>NW_027071914.1:11325778-11840778 GCF_038088225.1 Cyrtonyx montezumae | reverse complement strand
ATGAGAGCTGCTTGAAACTCCATGTGTGAAACCAATAGGCACAAGCCTTAAAGCCATGTAAGCCTCTACTGTAAGCAGAAGATCACAGTGATGATTCTCAGCTGACAGACAATAAGGCCACGTCTGCTCCTTGCTCAGCATCCACACCAAGACTGCAGCAGTGGAGAAAAAACAGTAAGAGAAACCGACATCAAAATCAACAGAGCCCTCTTCCTCCTACGGGACAAGCAAGCGATGGCACTGCTTACTTGTTCTCAGGCATGCAGCTAGGTAGACATACGTAACTGTCATCTACATGGCTTTATCTAATTTTGCTCCTCAGAAGGATAGATGAAGGCTGATGAAGAGGGTGAGGGCTAGCTGGATGTAAGGTTTGTACAGAGGTGTTTAGACAGAGCCAAGTCAAACCTCTGATGTTTCCCAGGTTTATGTTTGTTGGCCCCAAATTTTGTTCCATTCCTGTAACTGTCTGCTGCGCACCCCATTATTTTAAACCTGACAGTTTATCTACCTGCTGCCTGCCTAGTGCTTATGCAGAGAAATCCCTGTACAGAAATATTAGAACTTCAGAGACAAGCATTCCCGCAGTGGGGAATATTTGGATTTGATGCCCCACAGTAGGAGGCATGGGACAGTCATACTCAGTGGTCATCCAGGACCACCACAGCCCCAGGTGCCATGCCAGAGCATGGGAAATCCCCGTCAGTGCCCTGCACTGGGCAGCAGTGTTCTTGCAGCAGACACCCTGTATCTAAGCAGTTCCTTTAAAGGATCCCATTTTGAATGCAAACGCATGATGGACAGATTTTTTTTGCAGGCTATAAAATGTGCTGTGGACTTGAGAGAGTTGTCATGATTTGTTAGAGAGTAATGACAAGGTATACACTAAATATCAGATATGTGAGATTCTTTTCTTCCTCGCGTTGTTTGCAAGGCAATGGGAGAATGGAAGCTTTGGTTCAGATCAGGATTGCAAGGACTCCTGCAGGGGCAGCCAGACAGCTTCTCACATCAAACAGACCTTCACTGAAGCCACAGAGATCTCTCACTCCTCTGATTCAGTTGCAAGAATTGGACTTTTGTTTAAAAATCAATAGGGATCACTCCCTGCTACTGCCTTGATTAGTTGATTCTTCCAGCAAATGTGTCTTCTCGTTGTTGGGCAGCCTCACCCCATGGCTGGCCATGCATTTACTCACGCCCTGCCCTACAGAACCGAGATACCAATGGTCAATGGTTGGTGCTGTGTTCTTCATCTCTGAGCTTCAGCTCTTGCCCCATAAGGGTGGCCCAGCACTTGATGCAAACGCTCTCAATATGCTGCCAGCACGTTCTGAGGGTTCAGGGCACAAGAAAGGAGCAGCCCCAGTGTGAAAGAGAGGAAATCTGGCCTTCGTGACTTTTAGCCAAGGAGGATAAATAATTGCACACAAGACATGGTGCCACGTTGGAGAGGAACAGACGGGAAGGTGCCTGGTTGCTGTGGCAACAAGGCCGCTCTTTCGGAAAGCTGGGTTTTTCTTTCTCTTTTCACTTGCCAATCTTACCCCCACGTCAGCGTTCTGCCATGCGGGAGACAAGCGGTGACATTTTACACTCCCACTGACAAGCTGGTGGTGATGGGCAGCTCTGCAGGAGAGCAGCTGGTGTCAGAGCCCAAGCAGAGAGGAGGGGGGTCCTCTCAGGCAGTTGGCATCATTTAGGACCTTGTAATTAGGAGTTCTGATAGAGCAGGAGAGGGAGCAAAGCAGCAGACAGCCTCAGTGCGGTGTGCACCAACTCCTTACCTTTCATAGGTAGGTCCTGCAGCTGACAGAAGCGACAATAGGCTGCTCCCACCCAGAGAACCTCTCTGTGTATGTCCTGCTAGGAGAGGAGAGCAAAGAGAACAAAGAGAGGATGAGCAAAAAGTCAAGAAACACCACAGGAGAAATTTCCCTTCCCAGACCTGCACTGGAAGAAATCTTATTATGGTAGAGGGAAAACACAGCTGCTCTCCCCATCCCAGCAGGTCTGCCCACTCCTGTGCCTCACTGGGCTTTCCTTGGCTTCTCTGCTGATGGAGGAGAGAGCTCAGTTCAACCAAATAGTCCAAGTAATGATGGTGGTAATGGTTATAATAATGCTGCTGCAAATCGAATGCTAGTAAATGACAGCAGGCCTAAAACTGGTTGTGTGAAATACTGGTGAAATTAACTGCTTTGGGTCATCTCCTCTCACTAAGCAGTCAGTTTGGTGTGGCATCAGGAAGGAGGTAGACTTGAGAAACCCTCCTATTCTGGCTGCCAGACCTTCCTACCCTTGCATCTGACTGAGGCTGTTTCCAATTGGACCATGACTCTCAAACTAGGGGTGGGATTGTGAAAATGCTGTGGCCAGCAAAACTTCAAAGTCACGTATTCCCATGAATCCTGGCTTTCCAATGATTTATGGCTGCAAGTGACCCATGTGACCCATGACCTGTGACCCATGTGTTCATTAGGTCACCCTGATGGGTGGTTGTGCTGGTTATTTGCAAGAGCACTAATGCATTTTCTCTTCTCTAAAGCTTTTTCACAAAGCTTGAGGATCCTTCATATCACCTCCACCCCTCTATCAAATCAAGCTGGAAGCACAGGTTGAAAATTGTTATTAAGACAGACAAATAGGCAGCTCTTCCTTCTTCCCTGTCCCCGTCTTTCCACCTAAGCACATGCTAATCAGCCACTTTTCATTAAGGAACCAGGATTAAAGATTAGGATGTCAAGGAGGGCGGCCCACCTCCAGGGGTTTTGTCTCTCCCTCAAGCTGGTGCAGCCCCTTCAGACTGGCTTTGAAGAGGCAGAGTACATGATGTGTTGTAACCCTGTTTTTTCAGAGTAATTGCTCTACTTTTCCAAATCTTTGCTTAAAAAGACTCCCCAAATTTTTTCAGCTGGTGCTTAAGTTTTTTCCTAGTAATCAGCAAAGAGATGGCTGAATAAAAGTACAGTCAAGCCTGTGAGAAAAAAAAATTTTTTTGAAGGAAGATTATAAAAGACCAGAAATATTATCCTTCAGGTACGGAAAACTGCAGAAACTAAGAGGATATTTGCAGAAATCTCTCATTAGAGAGAGCACAGAGGAAGCATCGACAAGATTATAAACTGACCAGTGTGTGATCATCATATAAGAGAGGAACCAAAAATGTCCACCAGTGGAGGCCATCACGCCTGCAGCAGGATTAATCTCTTGACAGCAACGTCAATTGGTGAGGCATGCAGAAGGAGATCGCTTGTGGAGAATTTTACAGTGACCAAAGCTCTGCAGAGGTGACAACTAACCTCAGCTCCACATCTTTCAGCAGTGGGCTCGCAATGGCAAGTTTCTCCTCATGGCACTAGAACCGATGACACGTGCACCATGTGGACAGAAGGCTTTGCAGCTCCACACGGGGAATGGTATGAGATGAAGGGAAGGCAGTAACAAAAAAACAACATGAGATGTTCTATTCTGTTATGGCAGCTTTTTGAAAACTGGGATGTTTCCATTTTTTTGTGGTCTAGTATTTTTGTCAACAAATCCTAATTCTCCGAAAGACAGAATCCTTTTACAAAATGTACTTTCCTGAAAGACAGTGTTGGTGCCTGATGACTGTTCTTGACTCAAAGCTGACCATGAAAACTTTGGTGTTTGGTTTTGGACCTTTTTGATGTTGATCCAGTATAGCTTTCTGCTTCCTAAGAAATTGTACTTCCCAAAAAGTTTGGGCTGTTTATTTTAAAACCTGACAAGGAAAGAGAATGAATGTGCTGTCCTAGAAGGGTAAGGAGCAATGCGTGACCCAGCCATCTGTATCTCCACAGAGCAGTGGGGAACACCAAGAACTGCACCAAGGCTTCGTTTCCAACTGAAGACATGCCTACAGGTCATACAAGTTATTTCTTATCTGCATCTCCAATGAGCTTTATCCAGTTTTCATCGCTTATCCAGTGAGTGGAACCAACAACACTGATCAAACCCTGGTCACTCTAATAGTTGGGCCTGCCCTGGGGAAACGCTGGAAATACTGGAAATGCATATCGAGTCAATATTGCAGAGAGCAACAAGGAGCATGGAGCAGGGCATCTCGGTGGCCTGGTGGACTATAAAGAGAAAGCCTAACCTAGAGAAGAGAGCCTGGTACATGGAGCTGAGACAAGTCTCTGGATCCTACCACTGCCCAGAGCGATCCTAATGCCCCAAAGTCTACCTGGTCAGCATAGACTACAATCGGAGAGTGGAACTGAGTCACATCTGGGTTGGATTTGGGGCTCAGTTTCCCTGCTGATGAAATGAGTCATTCCAAGACTCACCTCTTCCTCAGAGAGCCATGACCATTCATTAGGCATTGTAAAATCAGAACACAAATGCTGGCTGTGAGTAGCAGGCCATTAACAGCCCTACTTATTGCAAACCAAATAATTAGCTTAGACACACATCAGCAGCTCTTGATTGCATATGAAATAACTGTCTTATTACACAGAAATGAAATGCGTTTATGAGGACAGCTCAGGTGTCACCTCAACCTCAATACTGGAGAGGAAAGGAATTACAAAAAAAAAAGAAAGAAAACCCAGCCATTTTGATGCGCTGCTCAGCAACAGAATTTGCGGGGGAAACAATCTAGGAATGAAGGAATGAGCATTTCCAAGAGAATGGGTTATTTCAGGCAAGACATCAGGGACAAGCAAATGTCACAGAGGCAGAGAACTTTTCTTCTCCTTTAATCAATAATTTAAACTAGACATTGTGGGTGTCAAAGCATTCCAGTTAGATAATTGAAAAACGGCGATTCCAAACCTTTACGAAAAGTCACATTGCTGAAAAAATGTTTATTTGTTTGTGAGAGGGAAACATTAGATTTACTAGACACCGAATTAAAAATTGAAAATGTTCTTAGAAATGTCACATGTTCACTTGAAGAGGGAGATGATGTAATGCCAACATTGCTATATTGTACAGCACCTCTACCAGAACAATCTCATATTAATTCTGTTGTTCTCCTTCCCACACGCCCTCCCCACCCTCCCTTCTCTTCTCTTCCAGGACAAGACGAGCGCTCTGAGTCTCAGCAATGTGGCGGGGGTTTTCTATATCCTCATCGGTGGGCTCGGACTAGCCATGCTGGTTGCCTTAATCGAGTTTTGTTACAAGTCCAGAAGTGAATCAAAGCGGATGAAGGTGGCAACCCATTCCCAGGCCTTTCACACCTTCTCTCTGACACCACCCTGGCTCCAAAGCTGCCTTCAGGGACGGATGCAGCCCAGAACATGGGTGGAAAAAAAGACATAGGGATAATGAAGTGACCTTATCACTTGAATTGCTAGAAAGAATAGGAGCACCAGAGAAAGCTAAGAGAGGCTCAGATGAGCCCTAACCCTAGTGCATGAGCTGATGCAAGATCAAACGTGGCATAATACCCATTCAAAGTCCAGAAATAGAGTGAAATCATAGTGCAAATGGGAACAGGAATGCACTGCCGTTCCTTAAAGCAGGCTATGGCAATGTGTGTGCAGCATGGATGAGGTGTGTTGGAGTTGGTGTGATACAGCCTTTACTGCAGTTAAAAAAAAAATCCCCCCAAAAAATCCCAAACCAAGCAGTTAACAGCAAGATAGAACTTGGGTAGTGTAGCAATGAATCAGATCCTGTTGTTCCCTCTGCTGGCATCCTGCTGGCACTATTTGCAGGTAGGCAGCAGTGACAGATGCTCAGAGCATTTGCCAGATTTCTACCCTTGAACCCTGGCTGGACAGCATTCTCCCAAGTAGGTACCCTGGCTGGGTGAAGGGGGCTCTCCAAAGTCAGAATTATGGATGTTCTGAGGAATAAACTGTGCTCTGATGTCTCCTAAAATGTCTTTTGCTCTACTCTGTCATGGTCTAGCAGCACAGTACTTCCTAAGGCCCAGGAGATTTATTTCAGCCCTAATTCCCGGTGTGCCTAAATTTGTGTTCTGTCAAGAGGCATTAGATTTTAGAGCTTTGGGAATGCACATTTAATGCAGCATCTCTGGGACAAGTACTTCTTGACTCAGATGACTAGCAGAGGTGATCCCTTACACGGATACCATTGTGCAGAAGGGTGCACTAGGATCTGAGCTGTGACAGTAATGCATCCAGTTTTTCCTCTCCCATGAGCATGGAAGTCAGTATGTCATAGGAAGTATGCAGCAGGTTTCATAAAATTCAGAGAGATCTTCACTTCCCTGGGCACTGGCACTCACCCAGAATCAAAAAGAAAATAAGCAATAATTCCTTTGGAGTTTATGTCATCGTTTCACAACATGCTTAACATTTTGTCAGCAGTAATAACATTTTTCATTCACTGAAAGTGTGCAATAACTCTTTTTGACATTGAGATTCGAGAAATTCTACAAGCAGTGATAGCATAGGGATAAGAAAAGGTATAAAAAATGAAATTAGCCTTAAATGCTGAACTGAAACTGAAAGAAATGTGTCTCGTGTTTTAAGATCTAAGACACTAATTTCCTTAGGTCTTGTAAAACAAATGCTTTGGACAGTATCTGGAACAGGAAGATGAGATTTGCTTTTCTGAATTAGGTTTGCATTTCCTAGCTACCTCACTTATCTCTGTTGACAAAAACAAAGGCACACGTTCAGTTTCTCGCATGTGGAAAGTTAAACATATGCTTGCAGTGAGTCAGAGCCCATCACACGTAACAGTACAGGAGTAGTAATAGCATATATATGAGAGAAAGTGCATAATACCCCTGATCAGATCCAGTGTGATTGTTCTGATGTTGTAGAGTTTGAATAGTTCTTGCATATGGCACGTTGGCTTTATACTCCAAATGACTGCAGAACCATTTAATTCTGAATGTAGAAGAGGTGTGAATTAACAGAGCAGGTGCAGAAGGCTTTTTTTTTTTTTTTTTTGTATTGTAATTTCTCCAACATTGCTAAGGACAGGGGGAGACCCCCCCGTCTTTCCTAAAAAGGGTTTTTGTTTAATCCCACAGCAATCAATCAATGAAGCCATACGGACATCAACCCTTCCCAGACCGGCTGCAGCAGGAGGCAGTGGAGAAAACGGACGTGTGGTCAGCCACGATTTCCCCAAATCCATGCAGACAATCCCGTGCATGAGCCACAGCACTGGCATGTCCCTGGGAGCTACGGGATTATAATTGGCCTTTTGAACCATTGCCTGGGTGAGAGCAGGGACAGCCCAACTCCACCCCCTCCAGAGCCAAAAACAAACCCAACACCAACAAGACAAATGACGATGACAGAAGGGACAATTGGATGGATCTTCTCGAGGAAATCAAATCTATTTCCCTTTTTCTTTTGCAAACAGATCCACTGGCAGGAGAACAGAAACAGGTCTGTACTGCAATAAGGAGAGCATAATGGGATTTAAGAGACTCGTGAACCATCCCTGATCAAAGAACCACTGGAACACTAATGAGGACTATGCCATTTTGTTTTAACTTGGTTGTTAATAAGTCTTAGTGTGTGCAATATATACATTTTTTCTTACTAATTCCTGTGGTGTCAGGGTAACATCAGTCCTTTCCCCTTTCCCTGCTCAGCCCTTTAATCTGGTTTGGTTTGGGATGCAAACCATAACATCTGAGCTACTAACAGCAAAAAGAAATTCCAATGAATGACAAGTTGAACTCCCAGCAGGGTCAACGTCAACCCCTTTTGTCTATCGTGATTCTGTTGTGAATTTGGGGTGTGGAGTTATTGCAACAAGGCACACAGAGCTGCGAATGGCTCTCCCTGCAACAGGAAGGACTCAATGCAAGAAGAAACTGAAAAAGAACATGAGGTTGTCTTACAGGGGCAAAGATAAGAGCGAGTTTGGAAACCCCAGGTAACCTGATGATAAAATGATAATTCTTCCATAGATGATGACTGGCAGTTCAAGAGAAGGATTGTGTGCCTGGAGAGGAGAGCGTCATGCATGGCATATGAGAGCAGACGGCTGGTCTAAGATCACGATAGCTGCTGTTTGTGGAAGAGAGAAGATAAATGCAGTATTCCCCTTACATGCCACTCCTGCCTAGGTTATTGGGGGCTAATAAGCAATTGTGAACCATTTCTTCATTGCTTAGCTTCTGTGTGTGCTCCCTTTTTGGTGGTCAGATAAGGGAACCACCTTGAGCCAGGAATAGATCATCTCAAGACATCCAGTTCTAGATGGCTGCCTATTAACCAGTAAACATACTAGAAGTCATGGGGCTGCAATGGGATTATCCCAACCTTTTTGCTCTGAAATCCCTTTATGGCCATTTTTCTAATTAAAAGGGACATATATTTAGACAGTTGGCCAGAATGGCTATCTGGAAGGAACTGCTGAAGCAAACGTGGAGATCCTATAAGAGCTTCATTCAAGCACCCATGACATATGACTGCATCAGAGCTGGTCAGACTTAGCCTTCCTGTCAAGCTGTGGCCTGTTCTCTGGGTACAAAGCCAAAAGTAGCAGATTCCCACTCGTGTATCCTTAGGGAGGGGAAAGTATCCCCAGACCAGGAGAACAGATTGCTGACACCAAACTCTGTATTGCAGAAACCCATGCTGAGGAACAGGCAGCTACAGAAGATCAAAGGGACAAGGATGGCTTTCCAGAACCACACAAAAGATTCATTCTGTGGATTTTTGGCATGGACAAACACTTTCCCATCGTGGTGGGCCTGAGACGCTTCCCCAGAAGCGAAGAATCACCAGGGGAGTATCTAGAGCTAGAGAAGATGTGCGGGGCAGGGACCGCAGTGAATCCACTCAGCCTTGTTCCATCACTGATGGCACATAAAGTTCAAAACTTCTCACAGGACTCAGCAAACACCTGCCTGGGGACTGAGCTGCTATTGGAGCATTCTGAACTGCCTTTTTCTCTCTCTTTTTTTTTTTTTCTTCCTGCAACGTAGCACGTGAGGAGCAGAAAAGGAAGAGATGCACGTGAAGACAAAGTTATGCAGGCAAATGAGTGGCACAAATCTACGATGAGGATCTGTCCATACAGCTGTCCACAGGGCTGGAAACTGCCTGAAGACCAGTTTCCATGAGTGTACTCTGCAGAGCAATACGTTTACCGTCTTGAACACCAGCCTGGCCCAAAGCATCTGTTCCACCTACCTGCAACACTTTGGACACCAGCGAGTCAAAGAGTCAAGGTCTGAAGCTCAGGCACAGCATGTCTTGTGCAAGTGTGTTTTCCTCCTTCCGCTGCTGGAAACCCTTGTGATCTTCACCTCTCATCGCCAAACATGAGTTCTGTCATCAGCTGCTCCAAACACCTCTACAGGTCACTTTGTGTTGGTTATCACTATTGTTAATCCACTTTCCTTAATTTTAACTTCAGTTCTGTGTAAGCACTAACAGGGTCAGAGCAATCCCTCAAGCTAGCCTGCTTCCATGTCTACAGCTCTCAGAGGCATCTCCTGTCCCACCTCTTGCCCCATCCCAGAGAAGGCTGCCAAGCCCCTCAGTGCTCTGTCCTCCTCCAAAGACATGATCCCCGGGCCACAGGGAGCCCAGCTGGGCAGGCAGACATCGATGGCATCATGGGAAGCAGTGCACCTGTGCCAGGACTGGCCGCCTGTGACATGAAGATGTGGGATGCGGTCTTCAAAGGCTTTTGATCAGTTTCGGTGTTAAAAAAAAAAAAAAAAGAGGAAAAAAAAAAAAGAGGAATAGGACAAAAGCGTGGAAAAATGTTAACTTGTAATATGTATTTTTATTACACTTTTCTTAAAAATAGAGTAATGGTAAAACTCTTAAAGACATTGACATTTTTTCTCAACAAGAATCCATATTTAACAGTTTTGGCTTTCATTAAATTTTGCTCTTTGGTACCTGGATCTTTTATTTAACAGCTATGTTTGTTTTAACTCTCTTTTTATTTTATTTTCCTTCATATATTTTTCTTTCGTTACTTCTGCAAAGGATTTTGCTTTAACAAACGGAACAGTGCTTTTATTTTCACATTCTCTTTTTTTCAAGCTACACGTTTATTGGCAATTATTATTTACACAAGAGTGAAACTATCAGCTGGAATTTTAGCACCACGGATCCATGATCCATTTCTCATCCCTGTCCATGCTGTTTTGTGCCAGTGCTGGATGTATGGAAGTGAAAATGATGTTACCCCTCAGGCAATAGTACCCAACCTGAATCAAACAAAATTTCCTTGATTATTGCTGTGTCTGACTTGTGAACAGCAGCCAAATAAACTGCTTCAGGTTGAAATTGGGGATCTATCTAATATTTTCCCAAGAGTCAGGAAGATAAACATTCACTGGGTTCAAAGTTAAATATTTTACTTCTTGTTCAGAGTTTTATGAGGTTACTTTCTGAGGAGGGCAATTTCAGGATTTTAGCTTGCTTTTACAGAGGGAAGTTCTAGGCAGCTGAGAGAGAATTCAGAACCAGCACTGGTCCAAAAATCCACACCAGGATTGGTTTTCCTGGGAGCTGTCATACTGTTTCAGAAGCCCAGACATTCAAGATATTTCTCACTCAATTTTCATGCAATTAACCTGCTTAATTCCCCTTTCAAAAGTCGGTTGAAGTGAGAAAGAGAGTGGGATTTAAAGCAGCCTGAACAGCTGCCAGTGCTAACTACAGTCATTAGTGCCACGCTCTGAGGTCGCCCTTGGTGTCACAAATGTGGAAGGACATCCCTTCCCCATGGCACCATTCCCATGTGTCTGCTGGGGAAGCTGAGACGCCCAAGTGCCTTCAGCCAGGCATCTCATCTCGCCCCTCAGAGCTGTGGTTATAGTCTTGAGGTCTCCAACATTCCCAAGGGGGTTTCACCCACTGATAAGTTTTATAGGAGGAGAATCAGCAAGGGTCAGAATTAATGGAAATGGGCTGTGAACCTTCAGGCTTCAAAGCACAAGAAACTCCAAATCAAGGGGCCTGAAAGAGAGGTTTCCCGTGGGCAGACTATGCTGCATCAGCCCATTTTGGTCTTCTGCACTTATTTGGACATCCAGTACTGTGTCATGGACTTGGACCTTGTCTCAAAATGCTCTCCTTGCCCCTTCAGTGGTTTGCTCTTCATTCCCGGTGAGGTTGCAAACATGAACAGGAATTTTTCCTTTATCTCTTGACAAAAGCAGGACAAAATTCCCTTTCAGCAAAAGCAAATATCCCTATATCCCTTGTGAGAATGTCTCCAGCAAGAATAAAACCATCTTCAACAGCTGATGAGCCAAAAAACACTGAATACTGAACAGATGCATCACCCAGTCCATCCTTTTGCTGTGGGATCAGAAATTCAGTACCAGGGTACAAAGCTAGGATGATCCAAAAGGATTTGACTCAGCTTGTTTTGCATGCAACATACCTGTCAACAAATGCAGCAAAAAACTCTTGTTCAAACTCGGTGAAGGGATGGGGCAGGGGTACATACAATAATATTTGCTGTAACCCATTGGACACCGTTAAACATCTTGTTGCATGATTCTAACACATAGGTCCAGCACAAAGGCACATGTCAGAGCTCAGGTGACCCATCACAGTGGGGTGTGAATATTCTTCCCCAGCACGGTGTGGAGATTGCTCTGAAGCAACACTTTGGAAATAGTAGGGCAGATGGGTTCAGGCTTTTTCTATCAGCAAATGTACCAGGTTTACCCCAAATACCTTTCAGAGACCTGTGGGGACTGTTCTTTGATGGCTTTTGTGGCTGCAGACATTCTATGAACAGATTCCCCTGTTGCCTCTGTGTTACCTATGGGCTGAGAACAACTGGCCAGCCATTGGTGCTGGTTCTGTGGCTTGGCAGCCTGCTGCTGGTGCAAGCCCTCATGCCTGCATCTCTGGTAGCCAGTTAATCAATTAACAGAAAAACAGTGATGCCACCATGTCATTCAGTGGCAGCCCCCCAGTCTGCAGCAGTAAAGGGCTTTGGGGGCAAAATCCATATGCAGATCCCATTTCAAAAGATGTCAGTGCCAAAACTGCTTGGGCTCCAAGGAAACTGTTGGTCATGTTGCTTCAGCATCACCCCTTTATCTCCATCCCCGTCTCTCCTTCCTTTGTCTGTCAGTCCCACCTACAGCACTGCAACATGCAGTAGGCTGTGGTATGTCTGTGGTGGTGGTATTCCTACAGATAGCTCATGATCTCCTTTGGATGGGGAGAGAGATGTGTATCTAACTCTGCTCAGGGCTGAAGTGATCCCACAGCCCATCACACCACTGGGCAGCAAGGAGACTTCAGTGGGGTGGGGTGCACTTCAAGGGCCCTGCTGCAGTCATGGGAAAGGGTGGCACAAGGTAGCAGTGACTGTAATAAGCACATTCCATACATACAAATAATGTGAAACCTGGGTGAAAGAAATGGCAGTCCTAATGCCAGGGGCCTCATCCTTAACAACTACATTCTGGTTGAATAGAAAGAGCTAAAAGAAAGAAAATACAGTCTCTTGCTAGCATAGGCAGGGTGGATTTACAGGAGTCACAAGGGAATGGTGACCCCATTTCTCTGCAGGAATACATCTTCCAAGTCACACAGATAAGGGCAGAAGGACACAGGAGGGGACTCCTTGCAGCTCACGGCATGCAGCATGGTGCATCCTGTGCAGAAAACAAGCCAAGGTGGTGCTACCTCTCCCAAGGAGTCATCACTGTGCTCCCGGCTCAGGGCATCCTCTGCACTGGGCTGATACCCATGGAGCTCCCAGCTGTGTGCAAAGGGAGAGCTGACCCCAGAGCAGTGCAGTCCTCACCCCCATAGGGGATACTGAGAAGTTTAATGAGCCAGTGTTTGCATAGCTCTTTGTCACACACTAATTGGGGCGTACACACATGTATGCATACACAGATATTAAGAGAAGCTTCGGATGGCACAAATTAGCTGTCAAGGTACCTCTCCATTGCTAAGGATCAATATTGTATAACGTAACAGCACAGAGTGTGTTCATTACTCTGCAGGACTGCTTTAACATGCTGTCTGGATCCCTTTGGCAGCATTTCCTCCTCCGTTTGAGCTGGCATCCGAATTAATGGTGTGTCGTGTTTTATAAGTCCTGACTTTTTAGATGAAAGGTGCACGGTGTTGTTCGCATCAGTATTACAGCGTAATAAATCAATGCTTTCCTGTTGGAAGGATTTCAGACAATTTCAGAACTTGCTCTCAGGAACTCAAAAGTTGACCTATCTGCCAATGGGCCAGTGGAATAAAAAACAAAAAACAACAATAATAATAATAACATTTGCTTTGAGTAGGGTTCTGGAGTCAAATATCAATCCCAAAGCTCCACCAGGCCCCGTTGCACAAGGTGGAGCTCAGCCCAAAGGAACAAATTCTCACCACCAAGAAGTTACGGGACAGGGACAGGGTCAGAGCCTGATCTCACCAAGAGCAGAGACAAAAGCAGAGTGCCAGAGCTTTCAGTCTGCAGAAAAACAACAGGAAGGGGGAACAGGAGCAAAGACAGAGCATGCCAGGGCAGAGCAGCAGCAGCCACTGCTGGGCACTTGTTTAATGACATCTTTACAAAGTAAAACGTAAGCTCCTCTAATCCCAGGAGCTCGTGCACAGGACAGGGAGAGGCTGAACTTGAAAGAGAAGACGTTTTGCTGCCTCAGATTAGCTCAGACTGTGTGACAAGCTTTCCCCACTTCAAAACTGATGTTGTTAACTTCGAAATCTGCATTATTAATACTTCAATGTGAGTCCCATCAGGAGCTGCCGAAAGAGCTCTCCTGGACTCGTGACAGCTCGTCGTGTTTGATTCTAATCATATATGAATGCATGAGTTAAGAAGACATCATTAAAAGTACATTAAGTTTAATTATGCTAGCAGCCACAGACAGTGGGAACATTGGCTTAATGCAGAATGCATAATTACATCAGAGCAAATCCACGAGATTCGTATTTGTTAAAGAAAATGCTGCTGGTCTGGATGTGTCACTACAAAGGGATCCATTTAAGGGAATGGCTTTGGAGGCTGCTCTCACCGATCCCTCCTCAGTACTCCTGCACACTGCTGAGCCCTGGCACAGCTTGTTGCACACCACACTTCATGAAAGCATCACAAAGCCCCAGCAGGGAGATGGAGAGGTGCTGCCAGGGGGATGGAAACAGATACTCCCAGCGTGGCCACTGTGCTTTTGTGGGTCCCAGCCATTGCTGGTTGCAGAGAGGGTTCAGACAATTTGCAAACAACAAAACAATATAAACATAACAAAAAAATAAAACAGAAAACACCCGAAGAGCTTCAGCTTCTAGGGTTGCTGAAGCTCTCACTGCTAACACAGCAGGCAGCAGCAGGGTAGTGCTGGGAACGCAGGGCTGTGACACAGGGGAGGCGGCATGTCCCTGCTCCCTGCAGCACAGCTTCACAGCCCACACTGGTTTTCTCTGCAATAGCTGAGCTCCCCGCTCACCCCACTGGTGCTGGGGGTGGAGGGACCCCATAAGTGACATTTGTTCCCCCAGAAAAGTCTTGCTGGAGCAGAAGTCCCTAGCAGGTAAGACCAGCTGCAAAGGGTCTGCAATTATTGGGTAGAAAAAAAACAGATTTCTAGGAAGACTTCCAAATTCAACATCTCCAAATTTAGTTTGGAGGAAACAGTTGTGGTTTTTTTCTGTTTAGTTTGGATTTTTTTGTTTGTTTTCCCCTTTTTTGAGAAAGAGGCAGAAAATCCCCATCACTCCGCCCACTTCATCCATGCACATTTCCATCCCAGCTAACTCCATCCCATCCTCACCCTGCTCGTGCAGGTGGGGGTGGCACCGCACAGGTGATGCTGTGCCACAGGTCAGGATGGCACAGCACCCCAGGGCCCAGCACCATCCTGCACATAGGGGCTGGAGGACCCCTGGCTCTTAGTTGCCATAAAGGTGGTTTCCACACTCTCTGCTTTTCAGGGGTTTTATTTGACAAAAGTGGTCATCAGCATTTCTAGTTTTGATCTAATAAACATGGAGACATTCTGGCTAAAGGCTGTTGTGATTTTCTTTCTCATTATAGTGAGCTGAATTGCAGCTGTTTGCCAATGGCCACGATAACCCTGGCTCAGCTGAAAGGTGGGAAGAGACATGGCATGACGCAGTTAAACTTTCCTCCTTTGAAGAAACAGGTTTGAAAGTACATGGACATACTCATGGCTTTTTGGCTGGGGGAAGGAGTACTTGGATGTGGTGAGAGAGGTTTTAAAGCAATCCAACATCATAGGGCTCTTTAGAGAAGATCTTTCTCAATAGGCAGCAATTGATACGTTCAAAGTAAGCTTTGTGTGTGTGCCTGTTTGCCTGCATGCAGGTGAGAACGTTTGTTATAAAAAAAGAAAGCAAAAAACTAAATAAATAAAACAATCAGAAGCTGAGCACAAAGAGCAGCTCTTTGGGGGAGAGAAGTGTCAGGACCTTTGTACCCCCGATTGCAGCTCCCTTTGGTGTGTAAGCCCTATGGTGAGATGAAAGAGCAATCCAGGTGCTGTTAATTGTCCTTTCAGAGGCAAACAATCTGTCAGAGCTCTGCACACTGAGGGCTCATGGGGGATTATAAATTAACCCCTCTGTTGTCAGTCTGCTCTAGGTTCATACTGGGAGGAGGTGAGGTGAGTGCTAAGAGCCTTAAGCCATTGCTTCCTAGGGTCTTATGTGCTCCAGCATCGCTCTGCAACCCCATCATCCAACCAGCGGAATTCAGCAAGCTGCCTAATATCTCCATCTGTGCTGCAGTGTGCTCCAGTGGGATCCTAGCATGGCAAACCTTTTGTGAAAGGACTTTGTGATTACATGAGTCAGTGCCAGGTGAAAGGAAGGGGAAAGCCTGTGGTCTGATGCTGTAAGGCAAGAGGTGGGATGTAAGGGCACTCACTTGCCTTTAACATCCCAGGAAGGAGGAGAAACTTTCCCTAACATCCCAGGCTGTAGGATTTGCTGGGTAATTCCATCAGCAGTGAGAAGTTTTTCAGCTGTTAACAGAGAGCTGAGGCTGCTGTGTGTAAATAACGAGATGGTGATTAGAAAGGGTCACAGGGTATCCTTGCAAACTACTGGGTAATGTTGCCTGGGGCTTCACAGGAAGGTAGTGTGATGGTGGAGGTGTAACTTCTAGTAACCATACTGCATTGAGTAGTGTTGTGTGCCAGGAAGAGCAAATCTCATTGTGGCTGGGCCAGGAGGAGTAACCAAGCTCATGCCAACAGTCTGCCAATGGGAGAAACAGCACTGAGTGCTTTCCCAGAGCCAGATCATGACAGACTGCTGTGATGTGCTTTGTTTGTCTGTTTTTCTCCTGAAGATGCTCAGGTTTCTGAGGGAGGGAGGTGTGGTAGGTTTAATGGAAATGAGCTTTGTGAAAACATTTGATTTTGTGGGGGAGCTCATTAGCTAAAATGAAGGCTATAAGAGAAAAGTTGTCAAAGTGAGACATCTAAGGAGAAGATAATGAGTTGTGCTGCAAAGCAAAACTGGATGGAAGAAAAGGTACATACAGTTTCTGTGGAGGATTTTATCTTGTAACCACAGTTAAATCCTATGAAAAACTGAAAAATTTCAAATCTAGGGGAAAGAAAAACACTGTCATGCAGGGTGATTTTGGTACAATGCTGGCCAGACGCTATGGAGAAAACTGACCTGAAATGAAATTACTGGGAGCTCAGTGTTGCAAGAGATCTTACTCAGTTCCATCAGAGTGATACCAGGCAGGAAAGATCCCACAGCAGTAATGATCTGAACCGGTTCATGGGACTGCCCCCATCCTCAGCACAAGGCAAAGGAGAAGGAATGATCATAATAGAACTTGAATGAGAAGTAGGCTTTGTGCCACCTGGCTCAGCAGCAGTGAGGCGAAGGGGAAAGGTATTTGATGTTGGTGTTATTGTTTGCTTTTTTATGGGTTTGTTATCTCCCTTGTAGAGACTGGCTGGTAGCTGCTGCCTTCCTCTACTCTTGTGTGGACTGTGCAGATAGGAGTGGATTGTTTCCTACGGTGCCCTGATCTGTACGTTGAGGAGAAGCAGCATTTAGTGGAGTGTTTCTGAACAGTCAATGTCAATAAGTCCCACAGCTACCCTCATGGAGCAGGGAGGTTCCTCAGGTCTGGACCAGGTGCTGTGTGTCCCAAATGTTCCCCTCACGAAGCTCTAAATGACCTTTGGCCTCCAGTGATGAAGAAGTGTTGCCCTGGGAACCAATGGGAGACCTGGGTGCATCTCTGTGTCTCAGGTCAGTGTTTGGGCAATTTCTGAATCCTCCCATATCTTGCTCGTCCCATGGGTTTGGGATCACCTGGGGAATGTGCAGCTGCCAGCTCACAAAGGATGAGTGGAGCAGAAACCACGTGGCTTCCTCACAGTCAGCTGCAGCTGGGCAGTGGTGGGGACAGACCCAAGACTCTGTCCAGCTGTATCTTATTGTATGAATAGTTGATTTGGGCTGTGCTGCAAAGGATTGGTGAATATTGCATGGAGCCTGTTTTAACTTCGCACGTGGCAGCAGAATCTCTCCCAAAGAAGAGGAAGATGGTGTCCAACTGCTTGGTTTTGAAGCCAACGTTGGGTCCCATCAATAGCAAAGCTCCTGGAAATGCCCTCCTGTGCTAATTTGCTGTTACAGCTGTAGGAAGCTTTCTCTTCCAAGAGGAAAGTGGGATAAAAGCAGCTTCAGGAAGCATCCCAGCCTGGTGAACTTCTACCAGGCATTTGAGCAAAGCCTGACTATGCAGCCAACATACATGACAGGGGCCAAGCAATGGCAATAATTGTACTCCCAGCAACAGGCCGATGCAGTGCATTTAGGCTTCAATTAATTTTCTGGCTCTAAATGAACTGCCTCCTACCGCTTTCAGCAATTACATCTTGTTAATTGAAAATAGTGTTCATCTTATCTTTAGGAGAAGGCTGGACAAAGTAGGGCAACAAAATCTGGAGTGAAAGTAGCATGAAGGGAAAAGAGGGGGGAAATGAAGCTGAGGGAGGAAGGCAGCTGGAGTGGCTGAGGGAACAAGTCTAGATTTTTGTTTTCCTCTATCAATTCAGGCTGTCCTAGTTCGAAATAGGGTTTTCTTTGGAAAGAAAATACTTTCCATGCTGCAGTGTTAGAGGAATGGTCCCAGCTTCTTACCTCTAAAGGAAGCTGCAAACACCTTAAGAGAGAGCCAACACAGGTTTGAGTTGTATGTGGTCTGGTTTTGTTTTTCCTCAGGCTGATTACTTTAAACTGTGGTTTTCCTGCCAACAGAACTTAATGTGCTAAAACTTGGAGACAGAGACAGGAGACCCTCTGGTTTTCACTACCATCTACGAAGGAGGAGAGAATGGTCAGCATTAGCAGGCTGATAAGCCCAACTTGATCTGGAGGGAAAGGTGGGACCTGCTAATTTCAAAAGGCAAAATGTTCAACTTTCTTGTCAACAGATCGGAATGTCTGAAGGCATCTTGTTCCTTTCAGCTACTTCTAACACCTTGGGCAGCTCTCCCAGTTTCTCTAGCACCTGATGCTCCCAGTAGGTTGTAAAGCAGAAGTGATGGTCTTCATTTCTGTCCTTCCATGGCTCACCTCAAAAGTGCATTTAAAAAACCCCACAGCATCTCTGTTGCTGTTATGACAGACTCTGACATCTTTTAATGTGAGGCTAGAATATTTATTTTTTGGATTTGTTCCTTTGCTTTAAAACCTGATTATTTCAGGATGGCAAGAGACAGTCATACTAGAGCAGTTCTTCATTTTGTGCACAGCCAGGTGAAACACAAACAGTGACAAACTGATGATGGACTAGAACATATTAGTGTGAAAATTCTCAGATGCCTCATAAGGTATCTCCTCTGAGTCTGCTGAAGTGATAACACTACTGGAAGTGGCTTCTCCGGAAAAGAAATAGTCCCTGGTTGGCTATCGGCTTGATTGGATTGCAGTGAAGCTTCACATCAGCCCTGAAATATAATCTTAGAGCCAGCAGAAGTTTGCTAGGAGACCAGGAGGGGTGTGTGGTGCAGGTTGGCTTTGCCTGGCAGCACGGGGTGAGCTGGGGGCTGGCACTGGGCAGAGCTGCAGGTGGAAGGATGTAAGGAGTGTGCTCTGGGTGGGCTGAGAAACCTGACAAGAAGGCATCTCTAGTTCTCTCCTTGCCACCTAGCGTCTGTTTGTGTTAAAGATTCTGGTTCATCCCTGAGATTAAAGCAGTATTTGTGCCTCTTGCTCTTCTGCAACTGTCTGTCTTTTGCATGCCTCTCCAGAGGGATTTTTGAGCCCAACTCACCTGAATTTCGTGTGAACCATCCGGTTCTCATGTCTGAAACCACTTGGGAGAGCACAACGCTCTCACCCCAACCTCTCACTCCTATGGATACGAACCTCTCCTAACCAGGTAAAAATAGTTGGTGGGCCTGTCACACCTCCACAACTCCAGTTCTAGGATTCCAGCAGCTTTTAATTCCCAAGCAATTTAGCTTTGGGCAAAAAGCAGTCACACTGCCTTGGCTGGTGCCTGCAGCAACCCACAGCACTGCTCTGCCCATTGGTTGCTGCAGGAGCTGTGCTGGGAGCTACAGGCAGGCACTGGGGCTGGGGGCTGAAGAAATGAAGGTGTTTGATGTTTGCTTGTTTATGTATTTAGTAGCTGCTGTCTCCACAAGAGCCCCTTTCTGTGGAGGAGCGATAAGCCGTGCTTGGCTCCTGCTTGCCTACCCCTGCTGGCTCCTGTTTGCTGCCATCTCATCAGCAGGCACCAAAGAGCCCCACTTCCATCCCTGCTGGGCTGCCCGCCCTGCCCTGCTTTGAAATGCTGCTTGAGTGTCATGGAAACAGTGCTTGGGGGTGCCATGCACAGGAAAAAAGATGGGAACAAGGTACAGGAACCAAGGACAGCTCCGGACTGATACCCATGTTTGGATTGTGGTGTGGTATGTGAAGCTGTTGCAATGTGTTTAATTAAGTCAACATGCTTGTATGGCATAGATTTGTGGCTATGGGTGGATGCAGCACATCTGGAGCTGCTCAAGGGATGAGTGAGGCTGTGCAGATGTGTAGGAGCAGGGTGCTGAGCTCCCATTCCAGTTTGGCCATGGACAGACTGGTGGCCATGGGCAGAGCTTTGCATCCCCTGGAAAGAGGGGCCTGTGGAGGGCACAGAGAGCTATAATTTACACTGGGAAGCTGCTGGCTGCTCTGGCAATCCCAGTTATCCACGTTGTATCTGTGCCATTCACATATCACTTCTTAGTTGAGGATACTTATTATCTCTATTAATTACACACTGCAGTGTGCTTAAAACAAGGAGCAGGGGGAGGAATTGCCAGTGTTTTCCCACCATGGAAAAGCAAAATGCTGTATTTTGTTCTTGTCGAAAGCAAAAATCCTTCACTTCAAGACGTGTGAGATGCATTACTAATTGCACAATTATTTTGTTCCATGGCACTTGCAAAAAAGAACTTGGAGTGCTTTCAGCAAATTCTGGTGTTGAAGAAATAATGAATTGCTTGAAGAAAAAAAAAAGGTACTAAATTAAGTGCTCTTCCTTCTTTTCCTAGGCTTTGAGGAGCTGCATTCCTGGAGCTTTCTGAAGATGAAAGAAATTCACATTAGTAAGGTACAGAGGTCAGTGTGACCCTGAAAAAAGGGATGAGCAAACATGGCTCATGTGGATGATTTCCTTTTCATAACATGGAGACAGGCTGAAATATTCAGGCACACACAGGGAGGTGAGTTTTGCAGATCTTCCATTGGATGCTTCCTGAAGTCCCTTCTGGGCTGTGTTGGGTGCTGAGCTGCATCCCTCTCCCACTACACCATGGCTGGCAAAGGGTGATCCACACTCTCTGTAATACAGCTCTGAAAGCAATAGCACGGGCAACACATTGGAAACAGTTCTCTCTACCTCTCCATCATTCTGACACCAAATATACAGAACCCAACATTTGGGACAGACAAGGCTCTATGTTCTCCCTCTGCCCCAGGCTGTCTGGGGACCTGGTGGAACATCAGAATGAGGAGGGCAATGTTGTTTTACTCAGCACGGAGGTTCAGGTGTTTGGAAACCTCTTCTGGATCAGAGAGGAAAAAACCTGATTCTGTTTCTGTGAGATTGATCTGTGGGTGCCAACAGAGTGTTCAGCTGGACCTCTACAGAGGCAACGAACAGTGTCAACCTGCTGAGACCTTGGACTAATGGGGAACGTAGTGACAATGCTGCTGTGCTCTGCCTTCCCATGGCTGTGAGCTGGGCTCAGCCAGCTCTCCTAAAAATCTGTGGTTCTGCTGTGGTGGCTTTGTGCTCTGATCTGCTGCATCGCTCTTCTGCTTCAGCCTGCTCTGAAAGTGAGATTTCTGCACCTGTAAGCAACGACCTCAAGCAACACCCTTGCTGACTTGAAGCAGCCTCGTGGTAGGTTGTGATGTCTGTACATCTCAGGGGAGATTTGGATTGTAAAGAAACTTCCTATTTATATCCAATAAGGGTAGTGAAGCACTGGCACAGGTTGCCAGAGAGGTGGTGGTGCCCCATCCCTGCAGACACCCATGGTCAGGCTGGAGAGGCTCAGAGCACCTGGTGGGGCTGTGGGTGTCCCTGTTCATTGCAGGGGAGTCAGAGCAGATGACCTGTAAGAGTCCCTTCCCACTCGGATCGCTTTATGATCTCCCAGTTCTCCTGACAGCAAGATACTCCTCACTTAGCAGCTGAGGGAGGAAAAGAGTTGTGCTGAGAAGCAGCTGTTCCCCCAGGAGTCAGGGAGTCAAACAACTTGAGTTGCCTTCATTTCCATGATCTGATGACATCTGTTTCCAACAGATCTGTTATTGAGCTGACCTAAGGAGGCTCTGAGGGCTGAGCAAGCAACCCACCAGGAGTTTGTCTTTGTACCCAATTCTTTATAAAGCCAAATGCTCACCATTTTCTCCTGCTACTTTTATAGTAGAAATAAATGCTGCTTTTTGGCCAAAGTGCCTGGAAAAAGTTAAACTACCCCTGAGAAGTGATTGCAAGAGCTGGACATGTGAGACAGGCAGAACGAGGAGCCTGCAAGCAAAGGGGGGAGGGAGCATGCTCTCAGGTGCTTTGTTATTACTAGGATTTATTTAATCCTGTTTACATTTACCTTTGCACATGAAATTCATAACTGTGGTGTGCAGCCAGGCACAGTGGCGATATACAGAATCTTATTAGTGAAGACGGTGGGAGGATTCGGGATATGGAAGGAGGGGCATTGTGATGGAATTAACAGCTGCTGCTTTTCATCCTTTCTAAAAACAAATTGCTTGTTAAGAGACTCCGTGGGGCCCAACTACTGTCAGCTAAATACGCACTCAAGACAAAAACTGGGATACAAAATGCAATGGCTCATGCAACCTCTGAAACGTCCTGGCTCTTAAGGTTTTTAGCCAGTGGGCTTTGCCTTGCTGCAGTGTGGTGTTGCTCAAGGTCCCTTCCTCTTCTCTCTTTCACTGTCTGATGCAATTTGTGCTTCTTTTTACAAACTCCTGCTCAAACTTACATACAAAAGAGTTGTGAGCAGTTGGGCTGGCTTGTGTTACTGTGCTTGCATCTTCTCAGCTCTGTCAGTAGTGCTCAAAGTAAAAGAGTCAGATTTTAACTAGGTTTTGTGTCAGAATGGAGATGAGGATCAGAGGATTTCTGGCCTTGCTATAAGAGAAGTGTCACTGGTGCTTGAGCATTATGGACCGTTTCATGTTAATAGAAAGGGAAATCAAGTGCTGTTATCCTTCCTACAGATGTAAGACACCAGGGTGCAGAGATGCATCTTGTTAATATTGCTCAGCAAATCAGTGCCAAACCAGAAATGTAATCTCTGCCTGGACAATATCTGAAACTTTCGTTGCTGCTGCTGTATGAGGAGAGGGATCTGTATAGGGAAACAAAAAAAAGATGGAGGCTCGTGTTTGTTTCAGGATTCATATTTCTGTTTTTCTGCAGTCAGTGGACTTTGTCACTTGGACAGTCCCACCAGTCTTGCCTTGCTCTCAGGGTCTGGGCTCCTGCACCCTCCCAAATGTCATGACCTCATGACTGTAATCCTTGGATCCCATCACTGCTCATCTTTGGAAAAGAGGTAAGGTAATCAAGTTACCATGAAGTCACTGGGAGAATGTGACCTTTATGGGAAATGGTAAGTCACTGTGGCTTTTATAGTGTTTGATGTTCTTCATTGATTATTTTCCATCTCCCCAAAGGGAGGAGGGTTTGACTGTAAGCCAGAGCTCAGCAGTGCCTTGTGCTGTGGGTGGTGGTGAGCTCTCAAGTGAGAAAACTGGCAAAGCAAGATGCCGAGAGTGACTCAGAAATGAAGACAAGAGAAGGAGCGACTCTCAGAAAAGGATATTTCTCCTGATCTGGACTAAAACCCCACTGCCACTTCCACAAATCTTATATCACTAGAGGCACGCAAGATGTGACAGCTTATTTCAGCTCCAAACTGTGATTGCTACACTTCCCCAGTGCCCGCCTCCCTCCTTCTCTGCCCATCCCGTGCCAAATGCTCATCAGTGGAGGACCTGTGGCCTTGGGGCTGTGACAGCTCTGCCCTCCCATCTGCACCCAGAGGCACTCTGCAAAACAAAGAAGAAAAGCGAGAGGGGAGTGCTGAACCAAAGAGCAGTCACTGCTTTTGTTGTGCTGTTTTGTGGCAGCTTAGACAAGGTAAATATAATAATTGCCACAGATAGTGGAGAAGTACTGAGTATTAAGGAGCGGCTTTGGATTAATCTCAGCATTATTTATTTATTTTCAGGAGCAGCGGTGCTCCTCCTGGTGCCCTTATCTTTTTGGGTACACCTGGAACTGTGGAAGATTTTAAACTTGCAAATCCAAAGCTTAAACAGAGTAAACAGTTCTGCCTCAAACAGTCCAGAATGGGCGGGGTGAAAGAAAAAAGATTAAATATACTCTATATTTGGTCTTTGGATTTGTTGCGTGTGTAAAAGAGAAAGGCTTGAGGGAGCTTATGGATTTGTATGGAGCTGAAAGGTTTGTGCCTGCTTAGCAGCCTGCTCTGTGGTGCATACTGAATGCAGAGAGATGCTGCCTTGAGCTGCCCACCATGGATTGGCATCATACTCCTTGTTCTGAGATAGAATGGAAAAAGGGAGGATTTTCCCAGCATTTGGGAGATGCCATGTCTGGCTCCTCAAGGGTTAACTTTCAGCCAGGATCTTGCAAGCTTTTGGGGGCTGTTTATGCCCTTGGTGGTTTGTGTTACTCAGTCCATTTTTTAGCTATTTGCAGTAAAATAGGGCACTGCTTATAAGAAAGAGCTGCAGCAGCAATTCCCTGACCTGTGAATAAGATTTGATCAGCAGATGCCTCACTTCAGCACTGGTCACTTCTTCCATTTATTCCACAATCCCTAAATTCCTGGTGAAGAGCACAGAGCAAACCTTCCCAAAGTGTAGAGCCCCAGAGGACCTGAGCAGTGACCCCTGTGCACTCAGGCCTGGCTTTAAGGTATCATTTGGAGTGCCTGCAAAGACAGATCCACTCCACTTTTCTTTGGAAAGGGTCCATGTGCTTTCTGCAACCTCAAAGAGCAAGAGAAAGCTCCAAATCCATCCACATTAATTTACTTTCCTTCCCTGCTCTTGACTGCTACAGCACTCCCCAGCCTGAGCTCTCGTTTGTCAGCATTTGGGGCTGCCTGGCAGCTTCTCAGCTCCCATCAGCAGAGCAACACAGTCACCCCCAGGAGCCAAAAGCACCGAATGAGGAGGGACAGCCACAGCCGTACCTACTGCTTTTCAGTAATGACCCAATTTACTTTGGTTTGGTTTTGGTTTGGTTCTTTTGCCTCTCTCTCTATTTTTCCCGCTATGAAGATTTACGGTGAGGACAGTGCCCAGCTGCATCTGAGTGCAATAATCCTCTTGTGGTTGGTGAAAGCTGAGCTATTCCTCCAGCTTGTTAGCAGTCAGGAAGATGGAAGGAAGTGGGAGGAATCTGGAGGGTGAGGGTTTCGAGTGCCTCACTCGTCTCTGCTGAACCCGGCGCTATTTATGGTGCAATTATCACCGCAGACAGACTCCTTTATCATCCAGCCAATATTCTGGGTACAAATCCTATTGCAGCACAGCCACTCCATACATCATCTGGGTGCAGCAGCAGCCAGGTGAAGAGGTTCAGTGCAGTGAGTGCCTTGCACAAGGCAGAGAAGAGGGACCCAGGCTCCTGCTTGACCCCATTGCCCCATTTCTTCCCCAGATTCCTTACCTTTAGGGAGGAAATCATTCCTTAGTGCTAGCATCCCCTTTAGAATTTGGTTGTGTTTCTCCAGGGAAAAGCAAGGCTGGGAGAAAGCTTTCTCCACTTATACCCCACTTGTTGGTTTGGGGCAAGGCCAGAGTAGGATGGGCTATAAACAGTGCCAACAAAGCCAGGTTTGTGGAGTAAGATTGCAGAGTAGATTCCCTGGTGTCTCATATGGGTTCAGCACCCACATACTTGCCCTACTGCAGGGAACCCACTTTAGGAGGGGGTTTGATAAGATGATCTCCTGAGGTCCCATCTAACCCCTGAGATTCTGTGATCACCTCCACACAGTACATGCATCTCTCTTCTCTCTTTCACTGCCCGTGCCAGAACTTTAATATAGAAGGGAGCCCCTTCCCTTGTGTCAAACATGTGGGGTGGGAGCCAGCAAGCAGTTGGGCCACAGAGTTTCCAAGCTCCCTAGGAATACACTTCGATCCCTCTGCAGCACAGATCCTTCTTACCAGCCCCACCAACTCCCCTTTGTCATCACACAGAACCAGGCTGCATTTACTCAGGGATAGACCTTAACACCTGCAAGGAGTGAAATTCGTGAAGCACAGCGCTGTAATAACCATTGCTCACAATGCTCACTTACCTTAGATGTGCTGAAGACTCCTTCTTTTTCATGTTCTCGGAGCTTGAAAAGGAAGAATGCATCTAGGAAATGTAATTTAATACCCCAAATGTGCTTGCTTAATTGCAATCCCCATAAGCCATCCACACAAAACTAAACAAATTCGATTAATTTATTTCAATTTGCACAAGTCTCCCTTCTCAGACTGTAATTAATGGAGGGAAACAATTAAGGTAAACACAGCACAGCTGAGAGAGCTGTTCTCACTAAAAGTCACATTTTATTTTAATAATGCTATATTTATATAAGTTCCACACTTTTAACAAGTTTCCCATTACCTCGGTGTTTAATCAGTGCTGTAAATATTTTGATTCAACTGAAATGGTTTTTGTGAAGCCATAAATCAACAGGGAGGGAGAGAGCATGTTGTTATAGAGGGAATGAGGAGAAGCAGGCTCTGGCCGGAGTCTTTGGTCTCAGCATCGTGATACTGTGTGTATATATGGCCCCATATAGGCTTTCTCTCTGCACACTGGCACTGTCCCTCTGAGCACTGAAAAGCAGGATCAGTGTGAGCCAGCTGTCATTGCAAAGTGTCCTTCTTTGCTATAGCATGGAAAATCTCAGGGCTGATTTCCCCCCCCCCCCCTTTCATTAACCTTTTAGGTATAACACACTCTCATTTCAGTGCAAGCACGGCCTTACTAGAGAAGCAGCTCTTAGCTCTACAATCACTTGTTGATTTTCTGCTATCTCAGTCTAATTAGTTCGGAAATACACCATTTGTTAAAGAAAGACGAGGCACAGCCTGACACCTGCTGTATTAATTACTTGCCTCCTTAGCTAATTGCTTGCCCACACTGTTTGGGAATTTGTCACCAACGTTTGAATGGAGTGTTTTTGAAGGGAGCCTGGGGGAGCTGGGGTGGGGCGGAGAGGTCGGTGCTAACACTGTCTTAGAGCTCTCCGGGGATGTAGACCTCTGGATTAGGATATGTCCCAGCAGCTGTGGGCTGGGTGGGGTGGGGTGGGGTGGGGTGGGGTGGGAGGAGGGACAGTTCTGAAGAGCTGGGTGACCCCGTCCTGCCCGCCGCGCTCGGGCTCCGCGCGCCCCCTGGTGGTAGCAGGCGGTACTGCACGGCGCTGCTCAGCACCAATGCCCTTACCGTGCCCGGTACGATTTTGAAGCTGCTAGCCCGTCTATTTCCGACCCTCCCCTTTTATTCTCACTTGCTTCTTCTACCAGTGTACCACAGCCCCAAGCTTTCCCACTGCAGGTGCCCCAGCATCTACCAAAGGGCAGCTCAGAGGCAAGTATCACCAACCAAACAACAAGAAAAAAAGAAATCTTTATTATTTCAACAATTACGAAGAAAAAAAAATAATTAAAAAAGAAACTAACACAATCCCAAAGGCACTCTAAGTGAACTGGAGCAGTTTGCACGAGTCCCTTCCTGCAGCACACCAGGCAGGTGTGGCTCCAGTGCCCACTGCAGCCACAGAGCAGACCCATAGGGGGACCAGTAGTGGGCATGGGCAGAAAAGAAAGGCACTTCTCAGAAGCCAGTGCTGCTCCACCACCACCACACAGAGGCCCAGGATCAGTGCCTACAGGGCAGAAGGATGCTGGGAGGGATATGCAGGGAGGAGCCCTGCAGCCCCAACCCCATTTCTTCACCTGCTATATAACATGCCCAAGGTGCTGTGTATGGGAAAAAACAGGAAGCAACGTTAACCCCCAAGTGGATATTAATCCTAAATTTCACCTAGAGCCACTGAAATTATGAACGGGAGTTCAGGGTTTCCATGGAGCAAAGCCTTCCCTGTCTGGGGGGCGGGGGGAGGTGGTTATTTTTTCCCTCTGGTTGGAGATGAGCAGCAGACAGGCACTTGTAGACAGGCACCTGCTCCCCTGCACTGGCTTCAAAGCACCTGCCACTGCTTCCCTTTGACTTCAACATATGCTGGTTCAGGAGGCCCTGAGCTGTTCCCCAGTCCTACATTCACAGATCCAGCCTCAGCTCCTTTAGCCTGAGGAGGCAGAAAGTTCACAGTGAAACACCAAAACATAGTGAAATCACACTAACTAAAATCAAGAGGCAGAAAGTGAAAAATCCCTATCAGGCTTCATCCTCCCATCAGCATCTTGGAGCTCACCCATCCCGGCACAACTGCTGTCTGGCTGTGGGGATGGAATCATGGATTTCAGATCATTTAATTTTACTTCTCTTCTAGTTTGCATTGGAAATTAGGCCAAACTCTCACCCAGAGGCTGAGCTTTCAGCTCCCGAGGTTGGAGAAAACCTCCAGAGCCTACTGGTGCCACACCTCCTGCCACATGAGGGGGACCACTACCCAAAGCCCTACATTGTTCTGCAGAGAAGAGCCCCAGTACTCATTCTGCTGCTCATGGAGTCTTTTCTTAGTGCCAAAGCAGTTCAGTAAGGGATTTTGTCCTCTAAAGGCACAACTCAGCTTTCTGGCACGGTCCCCTCCTGTGGCATGGCAAGTCCATGTCACTCCTGTGTCACCAAGCACTGAATGGGGACAGCATGGACGGCATTGAGTGACTGCTGGCAGCAGCACCAGCCTTGCTGAGGTTGCTTTTGCTAGGACTCAAACCACAAAGAAATGCACAAAGAAACCCAAGGGGCTGCATTCTCCCATGCAAAGAGTTTGGGGGTTCAGACGAGGCCCTGGGAGCTGTGCTCAGGCAGGGGTTGCAGCAGGGCCAGGAGGACACGCTGCAGCTGGGCCAGGCGGGCATGCAGGGAGGTGCTGGAGAAAAGCCTGAGCTGGAAGGACGGGTCAAGGGGCAGAATGGAGATCAGCCACCAGCACCAAAACGGGCCATCAGCAGAAGCCTGGAGGGGAGAGAGGGGGAAAGCTGAATGAGGAAGGGTCATTTAGTAACCACAGTCACCCAGTCCAACCATCCACCTACCACTAATACTGCCCAATAAACTACATTCTTCAGTGCCACATCTCCATGGTACTCAAACACCTCCAAGGATGGGGACCCCATCACTCCCTGCACATCCTGTGCCCCTACACCACCGCTCTCTCTGAGAAGAAATTTTTCATGATGTCCAACATCCTAACATCCAATCATTTCCATGAATCAGACACTGATGCATTAGGTTCAGAAAAGCAAGGTCAAACATCCCACTAGTACTAAGTCTTTGTTGCTCTCGTTATGCTCTAATAATAAATAGTAAAAAAAAAAAAAAAGAATGTTCCATTAGTTATATACATTAACTACATTATGTATCTTATATACATCCCAAATCAATTCCACCTCACCCAGCATGGCCCAGGCAAGCCAGAAGGGATGCTCTGCGACATGAATGTCTACCCTGGCCCAGGGCATTACCTGGATGTCCTCTTCCTTCTCCGGCAGTGGTCCGTGCTGCAACAAAAGGTGCCTGGAGGCAATGTCCTCATGCTCCCAAAACCTCTGGGCCAGCTGGTAGGTACTTTCATGCAGGCTCTGCAGCTCCTGCAGCTCCTCCCCAGCCACCTAGATGGGGGAAAGAGAAAGCAGAGAAGGGTGGGTGAGGAGCACGGTGCCCACCATACCAGGGGCTCCTACCCTGGTCCTGCCCTCACCTTCTCATCCTCCAGGTACTCAATGTCAGCTGTGTTGTAGCCATCTCTGTGACCACGTCTCAGCACCCGGAACCGGCGCCCACCGATGGTGTCCACCAGCGACCTTCCATCTGCCAGCAGCTCCAGCTGCCGGATCTCCAGCATGCAGCCATAGTCTGCAAAGCTAGAGGAGAGAGGAGCAGGGCCTGAGCAAGGTGCTGACAATGCTATTGTGATGACCAGAGGTCATAACAAGTTACTTATCCCATCTCTCTTGAGCAGGACTTCAGTCCCAGGAAGACTTGTGTAAGTATGGGTGTTTAATGGAGCCCTTGGGATAGGAGACTAAAGACAGAGCCCACCTGAGACCATGGAAAATGCAACAAATAGAAGCCCAGTGTGATGCTGCAGCATGTTCTGGGTAGAGAGTGAGAAGGATGGCCATTTTAAAGGAGCTGGAGGACACACAGGAACCATGCAGCTCAGAGATACCCTCCCTACCGATTCTGCTTCAGGATGAGATGGGATACGAAACTGCCCCACATTCTCCCTCTTCTCCAAATTTTAAACATTTGAGGTTAGCACAGACAGGGGTAAACAAGTTGGGGCAGAAGGCAGCAGCCTTGCCCTGGTGCTCACCTTTTCCCATTCTCATATATGCACATGCCAAACCTCCTTGTGCCGGTCTCCTGGCACCGCCGGATCATCAGGCGGTAGCGGGGCTCAAAGATGTGCAGGGGGCAGGCAACACCAGGGAAAGACATTGTGCACACAAAGATGGGGATGTTCGTGGTCAGGCTGAAGGAGAAGAGGAGAGACTGCTTTGAAACCCCCAAGAAAAAAAACAACGAAAACAACAGGCGCTCTGAGTCAGCTCCCATGAACCCACAAAAAGCAACGCTGTGCTGCAGGCCACCATGATGTGGTCCTAGAAATGGGATGTGCCACCTGAGAAGCCCCTCTCACACCCAATACACAGGGCAGGTCCCTTACTTGGAGAGCTCAGCCATCTCGGCCCGGTGCAGCTCACGGCGCTCGGCCAGCTGTGTGGGGAAGGCAGCCAGCATGATGTCCTGCAGCAGCAGTGTGGGGCTGTAGCTCCCTGCCTTCAGGTACTGCAAGAAATGAGAGATGAGTTGGATAGAGCAGGAGGGGAACCCCGAGGCTCTGAATCATGCTTACATGTATAGGAGCTGAGGTTCATTTTAGCTCTAGGAAATTGAAGGACAAGGGAGACATGCAGTGGGGCTGAGTCAGCCTCACAACACCTCTGAGCTCAAATCAGAGCCAGGATCCATCCAACACAGCATCCTGTTGCTGACACTGATGTGGTCCATCCGTGTATGACAACCTAATTTCTCCAGAGGGCTCATCTGAATCTCTTTTCATAAAAGATGAAATCAAATCCCCAGGCTAGCAGTTTTCCATCCATTCCCATTTTTAAAAGTAACTAGCATTACCTTCCTTCTCTGTCTCTCAGTCTCTCCCTCTCTCTCATTCTCAGTCCTATTTACAATCTCACTCAATCACTGCGGCATCTCATGGAAACAAATTTCCTGGTCCTAATTATTAGCTGTCAGGTCATTCCTGCATGAGCAGAGCTGGCAGCCTTGGGTCAGGCACTGAGCCCCCTCCTGCCTGCCTGTCCCCACCCCAGGGAGGGGTACTCTAGCCCTCACCTCTCGCAGGCTTTGCTTGCAGAGTGGGCAGTTGGGCCGGTGGTCCAGGCAGCGCTCCAGGCACTCCTTGCAGAAGGTGTGTCCACATGGTGTTGTCACTGGCTCAAAGAACAACCTGCAAAGGAATCTCTCTCGCTGGACCGAAGGGAAAGTAGCACGATGATGCCCAGGAAGAAGGTCAAAGAGCTGGGAGCTCAAAATCCAACTTGGGTTTAGCTCCACAAAGCACTCACTGCATGTTGATGCAGGCAAGGATCGAGCTTGGGCACAGCTCCCAGCCACCCCCAGTGCCATAACTGTGTCTCCTTGGAGTCCCCTTGCTGCAAGCAGGAGGCTCAAAAAGGGCTCCAAAGTAAGATCTTAAGGGATTTTGCTTCCAGTAGGATCAAAGTGTTACCCACATCCCATACAACTTCAAGGGGAATCTACAGAGATGCTGCAAGGCTGAGCTGCTGCTGGCAGCTATTTCACGCTGTGCTTCCCAAGCCCAGGCAGCACACAGCTATGCAACTTGCTTTCACTAAAGCTGCATTGGCCAATCTTTTCTCGCAACTCTTGCTAATTGAATGTAAATGTTTATTCCATTCATTAGAAGCCTGGTTTCAGACTGTCAGGCTTGCACAATGAGCAAGATGGCAGCTGTCCAAAGTCTGAGTTCCCCAACCCTGAGGGGTCCCCGTGTAACCCACCAGTTGTGTGAGTTCCCTCTTAACTCTTACTTCTGCCAAACCCGTGCTTCCACAGCACTAGGGACTGCATTTGGTATTAAGAGGAGAAGAAAGATGCAAACCAGGAAGCAGAACCAGGTGGGTGCCTCTTATGGTCTGATTTTTGCATGGTTCTGTGTTGGAGCCAGGAGTGGGACTCAATTACCCCTATAGATCCCTCTCCAATTCTGGATGTTCTATGATTTATTCATCCAAAAAGTTCTGCAGCCACAGAACTCACCGGATGCAGAGGGAGCACTCCAAGTCAGAAATGCTCAGCAGATCCCCGAGGTGCAGCAGGTTACTTGTTGCTGCTGTTTCCTCTTCATTAGCTGGTGGCAAAATGAAGAGGAGGAAAGAAAAAAAATCATCTTATTTCAATACTGAAAATTAAGCTTTTCTTTCTGACCTAGTTCTGGGACTTAAGGAACCAACCATCACACAAAGCGCTTTGGAGTTTAAAAACAAAAACACTGAATGATGCAACATGAACCCACCCAACAACCCGTCCACGTTCACCCACAGCTCATACATTAGAGGTAGAGGAAGGCAGCATCTCTTCCTTCTCCTTTTGCAGGGAAACTAAGGCACCACAAAGTGAAGTGGCCCAAAGAAGCCACAAGATGGAGGTCTCCAGGGCCCCATGTTCTGTCACAGGGGATCACCACTGCTTTAGGGACAAGGGCATGGTGGTGATGGGTCAATGGTTGGTCTGGATGACCTTAGCAGTCTTTCCAACTTTAAGAATTCTACGATTTAGGCAAATCCAGATGCTCACTGTTCTGCACAAGATGGCACTCACCTTCCTGCCTGTCGTCCCTCTGGGCCACAGCCCCCAGTGCTCGCCATCGCCCCTTGGGTGTCCCCTGGCCATGCTCAGATCCCGTGTCCCCACTGTCAACCTCCGTCTCTTCCTCCTGTTCCTGAGCACAGCAAGGAGAAAGAGCAGGCTATGAATTTTCCTTAATAGCTCCTAATGGTCTGAACTGTCCTCAGTTGTGTTTTTTGGGTGGGAAAAAAACCACCATTAAAACGAAAATTTTCCAGGGTTGGCTTTGGTTTGTTTTTTTTTCTGAACGTTGTGCAACCTTTTAGGTAGAGGTCTCAAGTCTTCTGATGAATATTGCAGAACAAACCTGGGAAAGGACTGGAAACCAGGAGGAGCCTCTTCAGTTCTCTCACTGCCTGCTACACACGCATGTCCATGGGTATGGTCTTGCACAGCAGCCCTTTACCATTCCCATCATTGGGAAACCTCAATTTGGGATGTCACAAAAGGACACCAAGTCCCATTGTAGCCTATTACCTGAGCTTGTGTGGAGGACGCAGGGTCCCCTTCATCCTGCTCTTCCTGGGGACCTGATAAGCCCTGGTGGGCACCACATGGCTGTGGAGCATCCTCCCACTTGAGGATCTGCAAGAAGAAAGCAGGGCTCAGCAGGACACTGGGAGGAGGGGTGTGACCCAGAGACCCCAGAGCATACAATGGGCCTCCACAGCATTGGGGCTGCTTGTTCCAGTGCTGGCTGAGTTCAGCAAACTTACACTAGGGCATGTCCCTGAGCAATAAGAGTGCATGGGACCCACCAGTCTGCAGACCCACACACCTTCTCCATCTCTCTCCGTGCTGGCTGGAAGTGGGGATTGAGCGTCAGGCAGTGCTCCCATGCCAGCAAGGCTTCAGCTCTCTGTCCCATCTCCAAGAGCACCTTCCCTTTCCTGTAAAAGCCCTGCAGAGCAGAAAAACAACTGTGCTGACTACAGGCCAGCAGCCAGCTGAGAATGTGTCCCTTGTGTGTCCCAACCTCTGATGCTGATGGATCCACCCCCAGCATCCTGCCTGCTCCCTTCCTGGGCTGAAGCATGTGGATACTTTGCTGCACCCACGCTCAGACTGAACAAATCAAATAAGGATCTTCCACAATGCCATAAGTACAACAGACAAGCAAATAAACACTACAGAGACCTTGGGAAGGGGTAAAGGTCTTCTGCCTTGAAGCTGCACAGAGATTGCAAACACATGCAAAGAAGCAGAATAAACCCCAGGTGTGGTGTCTCTGAGGCATCCCGACACCTCCCCCGGCCCCAAGCTGTGATCCTGCACATCAGCATCCTTTACATCCTTGCCAAGTGCATGTGAGCAAAGGTACACCCATTAACACTGCAGAGATCTTGTGTCCTGTGTTAGCAATTAATGGATTTGGGTAGTGTATTCCTGAGCAGGATGAAGCCTATGGCTGTGAGAACCCAGGACTGCCTGTGAACCACGTGCTGGACCCAGCAATCAATAACTGGCAAAGAATTAGGATTAAAGTGTATGTAGGTTGCTCTGAAAGTAATGCTTCCTATTTATTTCAATGGAAACTGCAACAGATACGAAGAGTACTGTAACAGTATTTGATTGAGCAAGTTCTCAGCTACAAAACGCCACTTTTCACCACCATTAGCTATGCATTTTCACCAGCGAAGAACAAGAGCTTGCATGCTGCACTCATGCAGATCTATACCAGTGGAGATGACCATTATATCACTTACTACTGCTGAAATGCACCACCCACTGCCAGGTGTGCTTGCACCCACTGGTTGGTCTCCGTAAACACTCAGTGAATGTCAGTGGGTGTCAGAGGCCAATAAAATAAAATAGGAGGCATTACTTTCAGAACAGCCCTTGTAGATGAAAGTTAAATTGTCTGCATCCATCTCTACGTCCTCTGCCTTCAGTGATCCACAGGGAGAGAAGAAAAGGGGCACATTGCTGTGCTGAGCAGTGAGCTGAGGTCCCAAGCACCGTTGCTCCCCCCACCGCCCCTCTGCTCACCTCGAGCTCCGTGGGCTTGGCCCTGCACACAGCTTCCAGGTCCTGCAGTGCCTCTGGATACCGCCCCAGGGCCACAAAGGCGTCAGCCCGGCACAGGTGCAGGGATGTGTCCTCTGGTGCTGCAAAGAGAAAGGTGGGTCCTGGTGCCACGAGCCCCTGCAGCACCACTGTGGGATGTGGGCCATCATCCATCTTTTTGGGATGCAGCATGTTCCCCAATGGAAGTTGTCACCATGAGGGACTCCCTGATGGGATTCGGGGCACTGTGTCACCGCACAGGCCAGCAGCTGGGTACTGCCATTCCTAAATGCTGCAGCCTCTGGGAGCCACCACTGCTGTCCCCAGGTGGGGGCAAACCCAAGGGTGCAAGGAGAGCTCTGATCCTCCCCATCAGGTGGCTCTGAGTTTCCAAGTGCAAGCAAAAGCTGAAACAGAGGAAAGGAATTAGGGCATCCAGGGGTCTGTGCCACCACGATGCCACCGATGGGATCTCTTACAAAACCCCAATCAGTGCACACAGAGCTGTCCAGGCTGGGCTGCAGCCAGGCACCGCGTGCTCCCTGTGAGCCTACGTGCGAGCGTGGTGTGCTGTGGTCAGGATCTCAGCATGCAGCAGCACAGGAACTGGCTGTGCCAGAGCCCAGTCCTGCACACACGTCTGGGGATGAGATACTGCAGCTCCTAATAACGTGCGAAGGTGAAAACACCAGCACAAAGTCCAGGGGCTTATTTTCCACATCAGCAAACGCATTCAAACATTTACAGACTGTCAACAGAGTGACCGATTTAGCACAAACAAGACACCTAAAATCAGGCACCGTGTTCTGCATTTCTGTGCTACTGCAGCTATTTTTGCTGTATGATATCACCAAGCATCAGGGACGTGAGCCAGCTGGCAGCACGGTGCCTGAGGAGCCCTCCTGCATTACACCAGCCAGAGCACTATTTGGTTCACTTTGTCAACTTGGCATCTCCCATTTTTCCATTCCCTTTGGCCACACGGTGTCCCAGCAGGAGCTGCCCTGCAGGCAGTGGGCTCTGTGCAAAGCTCACAGCTCCTGCCCTGAGCAGCACTGAGCCCCAAAGCACCGCTCACACAGTGCAGCCCAAGCAGCACCAGCACACACGGGTCTATGGGAGCTACCTCTGATCCCTATTTCCTCACTGCTCCAATCTGGACTCAGCAAACTGAGCACACAGGGGAAGAAAGACCAAGCTCAGAGCTTGCAATTTTTCGCTGACACAGCTAATTGCAAGACAAAAGTCGGCCCATAACACAGTGAGTAACAGAGCACTGTGCACGTGTGTTTGCTCTGAACAAAGGGCGCAGAGGACCACGCGGCGCTTTGGGAAGTTGCATAAAGGGAACACAACCTGCTCATTCCCTGCTTTGGGGTACACCCCACACCTCTGGCACTCATCCCCCAGCAGGTGACAGGAGGAGATGCTGCGCTGCAGGAGCAAAGCTCGGTACCATAGAAACACTGCTCACTCCAAGAGGACCTTCTGCCTCCGCTCCCTGCTTCCTGGCACTGTTGTGTAACCCCACTTGGAGGAGCATCACTCTCAGAGAAATCCACTTATGGACACACAGTAAAGCAGAGCAACCACCTTCCCCCCCACCTCCCCGGGCCTGCTCCCAGTTCTGTAGGCAAACATCTCCTCATTGCTGGGTACAGAAGGGGATCTTGGGTCCCTGCTGTGTGCTGGGTGTCTGAGGATCTGTCCCAAACTAAAGAAGTCTCAGTCACTTTTCATCATCCCTACCCCTCAGGTGCTCTTCTGATGACACCACCGGATGCTCTGGGAAAGCTGTGGAACTCAGCTTTGACAGTTCAGCTGTTAACAAGCAGCTCTCTCTTCACCATCTGCTGCTGACACCAAGGACACATGTCAATGGGACACCAAGCCCTGGCCCTGAGGACATGCAGCCACTATGGCCCTGGGAAGGCCATGACTTTCTGCTGCTGATGGGGTGGGGATGACCCAGAAGCAAAGCCCAACAGCTGTTTCTGATGTCCCTATCCCTTTCCAACATGTCCAGCACTCCTAACAAGCTCCCCAGGTGCCCCAGCTCCATCTGTGCTGGCACAGAGGGCACCATGATGCAAGGAGAAAGTGACCCGTGCCAGTACCCACCTGCTCCAACAGCACATCCTCATTCCCGCACAACCCCTCCTGAGCCCATCACCTGTCAGCCCCTGGGGCCGCATGCTGCTTACCGATCTCAACGCCCTTTTGGGCCACCCCCAGCGCATCCTGCAGGTCCCCACGGGCGAGGTGACGCCGGACGCGCGCTGCCAGCCTGGCCGAGCGGCTCTCCCTCTCCTCGCACTTCTCCAGCAGGTTACAGAGCACCACGTTGCACCTCGCCGCCTCGACGCCCAAGAGCTTCAGCCGGCGGCGGCACACGGGGCAGCGGGCGGGCACAGCCTCGCCGAGGCACGGCTTGCAGAAGGAGTGTCCGCACGACACGGTCACCGGTTCCCAGAGATGGAGGCGGCAGGACGGGCAGAGCAGCAGCTCCGTGGTCCCGGGGGGCTGCGGGATGGGGCCGCCCACCGGGGGTGGGGAGGATGCGGCGGAGCGGTCGCCGCTCATGGCTACAGCCTCCGAGCGGGGAGATGTCCTCGGGGCCGCATACTCAGCCCGTTCTGCCCCGGGGCGACCGGCGGAGCGTTGCGGTGCCGGAGCTCCGCGGCACGACCCCCCCCCCACGCCGAACCGAGGGCCGCCGGGATCGCCATTGGCTGCCGCCGCCGCCCCGCCCCGGCCGCGTTTCGTAACGGAGCCGGCGGCACCGGGGGCGGTGCTGGAAACGGTGTGGGGGGACCCGGGGTGGTCCGGGGTGGGGTATCGTGGTGTGCCCTTTGGGGGCTGGGAGGTTGGTGTTTGGTATCGGTGCTTGGGGGGGGTCCTGTACCTGTCCCTAGTGTCGGGATGCTGGGGGGCTCCGGTGTTGGATTCTGGGTGTCAGGGTCCCTGGGTGTCACGCCCGCTGGGAAATTAACCCAGGGAATTATGAAGGTTGGGGTGCCCCGAGTGCATCTCTGCAGACCCCACTGCGCGGACCCGCCCCTGCGGGATGCTTTGTGGGGAAGGGGCGTCCCACCGGTGCAGGTGGGTCTGCAGACTCAGAGCTGAACCAGCCCAGACCCCGTGTTGCAAAGTCCCCTTTCAGGTCTCACGCTGAGGTGACGACAGCTCTCCTATTGCCGGTGCTGGGAAAAACAGCCAAAAGCAGCTTAGTGGATCAGACTTTATGTAAGGATGATGCACATTCCCCACCGGCTCTTTTGTCTGTCCCTAAAAGCCAAACAAAGGCAGGAGCAGGCTGGGAGGGATGCTCAGGGAGGGAGGTCACCAGCGGAGCGGGAGTGCTGGCAAAACCAAGGGAGGGGCTGGCAGAGTGTGGGGCTGCAGAACAGGTTTGGTTACAAAACCTGCTGTGATTTCATTAAACAGCTCATGAGTGCTCTGAAAAGTTCAAAACCTAATTATTGAGTGTGTGCTCTGAGAGCTTTGCATTTTGCACAGGATTTCTGCAGATGGGGGAAGCTCAGGCCCTGTTCAGCAGCAGTGCTCCCAGGTCCCCTGCCCCAGATCTTCGTTCAGGTTGGATATTAGGGAAAATTTCTTCTCAGAAGGTGTGGTGATGCAGTGGCACAGGCTGCCCGGGGAGGTGGTGAGGTCATCAACTCTGGAGATGTTTGAGAACTGTGCAGACGCAGCACTGAGGGACGTGGTCAGTGGGGGTGGGCTGGGGTTGGAGTCCTCACCCACCTCCAGATCACCCCTGCAGCAGTACTCGTTCATGAGCCACACACTGAGGGTGATTTTAGCAATTCCCATCACCTGTTGGTGCAGCTCAGCCTGGCAGAGAGCAGCAGCCCTTGGCCAGGGGGGAGCCAGTGACCAGTGAGGGTGGCAGAGAGTGACATCTCTCATCCTTCAGCCAGCTCCTGCAGCACTGGGCTGTCCCCAGGTGTTCTGTTCTGCACCTCCTGATTGTTTTTATGCTGCCTTTGCATAATGCACATAAAAATCCATCAGCAACAACACACCAATCCATCAGAAACCAGGCTTGTTTTTGCACCAGCATGAAGACAGATGGTTTCCTTCATTCCAGTGACTGCTGAGCAAGTGCTGAACTCCAAATGCTTTTGCTTGTCACTGGTTTGTTTGTGCTGACTCAGGACGGACTGCAGTAATAGTAATAAGAGGTTTAAATACTTAATGTTAACCATTCCTCTGGCCAGGTGAGGACGTGGTGTTTTGCAAAGTGTGATTTGCAGAGCACAATGGGGTGTTTTTCTCTTTATATGCTAAAGGGGATGCCTGTTTGCTTGCTTTTAGCACATAAATGCTTGTTGCAAGCGGTGATATTTGTTTCTTTGACACATCTGGGGTAAAGGAGTGGCACGGAGGTGGCAGTGCTCACATGTGGGGCACACAGAGCTGTTTCTCTGGGCAGGAACACATGCTGCACACACTGACCCTGCTCCATGCCTCCCCTGCTCTTCACATGAAGATGAAACTTCACGTGGATGAAACCTCCATCAGACCTGAAATTCCTGTTGTGCAGGAGTAAGACAAGATTCCCCATTTCCAAAATGCCAGGAAGAGGGAAGCGTTGGTGTCCCAGCCAAGAAGTGGCAAAGGGGCTGCAGCACTGCCGCAGCACAGGGATGCAGCACAGCTAAATAGGAACAAGAGCAGCCTGCATAAGATGAGGTTCTGCATAGGATAAGGCTCTGGGCCATGTTTCTGCACCTGTGCAGCCCTGCTCCTGCCTGGATCCTGGCTCATCTGTGTGCAGCACCCTTCAGAGTTGGCCCAAGGAATGACTTTTACACCTCAGTACGTGCAAACAGCACGTGGGGATTGTTTGCATCACTCGCCTCCCAGCATGTCAACAAGCACAGCAGCTTCCTGGAATTTTTGCCTTCTTTGCATCATCCTGTTTCTCTGTCCGGGATGTTGTGCAGCTGCCAAGTTTTTCTATTCACCTCATGCAGTACAAAGCCAGCGAAGGGAAGGAGGGAGGTGGTGCAGGAGGTGGCTGTGCTCATGGCTGTAATGCACACCTTTCCTTTCAGCTCTCAGCTGGAGCCCCGTGCCTGCTTTCTCTCTGGTGGCCATGCTGACTCTGTGCTGTGCAGGCTGCGCTCACATCATTTACAGTGTTGTTCCTGAGCCCTGAAACTCAGCTGCTCCTCGGTAAGGAGGATCAGCTGTAAGCAGGGTTGGGGAACTGAAGAAAGCTTTAATATTTTCCTTTAGAGAAAACTTCAATACTTTCCTTTCTGAGTCATACAGGCTGCGCCCAGGGCACCTTTGTTCCTAGAGAAACGTGTTGGCTGTCACATGGATGGGGCAGACAGTGCTGTGATGTAATGCTATCCTAGTGCTCATGTAACTGGGCTTCTGCGTGGCGTCCTGGAGGCAGGAGAGGAAGGAGGGGGAGAACAGATTGGTATCTGGTTCATATCACTCATGCACACACATTGGCAATGATGTGGGCAGAGCACTGTCACACAGTCTTGGAGCAAGTCCTATAGAAAACACACGGAGATGCCCTTTTCCATGAGCATGGATAAGCAAACACTGAGGTCAGAACTGTCCCCGTTCTCCAGGTGGTAGCCCTGGGATGTGTGGCAAAACCTCAGCGCAGGGCACCCATGCTCCAACCATTGTCTCATTGGTGTTCCAGGGACAGCTGCAGTCCCCACATCTGCAGGAGCAGCATTTCTACCTGTGCGCTGGTTCGACCCCTCATCTTTGTATTCCGGGTTGGGTTTGGGGCTCTTTCCGTACTGCCAACCCATGTCCACACAGCACAGCTTTGGAGAGCTCAGGCTGCTGTTGCTCCGTGGATTCATCACCCCTAAGCACCTCCTGGTGGATCTGCTGAAGGAAATTGCAGGTGTTCCTTCACAGTCAGCCCGGAGCTGCTGCTTTGAGGATGTTACAAATGCACTGCATTCGGGTTTGGAGAATAAAGGCCCCTCTTTGCTTTTCTGAAAGAGCAAAAACAGGAGTCTGAGGAGAAGGCGTTTGCATGGGAGAAAAGAAATGAGTGCTGTGAAGGAGTGCAGGATTGGTACACTCTGAACCATTTTAATGAAAAATAAATCTAGGCACTGCAGTGAATAAAGCTCCGGTGGAACTTCCAGCTTTCCATTAACATAGCAACACACTTCAATTTACACCTATTTAGGATGAGGGGACAAATTGCAGAAGGACTCAGCACAGTCTTCAGGGAGCAGGAGTGGAAGGAGGAAACTCACCCTCCCAAAGCACCCTCCACTTCGCGAGACACGTGTTCTGATGTGGTTTTCCTTTTCCTATTCTTTAGCCCTAAAATAGAAGGGTTGGTCTGTAGGAAGCCTCTGCCAGACGCCCCGCAGGGATTACCAGATCATAGTAGGGCTGCAGGAATCGGCTTTTCTGGGAAACTCGGGATTTCTGACTGTTTCCACTTCTTGGTGGAATGAAAAAAAGCTGCTCGAAATTTTCCATGGAGGAGGTCACTTGGGAACAAAGGAAACACTTCTTTTTGATCTGTACCTCAGAGAGGCTCGTTTCTACACAGGACACTTTATATAACAGAACGCCTTTGCTTGCTGAATGCAGCCCCAAAGTGCAAGATGGAAAATTTCAGAGAGAAATAGAGGTCTAACCTTTCTGTTCTGAAATCTTACATATTCAGAGAATAATACTCATAATAACAAACAGCACCATAATGCGGGGGCATTTCTGCAACAAATGGTATGGGAATCCTTCCTCTCTCCACATCCAGGGTCTCATGGCAGCTTTGCTTCTGCAGGGTTTGTGCAGGGACCCTTCAGCAGTGCGGGCTCCACACCTCCTCCTACTGCCTCAGGGAGGTTACATAAAGAGATGTGTGTAAACAAGGCATGCTTAAGTAACTCCCTGGCTGCCGATTTCTCTTGCTGTCTCCTTTTCCTACTCCACCCCACCCTGAGCTGGATGGACATGGTGGGCACTTGGCTCGGACACATCCCTGTCCATGCTCTGCTCCCCACCATCCAAGGGCACATCCAAGGTTGAACCTTGCAGAAGTTTTGAGCAGATTCAGTGGTTAAACACTGCTGTGGGGGCAGATTTGATATCCAGCAGTGCTTGGGAAGTTCTTGGTCATCACAGACATGGGCAAGCCCCGAGGTCATGCTGGGGGGCACCCCTCTGTCCCCAGCCACTGCCACCCATGGGGCCATACAGTTCACTCTGCAGAGGGTCCTCAGTCTCCACAAAAGCCAAATATTTTGCTTGCTTTTTGCCTCCTCCAAGAAGTGTCATTAAAACCCTTGATTCACGTTGGCTGGCATTGATGCTGGTGCTATAATTCCATTCACGTCACCTGGATGCAAACCAGGGCTGAGACGTAATGAGGAAATAGGGACCATGAATTATCTGAAATGGCTTTCACGTCTGCAGTTTTCTGGGGAAACCTCATCACTTCAAACCTAAGCAGCACAGTGTGATGTCCAGAGCACTGTGCAGAGAGTGGGATGGAGAACCTCCCAGGATTGCTCACACAGCCACTCCCTGGAGCTGCTTTGCCTTGAGCCACAAAACCTTTGTGCATTGGCCCAAGAAGGGCCCATAGAACACAATGAGACTCTCCCTGCCTCATTGCTCACCAGCACCCAGCAACACGGCTGTGTGCACACTCAGGATCTGAGCACATGAAGCTCTGGGATTTGGGGCAGTGTGAGGATGGGTACATTGAGCATTGAATGCCAGAAATTCCCATCCTGTGGGAGCAAAGCCTGAAGGCACTGTGGGATGTTCCAGGTTTGGAAGCAGGCAGCATCCCATGCACGAGTCCCACGTACCAACACAGAGCGTGGTAGAGGCTGCAGTGCCCTATGGGGCTGTTTCACATTGAGGTGTCCTTGTTCCCCTGACCACAGTGCACTTAGACTCGGTCTTCCAGAACCCAGTTTAGCTGCTGGGTTGGTCTGTTTGTTCTGTCTCCATGTTTTCCCTTTAATCTCTACGCTGGTTAATTAAGACAACATTCCTCAGCATCGCTCCTGCTGTTTACTGTGGTTATACAAGAGCCGGCTGCATTTGTTCCGTGAAAACAATACTTAAAGCCAAAATTCTGTGGTTTCAAGTAAAATCCTCCACGACGTCGACTGCTAAACCCAAATTTGTCCGAAATCGGCACTATTGAAAGCATGAAGCCATCCGGAGGAAGCCTTACCCAACACCCCGCGAGCTGTTATGAAACCCCGGCCCCGCTGCCACACGACCCCGTCCCGGTAGATGGCGGTGACAGCTCATTTTTCCCTTTTTTCCCTTTTTTCCGGTGCTCCCATCCGCAGCCGAGCACGGGGCAGCCACACGCTCAGCATCTTGTTAGGCAGCGCGGTTTGGGGTTACTTTTTCCCCTGTGGCTGCTTTCGGCGTGATTTCGATCAATGGGAAATGCCATCCAGTCGTAAGAGTTTCTCTCCATCCTTTTTTCACGATCTTGACCAAAACCTGCTCCCCACCACCCACCTTTCCGCGGCTGTTTTGAGGGGCGGACAGCTTGCTGGGATGAATAAATAGCATCTCTCTTTGGGGCCCAAATGCTTTTATTTGGCTACCAGTGGCCACCTCCCTTCAGCATCTCCACCTCCTCGGCGTGCCCAGCAAGTCTACTCCTGAGCTTCCTTCTCATCATCCTCAGCACGGCCCTGGTCCTGGGGCTGGAACAAGAAGAAAGGCAGCACCGTGTATGTGAGAGGAGGGCTGGGTGCTGCTGAGTGCCTTCAGGTGCAGAATGCCCCCCAGAAGCAGTGTGCAAGCAGTGATTGGTATTGGGGAGCATAACAGCTTTCATATCAGCATGGGGCACTGGGTACTTACCTCCTCTGTGCTGCTGCTGCTCCTGTTATCACCATCCCCAACTCCCTGCAAAGAGGAAAGGACAAGTGTCACCAGGGGCCCTGGTTTCCCATTTGCTATTCAGGATGGGGAACAGCTCTTTGCTGGTTGTCAATGGAAAAGCCACGTGCAATGTGTGAGTTCAGGCTGCAGATGGCTCAGCACCAGCCACCAGCTGCAGACACCACAAGTCAGGCATTGCTGCCCTCCACAGTCAGGATATAAATTAAATCATCTGGGGCTTTCAAAGTCCTCCCACAACTGTTGTACCAAGCATCCATCCCCATGCCACTGATCCCTCTTTTTTGGGCTGGCTCCATCCTACCATGCAGCAGCACCAGCATTCCCATACCTCATCCTTTTCCTCCTCTGCCTCCTGTTTCTTCTCCTCTTCCTTCTCTTTCTCCTTATCTTCCCGTCCAAACCCTACAGGGGGCACAGGGGGAGAGTCATTACCAGCAGCACCCCCAGGAGGACCCCTCCCCAGCTCCTATCCCACACTCACATTTCAGGATCGTCGACATTTCACCACAGCCAAAGGGCTCTGGGGCACGAGATGATCACACCTATGGCACACACAGGGGAAATCTGGGGGGGGGGGAGGGGTGTCATGGATGAAAATATCTCCTCAGTCTCCACTGTTTATGGAGACCAAGTGTGCAGGGAGATACCTTAGCTCCCCTTCCAAACCCAACTGGGAACAGGTAGAAACCACAGAAATACTTGAAACATTTTAAATTAAGGGTAAGTAAAGCCCCATGCTTTGGAGTTCTCGAGAAGCCACAGAAGAGAGACATCCTCCAAGGATGGGATGAGAGCAGGAAAGGAGATGGAAACAGCAGCAGTAAGAAAACTCTGAGCATTAAGTGCCTGAGCAGTGACAGACGCTGGAGAAAGCAGCACAGAAGACAGACAGATTTCTTTAAAAACAGCAGGTACAAACAGAGCCCAAGAAAAAGCAGTGGCAGCTTAAACCCTCCCTGTCAGACACAAACAGCAAAATTGGCACCTGCAGCAGAGGGAAGGCAGCGGGGCAGGGAGCAGGGCCGTGCTGCAGGCGGGGGCACTGGGGTCAGCCCTCTGCCCCAGCACACAACTATAGGGCTGTCTCTGCTCATCGCTGGTGGAGGGAGGCAGGAGGTGAAGGCTTTCAATTAATGTTTTTAAACCCACAAAATGATGCTGTCCATGGGCAAGGAAGCACTAGGTGGCCTCTGGGCTGATAACACTGACCTGTATTTTCCAAATACACTGCAAAGCCGCAGGTAGAGGGGGCAGAGGTAGAAGGGCAGAGCGCAGGTACGGGCTGACAAAGGCACGATCAGTGCAAAGGTAAAATCTAATTAATAATGAATAGCTATCTACTTCCTCTCCGTAATTAAGAAGCGCAGCTCCTAATTGGAAATAATTACTTTTTAATCTGAAATCATTAAAAGGAATCAAACATTAGCAAAAAGAATGGCAGTCCCTAGGAATGTGTAGCTGACTCCCTGATACTGGGTCCCATGCACCAAATAAACAGCAGCTCATGCTCAGACCCGTGGGGTTGCCCCTCTTTGTGCCTCCCCACCACATGAGCAGTCCACAGCCTGCTGGGGCTCCCAGCCTTGGATGGAGCTGTGAGCTAAAGCATGGGCAGGTGGGGCCCAGCAGTGCTGAGCCACAATTTCCCTCTGCAGCAGAGAAAAGCAGGAGGTGCACGCAGAACAGAGCACTGGGCAGCAAAGCAAGCACTCTTAGACCCCATCACACGCAATAGCCTGTGTGGTCCCAGTGCCCCCAGGCACAGCTGCAGAGGACTGCAGCCCTTCCCAGGGAGGACCAGGCACAATGTCCCATCTTCTGCCATGAGATGCCCCAGAGCAAAGCCGAACCAGGGCTGCTCCTGTTCCACTCTACACTTCACCCCACATTTCCACTCCTCTAGCCCACAACATCGATAAGCCAGTCTGTAAATGCCCACAGTGACATCAAGGATGGAGAAAGGTGCCCTACCTGGAGCAGGAAAGGTGAGTGGGCTCCTCAGCACCTGGCTGGCAGTGGGCAGCGCAGTGGCTATTTGAGCATTGCGGTCTCCTCCCCAAGTCCCACTTTGGGAGCAGAAAAACTGGCTCTGCCACCCGCCCTGGACAGCACATGACACTGGGAACATGACCAGTCACATTCACACTCATAGAGCCTGGCAGACATTTCTGCCTCCAGCATGGGCAGCAGCACCAATCAGACACTGTGCTAGCTATGCAGGGCACTCCATTGGGAATAAACCAGGGTCCTATCTGATACAGAGAAGGGGATTTGGGGATGTCCTTAGAGGCAGAGGGGCAAGAACCTCCACCACCATGTCCTTGCTGCCCTCATCTCAGAGCATCACAGCCCAGGCAGGGCTCCTTCTGTTCGTCCTTGCTCTTGGCTTGTGCTCCAACATATCATTAAGCAAATAGCTGTCAGCAGAGAGCAGTTACCAGCAAGTCTAAACACTTGCACAATATGCTTCCCCTCTAACGCAATGCCCTCGTTTCTAATAGCACCAATATGGGATAATAACAGCAACAATAATGTCAAGAAGGGCTTGCATACCTGAAAGCTGATTTGTTTTCTCCACCTAATAAAAGGTATTACCTCTCCCACAAGATTTGCCCCATTTAAGCCCTTCAAATCTACAGCAAAGTTCCTCCCACGGTAATTACAACTGTAATTGCAACTCATGTGCAAGCTGACCCCAGGTACCTCGCAGCAGAACTGCAGCTGCATGGAGCTCACCCACCCCAAAAACATGCCCACGGATGCACTGAGCCTCCAGGACTCATGGGAGCCCATGCTGGCCCCAAATAAAGAGCATGGGTCCACCCAGCAAGAATTAAGAGGTAGGCAAGGCACTTGCAGATTGGGGCCAGGATGGGCACAGGGAGCATGGCACCAGGTCACAGCAGGGCAGGAAAGATGCTCGGTGTCAGGATCAGCTGGAATCCAACCCCACGTGTCCAAACAGCTCCTGCCATCTCCTGATGAGGATCCTCACCCACAGGCATGGTGCTTGACCTTGTTTTTAAAATGACGACCCTATTACAGCAGACACTGCTTCCTGCCTGCCCTGCCAGGCTTGTGTTGTGATGATGGGGCACCTCCAGCATCCCCTAGTCAGAGCCAGGAAGGACACAGCCCTGGCACTGATGCAGGGACACGGGGACACAGAGCACCACACCAGGGCTGTGGCTCTCAGGAGCTGCCCCAGCCAGCAGCATCTTGTAACATGGATCTGGTTGTTACCCTGTGATGGGACATGAGTGGTCCCAGCCCACAAAGCAAAACAGAGCTCTGCTCCCAGTCTGCAGCAGGTACAGAGCTGCCAGCGAATAGAGGAAGGGAACATGGCAGCCAGCACCCAAAGCATCAGTGCAATGAGCTCCTGTCACAGCGCAGAGCTGCACTCCCAGAAACATTAATTAGCACAGGACTGGGCATTTACGTCCTCCCACGCTGGATGTGATTACTGTGCCAAGCAGCCTTTGGCTACAGAAGACCAATCTTTCTGCTGAAATCACATCACTACAGACAACTGTTTATTTATGATCCAGCACGTGTACTTGGGGAAAGAAATGCCAGAGCCTTCCTCCTCCTGCCACAAGCTCTCCCCTTCCTGCTCCTGAGTCAGAGCATTTAATTCGTGCTGTGGGTGATCCAGGACACCTGTCTCACAGCCACCAGCACTGCTGGCACCAGAGCTGATGCTGCTGCTGCTTCCAAACGAGCAGGACAAGCACTCACCCCTCCTGCATCAGAGGTTTTGCTGCTGCTGAACGTGTGCGTGTTAATAATGAAAAGTGAGTCCCTGGGAATCTGGCAGGGCCAAGGCTGGGAGCACGTCGGGAGAAGCAAGCCTTTTTCATGTTTTAAACCTTTCCACAGCAGCTGCCAGGAAGCAGCTTTTGCAGCTGCAAGTAACAGAATCTCTCCTAAGGAAAGAAAATAATTGTGGAAGGATTTTGCTCCCTCCCAGTCCCTGCCAGCATCTCAGCTAACTCTTATCTATTCCCAGCCACCTCTCATCTCTCTGAACACCAGCAGAAGTGCTCAAATCACTGCCAGCTCTCATCACATTCACGAGCAAGTCAAGGCTGTGCAATAAGATCTCCAGACAGTTGGATGGTGAATTCTGATGCATCCTTTGGGTAGCAAGATTTCAACAATTGTAACTATTTTTGTTGGCAATCTACTGAGGTCCTTGCAGCGGCACACAAGTGAAGCTGCTGCACAGTGGGGTATTGGCTGCTCTAAGAAAAAACAGGTGAGCACATGACTTTAAATAATGCAGGTGATATTTTTTTTATTATTATCTTTGAAAGAACTATCACCTCCTTGCCTTTAATTATTAAACTGCTCTACACAGAAGCACTGCAGGCCAGCTTAAGTAGACAACCTGCAAAAAAAAAAAAAAAAAGAAAGAAAGAAAAAGTAGCAGCTGCTTCATAAAGCCCTGTTATCATCATTTTTTTTCCCTCTTCTGACATTTCTGTAAATCTTGGCTTTGTGGCAGGAGCCAAGGTGACATTTCATGCCGATGCAGTAATTCAGAGCTCAGATGTGGGAGCTCTCACGCCCTAGCCTGTGGTTACAGCCCTGTTTTCCATGGACGGGTGCCCTGCCATGAGATGCCCCACAGCAGCACACAGCCCTGCCCCAGAACCCAGCCAGGGGGGTGAGGAGAGGCAGCACAGCTCTTCCCTGCTGCTTCATTAGTGCCCCTCACCTGAAACTGTTGTCAAAACAAATCCTTTTCAAAAAATGCTATCAAGAGTAAAGAAAAAGTATATAATTTATTGTAGCAGATGTTGTTTTTCTTTTTCCCCAATTGCTCTGCTTTCAAGACTAGCATTCTTTAAAAAGCAAAATAAAATAGTCAGAGATTTGATCAGTCTAACCAGGACTAAGGCAAGGGCTTTTCCACACACACAAAACCAGAGCAGCATTAGCTGAGGTAACCTAATACAAAGAATGTCTCTCTGCTGCACAATAGAGCAGAGGAACACTAAGCCTTCAGTACTGCAGAAATCTGCAAGGCTTGCTAAAGCCCAGAGGGTTTTAAAAATAAGATCTGAGCATCACTCTTACCAATGAACAAATACAGAGGCAGGTGTGACACTCAGCCACCTCTGGTTTGCTATTCTGGACTCCTTTAAGTTCCACTTATGCTGTGCATTTCTGCTCCTGTGATTCCAGCAGAGGCAGTTCCCTCCCAATGGAAAAGCTCAAAAGACAGAGATTGTAAAAAAGGAGCAAAGTAGGGAAGTTTCATAACACAAAGGAACAGATACAATACGTGAAGCAGCTTCTGAGACAAATCAGGACTCCTGCTAACAGAACCAAATTGCTTCCTCTTCCCTGCTTTAATGCATCTTCCAAGAAGGAGCATTACATTACAGTGTTTTTACACATAAATTGGAAGAAATGGTATCTGAGTCTGAACAGCCTGTGGCTGGCACATCAAGTTGCATTAAAAAAGGGGCATCCTACTGCTCAATTCTCTCATTAGGTTGCTCAAACAAGAATCAATCCCTTTTATTCAGTTCTCATTTATTGCTAATAAAGTAAAGTACCCACATTCTTAGGGCCAGATCAGCATTTTTCCACTTTGTGCTGAGGCAAGCATTCTGCAAGAGAACAAATAACAGCACCCCAGTGAGTCCCAGTCCTACATCCCTGAGCCATTAGCAGACACCTTCAAGAAACTGGGGCTTCTCTTCAGCAACAGTGGCCCAACAAGGAATCATCTCTGTTCTATTCTTTCCAGTCTTGAAAAACAACCAGGGGTGATAATCAAAAATATTTGCCTTCTCTTGCATCTTCTATCCAGCATCCACTTCAGTTCCAACGCTGAGAATTCAGGAGCTAGTTATGTCTCTCTGGCTTAAAAATCAGCTATGACTTCAGCTAACTCTTAAATATCAGCTGTGACCCTTTTCTCCAGCACTGTCTCCTTGATCTAGAGAGCTTCTCCAAATAGCTTGTTAACACATACAGCAGACACTTCACTCCAAGTCTACAGAAACAGGGAAGAAGTCTGCACTTGAAGTCCACCACATCATCCACCTGGACTATGCTAATCACATTCCTCAATGAGCTGTAAGAGCTGGCATTGTCAGACTGCACTTTACCATTGCTCTTGCAGTAGCAGTGATCAGTTCATCTTTTTCCCCTTTTAATATCAACCATTACATCATTCTCCAGCACAGAAAATACCAAGTGGGAAGGTCAAGAAGTTCTTAATTAGATGGGTTTTTATTGCTGTGATAGCTCCGTTCTAGCCTCAATAAGAGAGAGCTGCAGTACAGGCAGCAAGAGCTGGAAGGCATCTTGGATGTACGAAGCACTGTTTGAAGCCTATGAAAATAATTTTTAAAAAGAAAAAAAAAAAGACATGAATAATTATGCAACCAGTCAGCTTCACTAACCTTATACTTATCTCAAACAGCATTGATTAATGTGCACATGTAACAAAACCCTCCTGCTTATTGGGTCTTCAAGGCTTCTTTCTAGAAATCAATTTAATGTAAGTTTTTGAGAGGCTTTATGTCACTCGGCAAAAAAGCAACTGGCTTAAAAGCTGCAACACAGGATCAAGTGTGATCCAAAGGTAGGATACTACTTTGTGTGAGAGATAAAAAGTATTTCTTTCAAAGAGAAACACAAGCACGCTGTGTCAGGAAGGAAGAATACACCAACAGAAACATCCGTTTCCCATCCCACCTCTGAAGTTTACAAGCTCTGAGAACCAATTTAACAGCTGAGAAGAGCTGGGATTCTTGCATGCTGATTTATGAGCTTGTCTACGATTTTAATTCAAGCATTCTACAACAGTGCTAGAAATCCAGACATCTGAACAAACTACTCTGCATCTTCTGACCCATGGTAACTGTCAGCTAAGACCACCCAAGCTCACTCTTCACTAACACTCATGTCCTGTAAAGATCTACAGGCATTTATTAAAATCTAAGTGACTATATAAGTAAAATCTTAGACTACAGGTTACACAACTTCACATGCATAAGGATAGCGAGGTGGAAAAACCTGTGTATCTATTTTTTAAGTATTAGCTTAAAGTTTTAAGTTCAGCATAACCAACCTCCAAAAACACTCCAGTGATTAAGGGATTAAGCACATCTGCCTTCTCTTTGACCTGCAGAGATCAGACATACATTATCTCAATTGAAAATTGTATCACATTTCTTCAATCAAAATGAAGCTAAACCCTCTGTAAGGTTACAGTGACCACTGCTCCCTTGACAATATGAAAACTAAGGCACAAGGTACAGATCTGCCCTGCAGCATGCAAACAAGAAGGCAACCCACACACATTCAGTGCCTCTATGAATACACATTTTCAGATGAACTGTGAACAGTCAGAATGTTGAGAGGCAAGGATATCATCTTCAGTAACACTTAAATGCTTTGTAACATCTACAACAAGATCTCAAAGCTTATTTCCTTCTGTCTCATCAGTATTGTCAACAACAATCCCCCCCCCAACCATTCTGTGCCAGGCTGAACACCTCTGGTGGCACTCAAAAGCTCAGTTGCCACAGTCTGCAAAAGCACAAAACTACAACGCTAAAATCTGCATGCATAAATGAGGAAGCACAACAAGTGCTTTCTGGTGAGGATTCCAAGGCTGTGCTGTAATCAAGTAACACATCTCATTCCTAAGAACTCTGATGCAATCCTTACCCCTGCAATCGTTAAGCACGTAGTGAACTCCTTAGAGAAAGATGACAGTTCCTTACAGAGCACTATGGTCACTCTGTGGAAGAAGAGTAGAAAGCTACACAGTAAATACAGTCTACAAGGAATAGTTTTCTTTTAGTATTCATGTAAAATGCAAACATCTTGTTTCTACATACATAGAGTTAAATTAAAGCAAAACTGGCACACACCATTTCAATAGTTTATGATGATCCAGATGTTCCCCAAAGAAACAGGGGAAGATAAAGGTGGAAAATAAGTAATCAAAATTGAAGACATGAGAGAGCTTTTGGAGGACAGGCACATGAAGTCAAAAAGGAACATTAGTAACCTGCTCTATTACTAACAAGTACCATTGTCTGAAGTAGAAAGTATTGTGAAGTTCATGTATTTACAAACTAGACCCTGCTGTAAAGAAAAATCCCCCGTGCATTATTTGCATGATCAGGCTATTAATCAGTGCAGTAATTTTACAATACCATGTACCTAACATACTACATGAGTAGCAGGAGGGTAATTAGTAATCACTTTTATATAGCTGGTTCCTGTCACTTTTTAAATTTCTATCTACTAGCTCCCAGTGCAGAAGCTTGGGGAAAGCGTTTTTCTTGTCTGTAACAGTTTTTGAGCAGGGTTTCCTTTTTCTAATCAATAAGTGTCTTAAAACTAAACAAAGACAGTTGAACTACACTATACTAAGGTAGCATCCCTTTCTTCCAGCAGTGAACGCCCCTGCAGAATGCAAGAGCCCCATATCCCTTGGAATTGGGAATAATCCTTAAACTGTTTAATCACAGGTTATTACATGCTACATTTATGAAGATAAACTTACTGTGAAAGGGACTTGGCTCTGTCTGTGGCAGTCACCTCTTGTTTCTGGCCTCGCAGAAACAAAGCTGCTGTTTTGTGGAACGTTTCAATGGAGTATGCTGTCAGTTCAGCCAGACTTCTTATGGCAAATGCATGAATATCCTGAAGGAGTTAAAAAGACCTCCCACATCATACAAAAACTAGCAGCCTTCGTTATTCATAGCAAATAAATTATACAGTGTACTATCTGTCTTTTCAGATCCACAGATCTGTGCAGAAATAGAAACCTGTAAGTTCTGGTGATCACAACTATACCTCAGTAGCCACATAAACACACTGTGGTCAGAAATTTTGCCTTTTCCATTGGTCAGTTACCTCTACTGATTTTTTAACATCATGGTCACCATCTCCAGGTTCTACTTCCTGGTTTTCTTCACTCTCTTTTTCTTCTTTAGGAAGACTGCTGTTGAATTGTGCTATCCACTCATGAGCAGATGTCCTCACCTGTATGAAGATAATGATGAAAATGAAGCTCCATTGCACACCACAAAACACAAAGTGTTTTGTTTGTTTGTTCAGATCACCCTAAGGGAAGGAAACAGCTACATCAAACCACCACAACAAATTATCCTTGGGCCTTCTTGACTTTGTAGAAGGTCAACTGCATGCATGTAGTAGAAGACATTCATTTCTCTAACACCAGGTGCTGGGATTTACCAGCAGGGCCGTGAATAACTGAGAAGCTTCAAAAACATGTCTGCAGAATGCTGCTGCCCCTTGGTGGATCTGAAAGGTAGTGAAACAATGGCAAGAAGGGCTTTATCTTCTTCATACCAGCTTCTGAACATAGTGAAACCAAGTGATTTGTGTCAAGAGGAGGGCTGCAATTCAAAATGGTAGGTTGACTTCACTACAGTGGCTGATAGTTTACTGCTCTGTTTTATTTGCCACCAGAAATTACTGCCCAGTGACAGGCCAAAGACACACAGGTGCCTACTGATTTAGAGCCACAGACATTACAGAACATGTTTTTGTCCCACCAAGTTGAAGGAAAATGTCCAATTCTTTTAACTCCAATCATCAAAGGATCTAAAACACAGCTTGTCTTCATGCCTTTTCACAAGCAAAGCAGGCCTGAGAAGCAAGTCTTAAAAGAAATATCACCAGCTTGTAGAGAAATAACTCACCATGATCAGTTTATCTGGCTTTGTGGAGATATGCAATTCTGAAAACAGCTCTGTTACTTCCCTGGTGAACTCCTCATCTCCTAAAGGAAAGAGAAGGCTAAAGAAACCCCAGAAAGAACAAATACAGGAATCAAGCAGGACTTCAATGAACAACTAGTTCAGTTTAAGTCTGTTGACTGTTTCCTATATTTCTCCTTGAATCATCAGCTCAGGCAAGGATGCATCACATCTGGTCTTTTCTATGTAATTAATAATGTATGTTCTGAAAGGGTGGAGACACCACTGCCAGAAGATTAGCTTTTGCCTTCTCAGTCCTGACTCTTTAGCTAAGGTAATTCCATTTTTACAGGCAGGCAATCTATAACACATCAAATAAACACAGCATTTTACAACGCACTAAGTTGTGCTTTACCTTGGAGAGTCTGAAATATTGCTCAAAGCCTACAGCTCTGTTATATATGGCAGGGCAGATGCTAACAGTGGGAGAGAGGCTGTGAGATCCATCATGGAAATATAAAAGATACATTAAATGCTAAATGCTAGCAAGTGCAGGTGTGAGCCCTCCCTGATGAACCATTCAGGTCAAAGAAATGCAAGAAATTTACATTTATACCTGAGTAATCCTCAAGAATCAGATGGCTTCTCTGTATGGAGACACCTCCATACAAGTCTTCTGGTTCTCCTGGCTAACTCTCACTTCAAAAAGAAAAATGATTGCTCTCCCCTAGGTTAGTCTTTCCCTTATCAGCAGGGAAACCCAGTGCCTCCTTGCATTATGAATGCTGGCTCAAGGTCAGTCCTAAGAACAGACCAGGAGTCAAGTACATCTAATCCTGCTCTGGCAAGAATTTAATGATTTCTGCTACAGAATTAATGCACAGAAGCCTTCCAACGATGAAGGGCATTGCTACCAGTTATGCTCCTAGCCACAGATGGCTTTAGAATTAAGCATCAAGCTAAAGAATAATACAACTGTGGCATCACATCCATTGCTAGCACTCTCAAGACTAGTCGGTTCTGCACTGAGAATTTCATTTAGAACCAGTTTCTCTTCCCAGAACTCAGGGGTTTTACCTTTCTTTTCTTCCTCTTCTTCTTCAAGGAATTCAGCTAAAGAAAAGGCTTCGTTGAGTTGCTCCATTTCCTCTTTAACTGTGTTCAACTCTTCTCCAGAGAGGGCATTTAGAACCAATTTCACCTAGTTAGGGGAAGAACAGCCAAATGGAGAGTTGTAAGTCCAAAAAGAAAAAGAAACAAGATGGAAGATGAAGTACTCATTTACACTGCATGTAAAAACATTACAGACTGATATTAATGAGAAAGTGGTGTTTTTCTACATGAAGAAAGAAGAGGAAAGACAAGTTATATAACAGTGGATTCTTACTGAGTTATTCAAATCCCTTTATAAAAATCTGAATGACTTCTAAATGTATGTGCTGACCTGCCCCTTCCCTTGCCATAAAACAGAAAGAACAATCTCTGCTGTGCTAGTAGTACCACTCTTCTCCAGCAAACAAGCACCCACTTGATAAGGTGCTGAAGAAATGCAGGAACTGAGGTTAGTTAGGCAAAGAGAATGGCTTTAGGAGCCAAGGACAGGACACAATGCTCCCACGGAAAACAGCAAATCATAATGCAGTTGTACAATTAATCATTTTGCAACAAGTTCTGAGCACTTGATTTTGCATGTATGCACATGCATTTCTGATCTTTTACCTCCTGCTCAGCTGAACTCAAAAACAGAAGGAAAATTGCTCAAGGCCATTACCTTTGATTCACACTCTCTGGAAAGCATCTCTAAGGCCTCCAGATGTGAAAGACCCTGAAACTCATCAAACAGTAATCCATAATGGGCTTTCTTCTCTGTAGCCATGGTAACCTCAGTAGCAGTCTGCTGCTCTTCTTTCTCCTTTGCCTCTCGTAAGACCTGAAAAAGAAAAGCAGAGGACTCAGGTCCATACCAGAAGATATAGAATAGGGTAGGAGAAAGCTTTGGGATCAACAGTAAGAGATGGTTGCTTAATGACAGAACCACAAAAGAAGAAAAAATTTTGAGAAACCAACAAGTTGATATGGAACAGCCATACCTGAGATAACGTAGAGGTTCTGTTTATCAGACCCTTTGTTTTTTTGAATCCAGGGTCTCCCTCAGCTATCACATCCATTGTCTTTTTACCAATGAATTCCAAGGCATCTAGACCTCCAGTAATAACACTTTTACCCTAAGAAACAGATTTGGATATAGTCAGTGCATAAAAGTCACAGAAGACGATATAGCTGAAGAAATGAGACTGAGGTCATATTATGCCAGACAAGCCAAATTGATGCTTGTCACCTCAGAACTCAATGCTAATCATCAAAAGCAGAAAACAGGGACAAAGAAAGTGCCATGATACACTATCAATCAACAATTTAATACAACACTCAAATAGTTACATAAATCAGACAGGAAACATTTTGTGAAGGAGTCAGTTTCCAACACACTGAAGTATTTAGTTTCTGACACTCCAATCAGAAAACACCACACCTGTGGGCTTCAGTTGCTAAAGTCTTGGAAAGCCTGCTTCTCCTTTTAGGGCTTGAACATCTACAGCTATTTCAGATTCATGGGAGAAATGACAAGACAGCAGATCACAAAAGCGCAGTTTCTAAGGGCACTGGACCCTTTGAAGTCTATTTCTCATGGTCACAGGAGCAAGCTGATTTCCAAGCAATTTGGGCTGGTTTCACAAGTTTCTGAAGAGCAGAATTGGTTTCACCTCTAGATAATTATCTCAAAATATTCCAGGAATGAGTCTGACTCTCCATTTGACAGAATGCTGTAAAGAAGGGAGTGTAGATAACAGTACAGGGGTGACATGCATGGGAATGCATGCATCACACAGTTCACCACTGGGCATCCTTGTTAAATAGCAACACTTCATATAAATCTAGCAAAACTAAAGATGACTTGCACATCAACTGAAAGCATGGCATGAGATACTGACTGCCTGAAAGTTGACATATTCTCTCACTATTTATCTCACAGAAGTCAAAATTCAAAGTTTCCTGATGTGATGCTTCAGACAGCACTCTCAGCTTTCCCAACCTGCTTTCCCAACTCACTCACTGTGCTTTGAACAGCAGTAGAGATGGTCGATAAAACTCCAAAAGCTCCAGCAATAGGAAAGGAACTGCCATCACCAGCAGCATCTGTGCTGTTAGCAATGGGATTCTCACTTCCTGCATTAGAACACAGAAAATTAGCTTCCCCACTCCCAGAAAAAGATCATTCCAACTGCTGAGTGCAGAAAACTAACACATAATGTGACAGCCAGGTGCAGGGTTAGAACTGGGATTATTTTCCTATCTTCTTTTCAGAGCTAACACCAGTAAGCAATATGCTGTTATTAGCACTTAAGTATCTAAACCAATATGAAAGACAGAAGTAATATGATGCCATTTGGGGGCTGCTTATATAGAAATTTTTGTTTTAGTGTTGTTCTTACGCAATAAAAACTGACCTCTTGCAGCATCTCTGGTCTCTGAAGAGATTTCACTAGGACTGGGGATCCCAAGGGTTGTTTCTGCTTTTTCTATGACATTTGAAATACCTTGACCTAGAGAAGACAGCACCAGTACTTCACCCATGAGGTATATTTTATTCCTCATAAGAACAGAAACAGGATCAGAGCTGTATATCATTTTTTCTACTATTTTGACTTATTCCAGTACAAAACAGTTAAATCCACACTAAAACATACTCCTATCCAGATTGTTTACTTTCCAGTATAATTCTGATTTCATCCAGGTTTTAAATCAAGTTGCAAAGTATTAAAACATCAAATTATTCAAACACCTCAAAAACTTGCTCGTTTTGGTTGAGTGCATCTCCTTAATTTCACTGTACCTTTTGGTACAAGTCTTCTCCACTACTTGAAGAGTTCTCTTGACATTTTCCAGTACTTGCTTCTATAACAGAAACCTCATTCTCAAGAAAAATAAACTCACAGGCTCCTGAAACATGAGGTATGGTTACAATATTTACCAAGTACCAGAAGGAGACTTACCTACAGTAGCTACAGTAGCAGATGCAGTTGACAGAAGGGATTTCCCCCAGCTTCCCCAGTAGCCCCACCCTGACTGAGATGCAGGAGGTTCTGAATCCTTTAATGAAGAAAAACAGGAGAGAGTGATTCAGATAACAAGAACATACGCAGACTGTGGTGGGTAACTTTCACAGTGCTTTTTCTTCCCAAACAAACAGCAATTATTCTGCACACGAAGCCAAGAAACTCCAAGTCACATCATTCAGACCAAGCACAAACACATACCTTGGAAGTTTCAGTTGTGGGCTTTTCTGTGCTAGCAGGCTGACTTATGGCTTTGGGTTCAGGTCTTTTTCGAGTCATAGGCACAGGCTCTGTCTCTTCACTGCTCTCAGTGCTGCCAAGTTTTTCCACCTTCTGCTCATTCTCATCTTCGTAAGAGGTTTCCTCTTTCACACTTTCACCATTGTCTTCTTCAGACATGACTACAGCATTCACAGAAAGCAAAGGAGATAAAATAACCTCTCACTTTCGTGCTTTGACATTAGTTCAAAAGCATCACACCTGCACTTTAAATAATTAAGCACAACTCTAACAGAAATCCCACCCTGCTGCCACACGTACCTGCACAGAGTATGTTTCTAAGGGAGCTTGTACATCGAGTTACAACAGACCAGGAGTAATGTCACACTTGGAAGTTTAAAGTCCCACAGGAACAAGTGGCTGTATCTCACTGACACACCCTCTCTGCAAGAAACACTGCCAGCTCTGGAAAGCAAGCAAAACACACAGCAGGTGATTAAATACACAACTCGCTTCACAAAAAAGCAAATAATACAAATGCTTGGGACTGGCTGCTTTGAAAGGAGTTGGATACCAATGGGGACAGGAGGCAAGCAGCTGGTTTCTTTTATATTTAGGGCTGGGTTTTTTCGAGGTGCTCAAACAGAACCCAGGGGGTGCTGCAGTGTGTTTGGGAGAGGGGGCACGGCCGCGGGATCCCACAGAGACCGATAATGTGACGACGGCGGTGGCTGCGAGCACCCGCACGGGGCCCCGTGCTCCCACAGCCCCAGCGGCCTCCCCGCTACCCCAGGAATCCCCCCAGACCCATCGGGACTCGCATCCCACAGGCCCCCATCAGCATTCCCAGCCCCACCAGGGCGGCCCCGGACCGCCCCAAGCCCCCGCCTCACCAGCCGGGCCGGGTTGGGCCTCCAGCGCCGCGCTCCCCACTTGGCGGACTGCACCATAGAGAGGAGGTGCAGAACGGCACCCGTTGGCTGACAGCGGAAGTGCGGCGCACCCGGAAGTGCGACTGGGGAAGCACGTCCGGGCTGCGAGGCCGGCGGCGGATAGTGAGGTGAGGGGCTCGGCTCGGCTCGGCTCGGCTCGGCTGCGCGCTGGTTCCCGGCGCCGCAGTGACGTCAGGTTTCCGTTAGCGACCTCGGAACGAGGAGAAAACGGTGAGGCAGCTGCTGCCGGGAGGTGTCGGGGCCCGCACCTGTAGCTCGGCGTTGAGGTGTGGTGAGGAGGGCGGCTGGCGGCGTGACGTCGTGGCCGCGTGGTCTGACTTCACGCAGCCGGCAGCGTGCCTGGCCGTCGTGTCGGTCTGGATGTGTGCATGGCTGGGGGGCACAGCACTCGGCTGTTCATTTCCAGTCTGTACCCTTGATTGCTTTGAGCAATTAGCAGGAACACGCTTGCACTCACACAGCTCCGTCGTGGGGTCTCCCTGCAGCACGTCTCTTCCAGCAGCCCTACCACACTCCCCATGTTTCCTATGCCCTTGCTCGTTGCTTTTCCTTGGAGCCGATGGCTTTGCTCCATCGCACCTGGTTGAGCTGTAGGTGTGTCTGCACACTGCAGTGGAGTTAGAGGAGTTAGACCAGATGACGGTTCCTAAAGGTCCCTCCCAACTGAAACCATTCTGTGGTTCTGCTTTCTCTGGTCACGCAGAGTTCACACTCAGCACTGTGGCAGATGCTTCTCCCAGGTCTGAGGGGCAGTTGGGGCCACGGGGGGTAATCAAACCCTCTGCAATTCAGCCCATGCTGCAGTGGGAGTGCAGACCTCCTGCAGAAGTGATCAGTGGGTACCGTTTGGGGCACGTTGTCAGCAGTTAACTTGTTTGGAAATGGTTGTGAAGTCAAAATACAATCCCAACACTGTTTGCCAGGAGTGGTGGGAGGATGGAGCAGGCTGTGAGGTATATCTCGGTTTATTGCTTTGCGTTTCTCCATGTGTGAGATGATGTTACAATCAGTGAATTCAAAGTTGTATAACTTGCAACCTCTTGGGCCCCAATTTTGCAGTGCTTTATGAATGTGTGCAATGTTAAGTACTCTCAGTATTTCCACTGACCTCAGTGGGACTACTTAGAGTGCTTTAAGTTAAACACAAACATTTTTTCAGGATAAGTGCCAAAGATGACTCATATAAGCACATGCATCATGGATTTTTATCCTTTCACTGCTTTTTGCTGTTACAACTTCGTCTCCTAAAGGTTCAATATGTTGAGCTCAGCTCCAGGTCTCATTGTAAAATAGCCAGTTTCTATTCTGCACATCTCATCTTGCTTAGCTTTAATGCTGTCTTGAAGCATTGTAACGTTGGCACTGCTCAAGCTTTATCCTTTTTTGGATGCTTTATCAGCTCCAGCAGCTGTTTTGTATGAGTGTGATGACTGAAGAATACGGATTTCGCAAATCATTTTATTTTTCCCAGCATTCAGCAATGAGAGATCGTTGTCTGCTTAACAATAATGGGTTTTCCAAAAGTGAAATGTGACAAACAATTTAGAATAAATCAGACCTCGAGGAGTTTAATAGTAAAATTCAATGACCCATCACCAATGTTTTATACATTATGCAAGCTCAGTGCAGACATAGCGGAGAGCATATGCAATTACTGAAGATAATTATCTTATTCTTATGAGGGAAAATGTTGCTCAGTATTTCTTGTGTTAAATAATTGACTGAGGTTTCTAATGTCATTTTGGAAGGAATGTCACAGACACTTGGAAATCTAATAATTTAAATTTAATAATTTAAAATGGCAAAAATAACACAGGCAGGGGACAGGAGGTGCTGGAATTGTTCTCTAATAAATCTGAAACATTATTAGTTGGGAGATTATAGTTTTGGAAGATTGGAAGCTATACTATGTTTGATTCAATCAGGAGGGACAGGGTTTGCCTTCACTTCATCGCTGTCATCAGCTGGAGCTGCAGCAAGCCTGGTGAAGGCAGGTCAGATGTCAGCCTGCACCTAAGGAACCTGCACAAGGTTACCTAAATAAGCCAGTCTGTTGTCAGCAGCCTTCTGAGGGCTCTGAAGCTCTCTGAAAACACCAGATGTCTGAAAAAAAGAGAACGGTTAAAACCCCTCCTTCAAACAAAGGGGTTGTGGTTGGTCATGGCAATCTTAGTAGTGCAGTCTGTGGTTGGGGTGCTGTTCTCCAGAGGCAGCAGAATTCAGTAACGCTTCCTCCAAAGGCATAACTGGTGGAAAATATGTGTGAAAGAAGTATTAGTTGTTTTGTTTTTCTTAACTGTTTAGCTGTGGGAAAGTATCTTCTTCAGCACAGTGGTGCAACAACTCTCAGTGCTGGTCTCAAATGAATAGGCAAGAGGCACTGCAGAGAGGGAAAAGGAGAAAAAAGAGGGCAGGTGAAAGGATTGCTGTTTACGGAGGAGCAAGTAGAGGGCCTGGTTTCTTGCTTCCCTTGCAGGATTCAGTGGGTGAGTTGGTCAGTCAGGCTTGAAGGAGAGTTGGACACAGCTGTCTCTTTTGCCTCCTTTGTGAAAATGATTTGGCAATAGCTGCAACAGAAATGGGTCAGATACACATTTCTCATCAGACATCAGGTCCGGAGTCTGCTTTGACCTTCAACAAGTTATCTTTAACTGAAAGAATTACAAGTCTGGCAAATTCCTATTCAGCAAATTCTCCCATTCCTAAATATGCTTAATTTGTCTCTGCTGGAAATAACAATTAGTACAGATCAGCTATACATATTTATAGCAAATTATTTTTCATAAGTGATGTGAATTCTGTCTGCCTTAGGCAGTGTTAGCTAGTGATTCTGGAAGGACAAGAACTGTCTGCATTATTTATTAAGAAAACGTATTCCTTTGTATTGTGATATTTATGAAATTCAACTCTGCTTGTGTTTGTTATTGCCAGAAGAGAAGATGATGAATTTGAAGTCATGCAGTCAGTGGGGTGAAGTCAGATATTTTTTAAGATAGCATTTTAGCCTGTGGCTTCTATACTTTGTGAACAGTTTTCTGCAGCACCAGAGTGGTGTAGATGGAATCATAACCTCAGGGAATGCACATTGGATTAGAATCTTTTTTGTAATCAGACTTCCAGGAAAATTGATTCCAGATTTTCTATTAATGGTGTAATCTCTTTTTGTCACAAGTTGGTTTTCTCCTGGCTTTTAAAAAAGAAAAAGCTTTGTGTGCAGAGAACCCCAAGTTAAATTCTGTGTCCTGATGTCCTCAAATATCTTTCGCACACGTAGATTTGAAGTGAGAGTTCTGTCCCGAGAGAAAATAATTTTTCAAACAGCTGTGAAATATGGGGCAGGATTTGGTGTGGTGAAGATAATGAGCAAGATATGACTGCTCTGATGTAGCAGCATAATGCAAAAGATTTTCAGTAGGAGTTTACTCTAAAACAGCAACAGCAAAAAACAGAATGCAGCGGCAGCAAAAGAGGTTGCCAAAAAAAAAAAGGAAGTATGTTTGGAGGTCGGTGTCCTGTTATTCAGAAAGGGACTTCCTCCCTTTGTAGGTAACTGCCACAGTAATTTTCCCCACGCAAGAAGCAAGGAGGGCATTATCTAGTGTTTAGACACCTAACATTGATTTTACCTTAAAATCAAGTGAACAGATATACAAGTGCTAAAAATCAGATGTGTAAGTGCTTTTATTTCTAGATGCTAAGGGAAAAACCAGCACTGAAAAAACAGGGCGTGAAGGGACTTGGGTGTCAGTGCAGAGGAGGGCAGAAATTATTTCCTCTCTCTTGCTTTTCTTTCGCTATTAAGAAAGCACGTTTTTTCTGGTAACAAATGCAGATTCCACTTTCTGCCCCTGAAGATACTTCCACAATTTGAGTAGTCTGTACAAGTTGTTCTTTTTGTAACGGCACATTTCTCTTAATGGTTGTTGTTCCTGATATTATTTATTTGGAAGATGAACATCTAGGGGACTGAAGGTTGTGTTAATGCCTTCTTACCCTCATTTCATTACTGTGTTCTGAGAGAAGCTCTGATTTGGAAGCTCTTGGCTGACAGTTTGCATTATGCTACTGGAAATCTGTTTACTGGAAATGAAATTTGAATACACCATAAGCATGCTGCCATTAATAAACTTAATTGTGGTTTTTTTTTTTTTACAGTTGGATTTCCAGTTTCCACTCACAATATTGATGATCTTGAAAGCACGCTTGGATCCAAGACATTTTCTACCACTGAACAGATTAAGAACCTTCTCTCTATCTCAGATCTGTACAGACAATTTAATATCTTTAGACCTCATTTCTCCAAATTAAATGAAAAAGCATTTTTCTCTAACTTTCCATGAAGCTCAGCTATTGCCTGTTAATTTGGACTGTTAGTGTTGATCTTTCAATTGGACTTACACTGGAAAATGTAGCTTCTAATGGGACACTTGTTTATGACTCTTTCAATGCATCACTTCATCCAGTGCCTCAAGCTTTAGCAAGTTCCCCAGCACACCATGATATCATAGCCAAAGAGGGGACCAGTATTTTAATTGAATGTAAAGTGAACATCAGCCAATATGAATATATTCTTTGGTATAACTCCAAAGGACACCTACTTCAACAGAAAGATGAAGGTGAGCTTTTCTGCTGTTTTATATCCTTGGGCATTCTGCTTTTATACAGTACATGAAAATCTCTGGAACTTTATTGTTTTCTCTTCCTACCTTCCCATTTTCCCAATTGGGAAATGGGAGAGAACAAGACAAAGCTCTGCCATGTGGTGGATCAGGCTTTATATCCAAGTTCTGAAGTCCTATCCCGCCCTCCTGGTATAGTGCCCTTCAGTCATTTTGTTCAAGAAGCATCACAACATGTGGTACAGAAGAACTGAGTGTACATCCTACCAGATTGTAACTGATGTTATTATTGCTCTGGTTTCTATTATATCTTTTTTTCAAACACTTGAATTAAATACAACTCTCCAAAATTATGACCTTTTCAAGCTGTCAAGCCTTGCTTTAATTTTGTTACAGGATTGTGTAAAGCATGAGGTAACTGATTACATTTACTTTCTGGTTTATGCACCACTGAGATTGTGGAAACCAACACAGCTTGTAATGGCCAAGGTTGAAATACACGCTACTTAACCCTTTCATACCCAGAGAGAAATAGTTTCCTATTGGCTCTTGTAGCTCTATCCCTCCAATTTTTAATTAAAAAAAAAAAAAAGGCTTTTAGAGATCTGTGTGGTATCCTCTATTAGTATTAATGAAGGTCATTGAGCTAATTGATAGGATCTTCTCAGAGGCCATCATACTGCTTTAAGTATTCAGTAACCTCTTTGTAGCTATAGTGCCATCTGGAAATTAATTCAGAGTAGACTAATTAGAAGGATGAGTTATGAAAACAGTTTTTCCCCCAAGTTATAAGCCTGTAGGAAATACTGCATAAAGCTTCTTTTATTGATTTCTTTTTACATAAGTTTTGTATATCAGCACTGCATGCTCAGCAGAAAGCTGTGTCTGAAGAAAATTCTGGGTTCTTTTGCCAGCTGAGCCATTTACAGAGTGCCATCTTTTTCATGGGTCACTTGACTTTTGACTCAGAACATATGGAATATTGGATTCTGTAGAGGATGGTCTTTCAGCATAGTGAATTACAGTGGGTGAGAAGTTCTATTTAAGAATTGGGTTCCCTATCAGATAGAACTAGCAATGCAAAAGCACACCAGAAGGCACAGAGGAGAGAAAACAGAAGAACCAGAGTAGCAAGTGCACAGAGTAATTTATCATTAAGCAACAGGATGGGTAACTGAGTTAGGGCTTTCTGTGTCACAAGCATAAAAAGGAAATTGTCATTCTTGGCCTACTGTGTTATGCTAGAAACAGGCTGCTTCCCGTGATGCTTGTGGAGCAAGCAGCATTTCTCTAGATCACCTAATTATTTGTTTCATTAACTCACTTTTATTTCTTCTGAACCTCCAGGTGGACGGTGGAGGATTGCTAATAATTTCCTCAATATCACAAAGGTCAGCTTTGCTGACCGGGGACGATACACGTGTGCAGCTGTGAATCGTAACAGCACCTTGTATTACACCGTCACCCTGAGAGTCACCTTCACCTCAGGAGACATGAGTATTTACTACATGATTGTGTGCCTCGTTGCCTTTGCTATCACCCTCATTCTAAACATAACTCGCCTGTGCATGATGAGCAGTCACCTCCGCAAAACAGAGAAGGCTATCAACGAGTTCTTCAGGACGGAAGGGGCTGAGAAGCTTCAGAAGGCGTTTGAGATAGCGAAGCGTATCCCCATCATTACATCTGCCAAGACACTGGAGCTGGCCAAAGTCACTCAGTTTAAGACCATGGAGTTTGCTCGGTACATTGAAGAGCTTGCCAGAAGCATTCCCCTTCCACCACTGATCCTTAATTGCAGGGCATTCATGGAAGAGATCTTTGAGGCTGTGCGAGTTGATGATCCCGATGAAGTCGGTGAGGCAGGAAAACAAACCCAAGCCTGTGGTGCCCAAGCTGCACTGTACCCCATCAGCACAGAGATCAAGCGCAGTGATTCACCAGCTGGGGATTCTGACGACGGGTCTGTGAACGAGCAAGGCCAAGAGATAGCTGTTCAGGTGTCCATCCACCTGCAGGCAGAAGCACAGAGCATCGACACTGTTTCTCATGACAGCTGCCAGTTTGCTCCTTCTGAGGAAGGCACCTGCTGAACCCGGCCGTATCTGCTGTGACAGGAGCACGGGTGACTCTGGGATGCTGTGAGAAAGGGGCAGGCCAACGAGCTGCCTCATCCCATGCGTGCAAGAGTTGTTTTTTTTTTCCAAATTGCAAGGTGCCAGAACTACTGCTGGTATCTCTATTTCTTGTCAGTGTTTCATAAGTTCATAAGGTTGGAAAGGACCTATAAGATCATCTAGTCCAACCATCCTCCTATCACTATCTCTACCCAACTACTAAATTAAGTCCTTTAGCACCTCATCTAAACGCTTCTTGAACAGCGCTAGGGATGGTGCCTCAACCACCTCCCTAGGCAGGCCATTCCAGTGCCTGACCATGTTTCTCTGTGTTGATGTAACAGTTTCAAATCCATAAGAGGAGGCTGTTTGAATTGTTGCTCAGTGGCTTTTCTTTTTGAAGCAAGCTTGTTTTACTTAAAATATTTACAAAACAAGAATTGTTTATGATTGTCTCCTTGGTACCCTCTGATACTTCTGATATGTATTAGAAATAGCCAAGCTGAGCAGAACAGCTTGCAATAAGACCCTTTGTGAGCCTGTTCTTCCTTCACAAAGTGGAAGCAGAATTCCTGTAAGTCCGTGTTGTTATCCTGATGAGCTGTGTGCTTTTTTTGAACTGCCCTGCGGTGCGTGCAGCCCCTCAGAGCTTGAACAGATCTGCGTAGCGTGCTTCTGTGTTGCTACCAAAATGTACTGTACTTAGAAAAAATAATTGCACCGGGATCTGCTGCTGAATTAAACAAGTGGTATGGCAGCTGAGAGAACAGCCAGGGGATCTCTGCCTTCCTGCAGAAAACTGGTGTGTACTGTAGAAAGCAGATTGTCACCAACCTTGTGACTTGAGCTCGGTGCTGATCGCCACGCGCCTTGCCCTGGTTCTGTCTTGCAGAGTGCAGCAGTGGTACCGCTGGCAGTGTGTTTCTTTTGGCTCTGCTGATTTCACTCGCTACAGAGGATCCAAAGTTTCACGTTGCACTTGACATTGTTGTGAGAAGAGAATGACAGTAATTGTCTAGTGGCATAACTTAAACAGGAATTCACCTACAGTTAAGGTCTCTCAGGCAGTTATTTCTGAGCGTTATAATAAGAGAGGGAAAAAGCAGTGCCACTGACTTTACTCTGGCTTTGGGAAAGCAGAGGGGCAGCTGAGCTGCTTCCAGCCCTTGCCTGGAGCACTTTGGTCGGAGGGCGTTCCCTTTCCCTCCTGCTGAAGGGCAGCTGACACCTGTACCTACACATGTACGTGCTGCACCGAGGATCTCACGTGGCTTCCTTCCTCAGCTGTGGAGCTCCAGCCTCGTGGAAGCCACGGGCAGCCAAGAATCAAGTGTCTTCTTTCACACGTTGGTGCTGATTATTTTTTTTCTCCCTACCATGTATAAGTTGTATCACTTAAATAGCATTATATATCCTATCAAGATTTAGTAGATGTAAGGGTTGTAAGAACTCCACAAATTAATTTTTTACAACTTCTGGAGCCGTTCTGCCATATAATTTAAACAACTTGGCAACAGGAGCACCATTTAATTTCCCACAACTCTTTTTTCTTCTCCTTATTATTACAAAAACGTCACTTGAACAAGTGATTCTGGAAGGCTGCTCAGGATTCTGAAGAGCAGTTGACAATCCATTTCCACGAGCGTGCAGGCACAGTGGTACCAGCAGGGTGGAGCCTTCTGTTGTAGTGCATCCTCCTAACAAAGGGTCTAAACAAATTACATTCATCACATCATATCAAATGATGGGAGAGTGAAGCATCTATCACTATTTTGAAGTACCTTCTGGGGAAAGTTCTGCAAACAGCCACCAGCAAATGCAGCCCATTTGGCTCTGGTCTGATGGGGAAGAGCTGAGTTTTTCAGGAAGAACGAGCACTGCAGTAATGCTCTGACCAACTTGGTACCATTGCCAAGACTGTAGCAAACACGATCTGCTTCAGGGGAGGAAAGCCTGCTGTAGACTCGATAGACACTGCCCTCTGCAGTAGCTTCTTGTTAGTTTCCATGTCTTGATGGCATTTTATGTCCAGGTGAAAAATCAGTAGTTTTGTGTATCCTGTCTGGTTATTTTTAACGTTTTGGTGCTCGGTGTTAAAAGACACTCCTGTGGATAAAGGCCTAGTTCTAGAAGCCCTGCCAAGGTGCTGCTGGCTTCACTTCTGTCCTACAGTGAGCTCTGCAGATCGGTTGCCTGAGCACAGATTTGGGGGTTTGCACCACTTTGGGTGTCCTACTTGAAAGTTGGTGGCCACAGGAAAGGGTAATCTCTTTGAATCTCTTTTGGGCCACAGGCCCTAGGCATTGTACCTGCTCCTGCCAGTTTTCATGAAACAGCTCCCCTTGCTTCTGTGAGGCTTTGGCATTACTTGTGGCAGAAGCATCTTGGACATTTCTCCCTTCCCATACTTGCAGCTACGAAATGAAAGCTCCATTTAATTGCTTGCATGGAAGCAGTCCTGCAGTTGTGACTGACAGATGTCTCGTTGGAAGCAGCAGCTTGCAGGCAGCAGGACGATCCTAGAGGTGCATCAGGTGGGTGTCAGGAGGGGAGTTTCTAGATTAATTCAATCTGGTCTTTGATTTTTATACTTTATTTACACAGCTCCATGTTCTCACTGAGCGCAGTTACGTGGTGTCTCCGTGTGTCTCTGTGGTGGAGAGGACAGAATCTGGCATGAAGGTCCTCAGAAATGCAGTTGCTGTGTCAGTTGCTGGATGGTAAAACTCAAGTATTTCCCTGAATTATGACAGTATTTTGTTTTCCAAATTAGTTTCATCCCTGGGAAGGAAGCTGTATTGCAAGAATTTCAGTAAATCAGTGGCACTTATTAAATGTAGGAACTGATCCTACTCCCACTGAATTCAATTAGAGCAGATTAGATGCCTTGGTGTATTTTACAAACGATATTACAGGGTTGGATTTATTTTGTTCATCTGAAAGCATGAGGATGGTGGTGTTACACAGGAAATGGGATTTGCAGAGGATGAAACCTGACACTGCTTTCTGAACGACTTGTGAACTCTTCTCTCTTGACTAGCTGTGTGCACGTGGATGCAACTAACTGAAAACTAACTCCTAAAGACTGCATAAAGGACAGTGCTTCTGACTTTTCATAGGGCACAGAGGTCCTACAGTGCTTTCCTTGGTTTAAAGTGAATTCTTTGACAATCTCAAGGCTGTTTTATCTCTTCTTTCTAACTCCTTTTTATTTCAAATAACGTGAAATCTTCTCGTTACCCAGGAGTACCTACAGATAACTTTGTAGTGGCTGTTTGTATGACATGGATTGTAACGTCACTGTTTCATGTAACTGCACTGGGTTTCATACTTTCATAAAACAAATTGGTAGATTTGCAAAATAAATGAAAAACGAAAGCTTCGCTTTCTTTGGGTTTCCTTTTTTAGCAGTGATGGGCGGTGAGCAGCAGGCGATGGGAGGGTGAACAGCAGCTGTGTTCAGGTTTGCAGTGTGCCAATGGCTGCCCCGATAAGGGCTGACAGGACACTCAGTTCCTGCTCTGATGTTGTCGGGATTGATGTTATCTGTGTTTCTGTCCCCAGCTTCAGAGTCCCCAGCAGCATCTGTAATAATTGTGAGCTGCATAAACGAATGCTTACAGACCCAGCATGGCTTCAGGAAGCCCCGTGTGTCGCTCAGCTTCACTTTCTCAAGGTGAAAAAGGTGACTGTGAAGAGCAGGGACCTTCAACCACAAACCTTTATTTTCTGTCCTTACCTCTTCTACGTGATTGCACGGGTCTGTGTTTTTTTTAATGCTGCTCATAAGATGATGTATTTGGAGACAGCTTGTCTCACAAAAGGCAACTCGGTGCAAATGTGGAGTATCGAAAGCCTTCGAGTGAGCAAATCTGTTGTTTTCCTCCTAATTTTGGTGAGCAGGTTTGGGTTCCTATCACATCACAACAATTCAGAGTGTTTAACTGTGCCAGGGGATGATCCCAAGGCCCTAAGAGAGGAAGTTGCTACCACCAGTCACACCAGGAACCCGCATTCCCCATGTGAGTGCATGATGAATGTGTTCCGTGTGGGCTCCTCCTGTAGCTCTAGCTGCCAGCCTGCAGCACGGAGTAAAAGTGCCCTTAATGCAGTTTAAAAACTGCAATCCAGCCTCCTCAGCCGAAACACAGCTTCCTGAGAAACCTTCCATAGTAAAGTCTTGGGAGCTGTTGGAGTGTGAGAGCAGACTTCGCCCACTCGATTTTTAAAGAGCAGTCTCTGGCTGCCACTCTCTGCACAAAGAAGATAATAGAATTAAAGCTGAATCTCAAAGATTTTCCTATGAGAATCATTTGCTTAAAGGAAGAATCATTGGACCTATACTCTTCAGGCTGGGTCAGTGTTGAGTCAGCATCTGCTTTCTATCTCTGTTATGAGATATGCATGAATGAGAATGGTTCATTCTCTTAAGCTCCGGTAACCTGAGTCCGACCCATGGTGAAAAAGTTCATCTGCCTGAATTCAAAGCACTTTCCCATTTGGATAACAACAGACAATTGATAACAGAGCTGCATTAAGGACAACTGGACATCGGATGTTCACTGCACCCCCTGAAAAAGATCATTTCTCTTACTGTGCAGCGCTGTGTCAGTGCAGTGCCCTGGAGGAGACGCAGTGGGGACGTGGCCGTGTTGTTCAGCTCGGGCAGACGATGGCTTTGCTGCTGCCTCTCCACCAGCTCATCTCACACCAGCTGGGTATCTCTTCTGCTCACTTTTCCAACTGTATAGCAGCTCATTCAGCTGTCTCCCAAACACTGCCAGTTTTTCCGCACGCGGAAGGGAGAGCTGCGGCATCGCTCCAAAAACTGGAAGACAAAAACAAAAGAAAAAGGTTTTGCCAGACATTGAAATGTCAAAAAAAAAAAAACACCAAAACCAAAAACCCAGCCCTGGAGAGGCAAAAAGTACAGCATTCTCACTGCTACGACAGTGCCTGTTCCTTGGTCACGCATGGCAGCCGATGATCATCATCATATCAGGCAATTAGGGCTTTCATTTTCATTAGGCTAATTAATTGTTTGCACAGTGCCCTGAATATGGAATCGTTTTCCTTTGGAAGGAATAAAAGGATTAGAGTGGCTGCATCCCAAGATGCTCCGAACGTATTTTATTTCCTTTATGGGAGAAAAATCCTCTCGTGCCCCACATGCAAACCATATACTCGAGCAGTAATGCTTGCGCTGGGACATCCACATCAGCGGAGACGCGCACAGATGATGCATATGTCCATCCATCTGCCTCCACGCTCCATATGGCATCTGGGCTTTCTGCTGCATGCCAATGAGCCCGCACAGAGGCTGCAGTTGTCTGTGTGCTGCCAGGGTTGTGTGTCAGGAGCTGGGGAGCCACGAGCACGGCCCTGGGACACGGGCAGTCCCAGCATAGCGATGGGCACTGCATCGGGGTCGCCCTGGGAGGCTGTGACACTGCGGTTACAGTCGTAGCTGAAGCCCTCAAGAGCTTTATGCTCTGAGTAAATCAAAGGCAAGTGAAACCTAGGCGAGGGTTTCATGAAGAAGGGTACCCAGTGGATGCAATATTGCAGAGGCAATTGCTAGCTCTGTTTTTCAGTGTTTGTCCTATTCAGTGCCTCTTTGTGCTACCTATTATTAAACATATATTTCATGTTAAATTGTTTCAAGTCTCATTCAAGCTTGCAGAAAGGCATTTCAGTGGGAAGCGAGGGGACATAACCAACCTTCAGCTTAGGGAGAGGCTCCTATCCTACCTGTGCTGGGTCATCCAAGCATCCTGGTGTAAGTCCCTGCCCTGATCCTGTCAAGTCCATAAATGCAGCATTTTGGGTGCAGCATTCGTGCAATTGCTTCATAGGTGTGTGTGTTGAGGCATGGGAAGCAATCCCTGCAGCAGATGTGAACGTGTAAAGGACATGAGCACGCACTGCCATCATTTCAAGAGCTTTTCTGCATTTTGCTTACTTTCCCTCATTGATGGGTGTAGGGAACCTGCTTTGGCAGGGGGGTTGGACTCGATGATCTCTTGAGGTCCCTTCCAACCCCTATGATTCTGTGATGCCTTCTCTTAGGCTTTCTTTGTGGTAAAAATGCTGAGGTCTTTGTGTGGTCCAAATTTTCCTATTTTTTTTCCTCCAACTGAACTCTCCCAAATACTGACTGAGGAGGAGGACAGTGGCCCAGCACAGACATGAAGGAGTTTGGACAACTGCCCTACATTAGAGGATGGCTTTGCTTTGGAAACCCTACATGCATCACACTCTGTTATAGAGAGTTTATTTCAACAGCAAATCTCTTGCAACAGGGTGTCACTTCTCTTCCATACATTACTTGAAATGCTTTATTAATTTGATGACCTCGTGGGCTCTGAGAAAAAGCCATTTATCAGTGTTTTGAGGAAAGAAAGCTCCTTGGAGCTAAAGGGACTGTTTTGTTGCTCAGATTTATTGGTTGGCTGACTTAATTCTCCATTCAAACACGATGATTTTTAGCTGCCGGGCAGTGGCCCTTTCAGTGTGGAAGCTAATTAACTGCTAGAACTCTTCGTAGCGAGGCTGTTCTTGTGCTGTGGGGTTTGGTTTTTGTTTTTTGGGTTTTTTTTGGTCTTTTTTTTTTTTTTTTAATCTGGAGAAATAAAGCAAACACAATCCTTGAGACACAGGTTGCATGGATACGGTATCAGCGCAGACACAGAGCCCTGCTGATGACTTTGTCTTACAAAGACAGTAAGGCTGGCACTGTCCCTGTCGGTGGCATGACAATATACAAAGGTAAGATGAGAAAACAAGGACAAAAAAAAACAAGCATCTGACAACAAAAGGAGGGAGGGAGGGCAGAGCCACGATGAGATGAGACTGGCGGGGAGCAGCAAGGGCTGTGCATTGTGAGCAGCGAGCTTTGCTCCCCAGAATATTTCTGGGAAAAGTTTATGGCCCCGGCAATATTTCATGGGGATGGCTGAAGGAGGCACAAACAGCTCCAGGAGCTCAAGTGTGGACATTTCAGAGCTGGTCATACTCCATACAGTGTTTTTGTGAAGTGCTGCTGCCCTGCTCTTTGCTCCAAGCCCATAGGTGTGAATGAAATATAAATCACAGCTGCAAGCTGAAAGCAGGGAATCCCTCGCTGGCTCCAGCAAGCTCCCCATCTGTCTTCATTCCTGACAGCTTGATTGCCTTTATCATCATCTTTAAATGCAGAGCCACAAATACCATCAATGGTCATAAGGATCGGCAGTTCTCCCTGATGTACTTCATCCAACATCGTCTGTAAGTGGAGCCAGGTGTTTTTCCGCCTGAGATTTTGGACTGCAGACAATAGAGAGTAGGAGCAGAGCTTCCCTGGGTGTGCTGCTGGGGAAATCTGGCATCACTAGGCTCGCTCTGAACCAATAGGAAGGTGCAGAAAACTGAGCATAGGAGAAGAAACCTCTGCATCCCAGGGCTGTTGACGGAGCTCATCCAGCCTTGGGCAGTCAGGGGGAGCTCCAAAAGAGTGATGAAGTTACCTGGCAGCTTGTTTTCTAGGAGAACAATGAGGACAGTTCTAGGGGAATTATGGAGAAAGTTTGGCATGGAGGACATTGAATAGGAGAAAACGGAATGTGTGGGTCAGGATTATCCAAAATAGCATCTTGGGATATGTGGCATCCATCAGCTGCCTCATCTCCCAGCTCTCAGCCACAGCTCAGCATCTCCTGGTCTCCAAGGAAACCTCAGAGGAGGGCAGGACACAGGCAAGGTGTGGGGAGACTACAAGGATGCACAGTGGAGCCAATGGGACACACCGATCCCTTTGGTCCCTTTGCACTCTATTGAAGCCACTCCAGTGCAAAGCACACCTTTGGTCCATAACTTGTGTCACTTCCCACGTCACTGCTAATCTGGAGTTCAAGTAGCTGCACTCTGCTTCCCATCGCACTGCGCTTCCAGGGCTGCAGCACGCGTCTGCTGTTGATCTCCTCTCGGCAGCCCCAGGCTGGCTGAGGACACGTGGTTCGCTCAGCTGAAAGGGAGCCCAGGTCAAAGCCCTTACATACCATGCTGAACCCGAACAGCAGGAACATGGGGATGGGAGCAGTGCCTGGACATTTCAACCGGAGTAGGAGGATGCTCTGATGCACTGTGATGCTTCAAGGACCCACTCATGTGCAGCCTCAGTTAGTTACTGTGTGCAAGGGACATCCCAGAGCAGGTCGGGGAAGGAGCTTCCAGCCCGGAGCTGGCACAAGCCCCGAGGCCATCCCCATTACCGCTAGAGGCAGCTCTTGTTTTGAGCACGGAGAAAGCAGCCTGGCACTCACAGGCACCGAGCTGCAGCTGGGCACTGCTCTGCAGAGCCGCAGCACTGTCCTCCCCTGAGGCCCTGCAGCCCCTCACCATAAACCCATGTGGGGTCCCACAACCTCTGCGGGGTTGCACAGCCCCCGTGGGGTTCCATAGCCCATCCAGCTGTGTGTTTTCCCCATGATGCCAAATACAGCGTTTTAGAGCCTGGGTGGGCAGCAGACCCCCAGCACAGCTCCTGGCAGCCCCAGCCCTGGGGCTGTATGATGGGCAGGGGACGTGGGAAGTGTCCCCTGCGGGCAGCCCGGCAGCAGGAGGGCAGGAGATAAAAGCCAGCGGTGAAGGATTTGGTTTGTCCTTCTTTCTTCGTAGATTAACAGATGCAGCTTTGATGGAGGGATTTAGTGATTACAGTGACTTAATTGCATGGGGAAAGCATTTCCTAGTAATTCCTTGTTTGTCCAGCTTGGCTAGCGGGGCACTGCCATTGCACTGCGGGCAGTGAGGACACGGGCTGGCTGGCACAGGGCAGGGTATTTCATGGCACTGCCCTGAGCTCCTGCCAGGACCTTAGGACAAGCCCATACATACAGACAGCGCCCATGCCTGTGTCCCTGCTTGCTGCATGCCTTAGAGACCCCTTGGGGAGCAGGGTCTGCTCACCAACCCTTCTGCTCTCCCCTCAGCACGTGGGGTCTGTGGTAGCCGTGTTGTCCCCAGCAGCCGCCCGTCCCAGCGGGGCTCAGCCTGGGTGATTTCCAGCGCTGCTCTTTTCATTTCAGTGCAGGAGGAGAGCAGGCTTACGGTCGCCTTAAAGGAATAAACGATGCATAAAAATATTTGATCAATTAAGCCGAACGATTTGGCAAGCAAAGCTCCCGCTGTACCCATCCTCCTCACAATTGCCTCATTATCCAGCACTAAATCAAGCTGTCACCGTGTGGTTTTTTGTTGGTTGGTTGGTTTGGTTTTTTTTGGGGGGGGCTTGGGGGTGGGGAGGGAGCTACTTTCCGAAGCAGACAGCGGAGCTGGGCACTGAGTCACCCCGAGCATCCCTCCTCGCTGCATCCCCCTCTGAGCAGGATCTGCCCACATGCTGCTCCTCATTAATTTCATCCCAGCAATGGGAATGAGCCCAGGAGTTACTCGGGGAGTCCAACCCATCACTGGAGCTTGCACTAGCAGAGGTTGGTGGGATTCCTAGAGACCCACTGCCACTGCTGGGAGTGGTGGAGGTTCTCCTGTGTCATAGTGGTTGGTGTCTCACACTGATCTCTTTTCTAGGTGAAAGTCTGTGGTTGCTGAGTGCCAGGCACACAGCTCTCCTCTGTCCAGTTTGGGTTGCTGCTGGCCCGTGGGTCCAAAGACACTGAAGGAAGACAGACACCCATGGGCACACCTGTACTGTGATATCAGATTTTCCTTTTTTTTTCATTGGGAAACCACAAAGAGCTGCACCAAAGGAACCTCTGATATGTGCAGATCCCAGAGGAGCTGTGTGCATTTGTGCATGAGCTCTGGATGCCACACATGGAGTTTCTTGCCATTCACTGACCAATCAAACCCATCTGCTATGGGTCCCAGCACTTTGGTGGCCCAGAGGACTTCCCCAGCTCCAAGTGTTGACACTCTCAGAGCAGCAGAGCACCTCTCACTCTGCCCTGGCTGGGAAATTGGGGTCCCTGTGAGAGGGTCCCATCACCCCCGGCAGTGCCAGGAGGTGCTGGCGTGGGCACTGTGTGCAATGCACACTGGTTGGCTCCAGTGCCCTCTTATTGCTGTCCATACACAGGGTGCTCCGGCTGCTTTCGTCGCCTCACTAATTGGCTGCAAAGAGCAGACTGATGCTCAAACTGCAGCTACTTTTGAACTTCGGATTTGTCCTTTAAATCCAATTTCTATGAGGTTCCCCCGGCCTTGTGGGTGGCTGGGAGTGCAGACAAGCACACAGTTGTCGTGAACCAGCACAGTGAATTCCCACCGTGCACCCTCCATTGCTCCAGGGGAGTGCCACTCTGGTTGCTCTGTAATTCCCCTGGTGAAGCTCTCTGATGGAATCTGTGCAGGATAACACCGTGCACTGCATGTTGAGCGAAGCACCTCCGTGATTCATGGAAATAATTGAGCTCTCTGCCTGTCCTCCACCCACGGCCCATCTCAGTCACCTCTGCAATTTGTTTCTTTGTCTGTTCTCCAGCTCTGCTGAAGCCAGGAACACTTTGAACTGCACAGCAGGCTCCAGTTCTCCTTACATCAGGGCAAATAGCTGCACTGGAAAAGCCTGAGCACCTCCAGCTGGGAGGGGCTGGCAAGGTGGGGCTTTTCTGGGGTCCCAATGCAATGTCCACCAGAAAGATGGGGAAATCCACACACAAATGGCTGGGGAGCAGCCCTGGGCAGCAGCGATGCAGTGAGAATGGAGGAGCTGCTTGCAGGATGACTTTCTCTCCTGCACAGCCTTCACTCAGCATCTGTGTGCCAGCACTCTGCCGAGTGCTACAGGGACTGACCAAGTGTCCTCAGTGTGTGCACATGGGCTCATCTCCATTAATTGTCATCACTTGATCCAAATGATTTTTGTTAGCACCTGAAATCTGGATCTTGGTCTCAAAGCAGAAGCACATGGCCACCAGCACAGAGACTCAGGGCTGCTGCTGGGCAAACCCAGCGTGGTGCCAGCTACAGGGCACAAAGGATGATGGCAAAAGCACAGCTCTAGGGGAGGGCTGCAGCTCTGGGTCTCTGCAACACTCAGTGATTTCAGATCACAGATGGAAATGCCCATGAAACACTCCTTATCAATAACCTGTCCTGTGACCTGGCACTGTTACTTCTGGGATTGCCACAGCTTTGCTGGAGTCACCACGCTCTGGGACAGGAGTGGCTCCTTGCCACCAGCTCACAGCACACTGGGGGTTGGGATGGGCCCTTCTCATTGCTCACGAGTGATGCTAATGGCTTTCTGGTTTAATTACGTGGAATTATGAGCGTGCAGCAGCACCGGGTCCTTCTGCACAGCACGGAGCATGCTGATCACCATGCAGCACGATGGCATTTACTGCTTCTGATGATAAAAGCAAAGCCACACTGGGGATATGTGTCTTTTACGGTCCGACATCAGCTGCCTGCAGGTCCAGAGAGCTGTGAGAGGGAGGGGGAGAGCAGGAAGGCAAAACAAACAGATAAATCCCGGGAACATATGGCTCGTGTTCGGGATCTTTACGCATGAGGCACCCCACTTAATAAAAGTTTAGGACAGAAAAGCCAAATAAAATTGATAATCTGCCCAGAGAGGGTGATTCAGATGAAGTAAGCACATTACAAGAGGGTGACTGATTTACAGTTTTCTTCTATTTTCAGTTTTATGACTATTACAGTTATTCTTGTGAATATAATTCATTACCGTGCTATTATTCCCAGAAGTGAAAATCAAAGGTTTATCAGCCGCCACCAGCAAGCATGAAATATGGCCCCAGCACGCAGCACTAAGCCGGAATCAGAGCCTCAATGCCAGTGCAGGAGGATGCTGCAAGCCCCCAGCCCCACGTGTTGCAGTGTGCTGAGCACCATGGGGAGCAGCAATGAGTGCTGTCCATGGGAGATGTGTGGGCATGGACACCCAAGTGGGAAAAGGAAGCTGGCTTGGTTATTTGGTAAAAAAAACAACCCCAAACCCCACAATATTCAGGTGATATTTGCTAGCAGCTTGGTGTGGAAGCTGAGGCACCAAATGGGATGCAGCCCCCTGCATTTTGGGGGCTCCTGGCGCATGCATGCCATTCCATGGTATGGGGTGGGAGCTTGAAACTGTGAACTGAAACAGGGGTGAGTTCAGGGGAGAGTTTTGTTTTGGTGAGCAGCTATTGCTGGAAGATGTGGACTAGAACAGGGTTTTATCCAACCTAAAAAGCAATCAACAGAGGAATGAAGTGTAATTTCGGTTGTTGCTCAGCGGTTATCTGTTCCGACAGCCTGTGTTTAACACAAATGCCATCATTACTGTGGCTGCTGCTGAAGCCAAGGGTGCAGCCGGTGTCCAGCCCTCCCCGCCCTGACCCCATGGGTTTCAGCCTTAGTCACTGCCCAGGCTGTGAAAAACAACACAAACCCTTCCAGCCTGCCTCTGCTCCTCTTCTCAACAAGAAGCTTTGCTGTCCCCTGTTCTGCTCCACAGCAGAGCTGCACCTCAAAGCAGCACTCCCCATGCCCCCACCTGCTCAAACATCCACAGATATCTTGTAGCTCTTGGTTAAAATATATCCAGAAACTAAGGACAACCCGAGCCCTGCACAGGCTAAGCCCTTCACACCAACATCCTGGTGCTGCTGAAGTGATGGAAAGGGACCAGCAGGACTGCTGATGAATCCCCAGAAAATTCTCCTCGCTTCCATCCACCCATGGCTCTGAGTTTGTTTTGTTGTTTAATATATTTGATGGATGTTTTTTTTTTTTCTTCCTGGAATTGGTCTGATCACTTTCTGAAGCCCTGTAAAGTGTCTCTTGTGATTGGTCTCTGGTTCGGTCTCTCCTCTGGCTCATGCGCACTCAGAGCATCAGTCCATGGCACTGTCGTCTGAACCATGAGTGGAGATGGGGAATATGAAGACAGAGCCAAAGAGATTCTCATCACTATGAAGTGCCACGGTGGGAGTGGAGTTTCTAAAGCCAGAATTGCTTAAAAGGCAACAAAAGGCCCCAGCTGTGTTGTCAGGGTCTGTCCTCAGCCCTCTGCTCCCTCCAGGGCCCAGGAAATGGCACGGCCCAGAGCAGCTGGAGGCACGCAGCTGGGATGGGCTGTGATCGCTATTTAACTGCTGTAGTGCAGAAAAAAAACCCAGCACTTAAACAAATGTGTCCATCAAACTGAACGAGCTGAAGCTCTGCCCGCTCTCAGAGTGAAGCACGCGTCCAGTGCTGCCCCAGCTCTGCTGGCACAGCCACTTTCAGCATTCTGTTCACTGAGATGCTCCAGGTGGACATGCGCACAATAAATCCTATCAGTGCAAACAGCACGAGGCAAAGGAGCATCAGCCACGGCAATAACCATGAGCTTCTCCTGCCAGGAGCTGGGGACAGGGTGCGCCGGGGACCTGGAAGTGCCCAGCGAGGACATGGCTCCAGACTGAGCTAATGGCACATGTGCAGCCAAGAGACTTTAGTATTGTGGTTAATTGTGATGAGCAATAAAATTCCAGCTGGGGAAGCGGGTCCCAGTGCCTGCCAATTAGTCCTGGCATCCTGAAGACAGACCATAATGGGATTATTGAACCAATGCTATTATGCACTAAAAGTGCTTGGGGAACCTCGTTGTCTCTGAGCTGCTGAGCATGACATGGGAGCTGCAGAGGGAGCCAGGACTGGGAACCACACTCTGATCGCTCCTACCATTCATCCTACAGCATGTGCTACAGCTGGGCAGGGAAACAGAACGAGATTTTGCTGTTTAAAATTAAAACAGGATCGTTTTCTCTCTTTAAAGACAATCCCAAAGAAGACCTATCAGCCCCCAGCTAAGAATATTGCAAAGAAAGCGGTGCCACAGGGCTCTGCTTGCTTGGCCATGGAACAGCATGTAGTTGTGACTCAGAGCTCTGTCCTTCCTGACCTCGTGTTACACCAACACTGCAATTCAGGCTGGGAGCAGCAGCTCAGCCTGATGAAGGCTGATGGCAAAATGACATCAGAAATCACTTGTTAGGCAATAAAAAAGGCAATGGAAAGTGAGTGAGGTGGGAGCGGATGGGCTCAGGGTTGAGTGTGCAGGAAGCATGAGCAGGATGGGGTTTATGGGGATGGAAACCATTTGACTGTTAAGGTAACATTGTGACTGGAAGCCCATAAAGAGCTTTGACTTTCCACCTGAGAGCCTGCAAGTCCCCAGACTGAGTGAGATGCAGGGGAATGCCCAACAACAATTGTATCCCACTCTGTGTCCTGCTGTCCCCACGAGGCCCAGATGCGCTCACAGCCAACCTCCCAGCTGGCTCTGAATGCAACATTTCCACTGCATTAATTTCCACTCATTATTGATCACCTTGTAACGTGCTGGGAGCGTGCTGTGCTCCAGCAGCCCACGGCTCTGAGCCCATCAATACTTGGCTGCAGTGCAGGATGTGCCCCAGGCCCCCACTGCTCTGTGTGCTGCTGCTGGGGCAGTGACGGTGGGATGTGGCCCCAAATGTGGCCACTGAGGCAGCCAGCAGCAGCCCTGGGTGCAGGATCCTGCTATCCCAGATAGAGCCATCCTATTCCTACAATATGGGAATAGGGCACCAACAGCGACTGATTAACTTCCCCCTGCCTCCCCGTATTTTTGCCAAGTCACCTACGTAACTCAGAAACAAGCTCAACCCCCCTCCTTTTTATCCCCGTTACTTTAAAGTGCCAAGAACATGAACAACAGCCCTAAAGCTGTGGGCTGCTCTGGGGTGACCTCTCCTGAGCCCCACTGCTCCTCCAGCACTGCAGATCTGGGGTCCCTGAGGGGCTGTGTCCTGCCCATGGGCACTGCCACCCCCACAAGTGGGGACAGTGACATCCTCATCCCATGAACCTCTCAGCAGGGAAGGGAAGTGGGGCTGAAGTAGGACCTGAAGCTTTGGAGGGGGACGTAAGCAGCTCGCAGGAGGAGCAGCCAAAGCGCACTCCCTTTATTGATTTATTTATAGAGCAGGAGATGTTCATGCCAGACCTGTTGTTTGAACTGGTTTCCTCTCAGCATGCAGAGAAACCCCGCTGTGCTGTGTGCGTGTGCACGTGTGTGCAGAGTGCTAATCCCTGCCCGGGTCCCCCCCAGCTCCATCTGCAGCTCCTGATGCTCCCTCCCGACTCCTCAGCATCCCATTCCCTCACCCCGCGTGGAACAGGGAGAGGTTGGCAATTAAAATATTAGCAGGGGGGAAGCATTTCATAATGCACACAAATATTCCTGAGTCCAAGGAATTGTAATGAGCTGGAAATGCAGAAGAGCAGCTCCGTGGGTCGGACCCGCAGCCCCACAAGTGAGCCCTGGATCTCCCCCCGCAGCGCTCAGTGCTCTGCTGGTACACACACACAGAGCTGTGCTTTCAGATTTTCCTGCACTTTTATTATTATTTTTATGCCCTGAGTTTTATAATATACCGCTTTTACAGCGGAGTGTTTTCTGTGATGGGTTTTTCTCTTGTTTTGGGGTTTTGCTCAGCAGTGTAATGAGACAATGGGATTTACGGGCAGTGCTGGGTGTTCCATTATGGCTTTTCTGAGCAAGATCAGCACTTCTGTGCTGCCCTGCTGGCCTCCCCCTCTGCTTTTGGTGGTCCCAAGGAGGCACAGCACACATCAGTTTCCAGCTGTTGTTGGAGGGCTCGCATGGGAGCAGTTCCAGCTGAAAAAAAGCTTCAAGAGCAGCAAGGCTTTAAGAGCCTTCTGAGGTAGTTCTGCTGTCACTCATTAAACCTCTCTTAGATGAAGCCCTGCTTACATGGGCCAATGGCAAAGAGCATCTCTGTTGGAGAGACAAGGACAAATGCAGAGGTCTGGAATGATTGGATGGGGACTGGAAAGCAGTGAAGAGCTGTGCCAAGCCTGGAGCCACAGAGCAGCAAAGGGATGGTGATGCCAAACTCAGGGCCCTGAGGTTTTGTGAGGAAGAAAGAGCAAAGAGCTTCCCTCAGCTGCGGTCATGGTGAGAATTTGCAAGAGCCGCAGTGGGCTGCCCAGCTCACAGCAGGGCTCTGGGAGCACAGCTTTGGCATTTATCGTCAGTGGGCTCGGGAGATTCACTGATAACAGCCTGCTCAGCAGGAGTGTGAGCTTAAATAGCAGCAAGCACCTTCTCCTTGATTGCATGGAGCTGACGCTCAGCTCCGGTGTTGTCCTTAGCTGCAGCCCAGCAAGCAGGTGCCAGTGCTGCAGACACGATCCCACAGCACTTCCCAGAGGAGGACAAGGGCTGAGCTCCCTTCTCACCTCCTTCCCTCTGATGATTTGTAGAGATGGTATTTTGATGCTTTTGCATGCACTTCACAGGTCTTTCCCTGCACACTGTGCCAAACACTGCATTTTTCCCTGCAAGAGAAAAAGTTGAAATGTTGTCCACGCTGGTTCTAAGATGCTGCTTGCTTGGTTCTAAGGGCTTTCTGAAGGATCACATCACCTCAGCACAAAGGGGAGGGGAGGGGGGGGAAGGGGAAAGAGAAAGGGAAAGGGGAGAAAAAGAGGAGTTGTGTTTGTCTGTAAATCCATGCCTCTAAAGGCTCCCACCAGGCTGGTGTTGTGCTCAGCCCTTGGTCACTGGGGACCTCTGGGATGTTGCCTGGGAGCAGTCACACAGTGCTATATGTCACAGGGTAGTTGATTTCTGTCAATCCTTATTATGAAAGATGCCTGTGCTAAAAAATAAAATAATGGTGCTAATCCCAGATTCCCTGGTGACACATAGCCTACATCAACAGGGCATTACTGCTGCATTAGCAAAGCTCCCTCCTCAGAACCACCAGCCAGGCCAGTGAGACATTATCCCATTACATTTGGAAACGAGACAAGAAATCTTGTATGGTTTCCCTGCAAGGGACAAGGCAAATGGGCATCATTTCTTTTTCAGCTTTGGCAGAGCCACAGTAAATGTCAGTGGAGTAAGAGCAGAGGGCAGGAGCTGCTGGAGATAGCCAGAACGTGGGCCAGCAAGTGCAATGCAACCCAAGAGTTTGTCTCCCAAACGTTGGACTTGGGCTGTCCAGGGCATCACTGCCTTTGATCTCACAGGAGAATGAGAGCAGCTCTGGGAGAGCAGTGCCCATCTTCACAGCCTCTGGTCAAAAGAAAACAAAGAAAAGGGGAAAGAGGAAGAAATAGAAGCACAGGAGAGTGAGGTGAATTTAAATGCAGGTAGCAATTTCCCATGAGAACAGTTTGCTGGCTGAAAATGTCACTCTCGTAAAAATGAAAATTTTTCCTTTGGGAAAAATTCAAGATGGTTGAAAAATTACAAGTTTCCTCTGGGAGAAGGGATGGGAGAACCAGAGTAGCTCATCTCGTCCCACTTCTGCCTTCAGGGAGAAAAACAAAATTAATGGGCACTGGTTGAGCAGTCACGCGTTGAGCTGTGACACTCCACTGCAGCTCTCCTAAAGCTGTTTTACCACCCATTCTGAGCATCTTCTCCCATGGAAAAAAAAAAAATCTGGTATTGCATTTTGCCCCAGTTCAGATCAAATAATTTCTTTGAAATCCCATTCACAAGCATGGGATGGGATTTCATTCTCCAGCTGGCAGCAGTGGACTTGCATCAGCAAAACCCATTGCTCTTCCCGGCGTGCCCTGGCCCAGCATCACCATTTTAACTCTCTGCCAGCCCTGGTGCCTGTGGCTCAGCTGAACTTCACAAATAACCCAGTGAGAAATATGGGGCAGAAAACCATGTGGGTAGAGGAGGAAAACAAAAGGGTGGGCTGAGAAAACTGGGCTTTCAGGTTCAGAAAGAGCAAGGTGTTGCAGAGTAACAGTGGGAAAAGTAAGTGCAAGGGTGAAAGCATCTGTTCTTCATCCTCTGCTGGTGGGGACAAGATGGGATGGACTGGAACTGCAGCAAGAAAATTCGGGGTTGGCACTCTTTTAGGACAGCAGCATAACACGGGGTGAACATAGGCACAGCTGTGGCACAGTGGGGTCCTCTCCCTCCCAAATCCACCCAGTCCATGCTGAAAACACAGCGAGGAGCAGCAGTGTCCCCAGGACGGGGCTTCACCCTGCACTTGGGGTACAGAAGGGTGGGCACGAGGGGGGGTGACGCTGTTCTGGAGCTCACTGTGCTTTTACGTTGGCTGATTTTTGTCATCTGCAAAGCTATCAGCTGAAAATGCCAAATTAGCGCTGTTAGTCCACTGCGCGGCTCTTATCGGCGTCTCTCAGGATGGAAGACACTTCAAGATGATTATTGTTCCCCACTGCTCCTGAAATGAAATCGGCCCTCCCGGAGCGCTAAAAGGGAGCCGAGAAATTGTTTGCCTGAATTTGCATGAAAAGCCTTGGAGACGTAATGAGAGCGGGTGACAGGCCCAGTGTCACCTTCTGCCAGTTACATTTAAATGGGGGAAGAAAATCTTCTCTTTGCATTCCCACTTCATTTTAGGGCTCTGTTTCCACTTCCTGCCCCTTTCCCACCTGCCTACCCTTCGAACTTCCTCTCTAACATCTGATTGCATGGGCTCAACGTGGTTTCATCAGCCAAAATTTGCAACCAGGAGCTTAAAAATGGGACTTTGCTGACAAAATGTCCCCAGCATCAGGGCAGGGGAAAGCTGCAGGAGAGCAGGGTCACATCTCCAGGGTTTCTCCCTGGAAAGAGGATCCTCACCAACACTGGCTTTGAAGCTTTTCAACAGTGATGTCCAGAGGGATGTAAAATCCAAGAGCTGTGCACACAAGTGTGTGTGTGTGTGTGTGTGTGTGCAGTGCAGGCAGTCGCCTCAGGGCTACCTGCAGCCTGCCTCCAGCAGTGAGTTTGCTCACAAGTCGCGTTCTGCAAAGCCAGCAATTCACACCAGCCTCATGGGGCTTGCTGCGCTTCTTGGGCATCGGTTATCCCCAGCTCTCAGCTTTTCTTGGCAGTTGTACAGTCACAGAAGGGTTGAGTCAGAAGGGAACTTACAGCCCACCCGGTTCCAACTGCTGCTGAGGGGGATCTTCAACACTGCAGGGCTTTGTGATTCTGGGGCAGGAAGCAGCCAGAGAAAGAGCCCAAATCCTCCTCCTGGTGAGCTGGTGCTGGGCCCAGTGACTGCTCTTGCAGCCCAGCTCTCATCCCTGAGCTGCTCCCTGCACTTCTCCCAGAGCAACCCTGTCTGCAACCAATTACCTGCAGCTAACGAGCAGAGGCTGCTCCCCTGCTCTGATGCCTTCCATAAAGGGCAAGGGGAGGGAGAGTGAATGGGCTGCTGAGCTGTACAGGCACTGTGTGTTGAAGAGGGAAGCTCACAGCATTCCTAACTCACTGTCTGGAGATTTCCTCCCCTCTAATTGTTGGCCCTCAGAGCCAACTTGACTGAGGCTGCTCCAGGGGCAGCAAGCACCAGTACATGGAAAAAAACATAGCAGGAGTCACACAGGTGACTTAACACTCAGAGGAATGATGCTGTCTCTGCCTCTCCCTTCCCCATTCTCTGCACCTCCTCCAGCACAGTGGGAATTTTCTCACCTCCCCCTGCCTGGTGAAGGTGGGATGCTGTGTGCTGCCTGTCCACGGGCAGGGAAACCCAATCCCAGTGTGGGGTTGAGGATGTGTTCCTTTTTGGCAGGGCTGGTGGTCATGGCAGAGAATAAGGGGTGGGTGGGCTCCAGGAAGATGGGGAGCTGAGAGAATCAGATGGGAAAAAGCATGGCTGGGATGAGAGGCAGCTAGCTGACCAAAAAGCCTGGATGGTCAAGAAAAGAAGTAATTAAAAGATTTATCAGTGGAAAGAGAGCAGCAATTACAATGGAAAATGTTCGTGTAGCAATGGGAAAGTCGGTGGAAATTGGTACTGCATGGGAGATAGGAAGGGTTAATGCAAAAAAAAAGTAAGATAAAAATGCCAGGGAGAATCCATGGCTGGAAGGGCTAAGAGCAATCAGAAAGGCGTTTTTAAAATTATATTATTACAGGCAAATGCTTAACAGAGACAGCAAAATTGCTAATGATGATACATAGCAGGCAGAAACATGCAGCAAATATTTCTGTTTGGTGCTCTGAAATGAGCAGGCAGCTGTATCTGTCTCCCATCTCCCGTCAGGCTGCTGGAGTGCTTTCTCCTTCATTAATGATGTGGACACGCTAAATAGCATCTGCCTGTGCCCAGAGCTGCTGCAGCACAGGTCGGATCCCCAGCCCTGGGGTGGTGGTGGTGGGCACTGGGCATGCTGCTGGGAAGGGATGCCCAGGGAAATCCCTGCTGCTCAGCATGGCAATAATCGGCGGCAAAATGAAAGAGAAGCAAATGCGAGATTCAATTAATAAAGAATTAAAGGATAGAAATCTAATTAATGTCAATCCATGTGGTTTTATGGGAAACAATGCTCTGCTCTGTGGTGTTTGGCATGCAGGCACAGCCGCACGCTGCAGCTGGGCCCCAGCTCCAAACTGGGGGTGTCCTGGTCCCAAAAGCCCACGCAATGCCTGTTAGGAATGGGCACTGGAGCAGGACAGTTATCAATGGGAAGGAAAAGGAGAGAAGAGCTGCTCTGTGTGTGTGAACAGATGGAAGTGGGCTGTAATGTGGCACTGTCCCCATCCTGAAGACCTCCATCCCCATGGCCACAGCCCTAGGTCTGGGCACGTGGAAGTAAATCGGTGCCATACTTCTCCGTGCTTCAAGACTCAGCCCCTTCCAGCCTCACCGTGGTTCCATGGTCCCGCAGCGTCTCCTGGCACTGGATCATTTACAGGACCCAGGAGGCAAACACAATGACTCATTATTATTAGTTAATGAAGCATCCGAGCACTAAACTTGCAGTCTGCTGAGCAGACAAGGAGCTCGGGCTGATCCTGATTCACCCCACAGCTCCGGTTCCTGAGTACAGCATCTGTCCCATGGCCATTCCCACTGTCACCCCATGCCCCACCATGGCACCACCCCCAAACCCCAGTGCAGCACCCACTCCAAAAGCAGCACCCAGGGAAGGAAGGACTCCACTCTGCATTGCTGCTGCCCCAAGGGGTTGGGGGGGGCAGCGGGATGGAAGGACACAGCACGTCCTTGGCCCAAAGCACTAATAACACAGACTTACTCAGGCTGCGTCTCCCTTCCCAGAAGGATAAATATTTGATAACAAATTACTTTGAAGATAATCCACTTAATCCTTTGCCATGTCTCCAGGTTTCACTGTAATTAAAGTGTGATTAATTTTCTAAAGAAAAGCTAAAAACCCATCCCTCTCTTCGCCCCATCTGCCTGCGGCTGTGTGAAGCCCAGAGCTATCCCCTGTGCTGTCACGCTTGGATCCAGGGCACAGGAGCCAGATGTTCCTCCAGCACCATGAAGGATGCACTGCAGAAGCACACAATGACCCCAAGAGCTGCAAGAGACGCATCCCTGGACTGAGAAGGGGCTTTCAACCCCTACTCACCTTACATGGGCTGCCCCTAAAGCCCTCCCCAGCCTCTTCTTCCCCACCACAACCAGCGGATAGATGCCTGTGCCCTGAGGCTGTCCCAGCTCTGGGGATGTCCTGAACAGGGTGCCACCCCATGCCCTCCTGCACCTCTCTGAATGGGGAACAGCCCTGCCCTAGAGGATTCAGGCACTCAGACTCACCACCATCCCACCCCGCAGCTCTCCCAACTCCTTTCTACTTCCCCGGTGCCTAACCCGGGGCTGACTCAGTTTATCAAAAATAGAGAGTGAAGGGAGGTGTGAAAGCCAGCCAAAAAAAGAAAAAATAAATAAAAAAGCAAAAAAGAAATGAAATCCAAGGAACCCAACTCAGGCAATCACAGCCTCCTCTGCCTCCCCTGAGAGCCCCATGCTGAGGTTGCATCTCTGGCACCACTACTCCCATCACAATGCTCGAGGAGGGGAGCACAAGAGGGAAGCATCGTTGTGAATCCCAGTGTGACCCAGTGCTGGCTCTGCAGCCTACCCTGGTCTCAGCTTCGTGCCATGAGAAAAGATGAAGTTCTGTATTATATTCACCTTACAATTAAGCGTGATACCAAATCATGGCTTGAACCCAGATCCATTCTTCCCCAAGGCTCGAGGCTGCTGAACAAACCTTGCATCTCCCACAAGAAGTGTGTAGAAGAGCTGGGAGTGCTGTGGGAATCCCATCTCGGTGATCGCTCCCAGAAGCCACGCTGCACAGTGCTGACAGCTGAAAGCTGGGCACAGGATGAAGCAACCTGACCATGCCAAAGCCTTTGGGTTTGGTTTGGGTTCATCTGCAGCAGGATGTCTGCTCCAGCACCTGGACCAGGTGGGCAGTGATTGCAGCCCACCACAAAAAGCACTCCAGCTCCAACAGATGCCTGGCAAAGCAGAGAGCCCCAAAGCCTTTCCTCTGGCAGGAGCTTACAGAGCCCCAGGATGCCCACAGGGCACACATAGGTCCACCCAACCCAACACCAGCAGCTGCTTTTTGCATTTATTCGCCTCGAAAACACCTCCTTAATGCACACTTAACATTATGCTTAAGTGACAATGAATTACACATTTTATTTAAGAGCAGACTCGAGGAACAGTGTAATTCCCTATAGACTAATGGCACATTTCCCCTCACAGACAGCTAATTAAATATTTAATCAGCACAATAGCCGGTTAAGTATTGTATATGGGCATAAATACAACCCAATACATTTCCACGCTACATTAAGCTGAACCTTGTAGACTCTTGTCTCCCCAGCATCAGACATGACAGCTCAGTCAATGCATCCTTCGAAAGCAGATTCTGTTTATTTTCCATCATATTAAGTCGGCATCGTTTCGATTCTGTCCCGATCGAGTGTATTAACTCTTCAGCAGAACTGTATGAATAATCTGCATCAAACTGTGGATTAGGTGGAGATTGCTTCCTTCCTGCTCAGTGGCCCTCTGTGAGCTGACTGCAAATTTCAGTGAATAATTTTGCTTTGGATTGCATCCTGGAGCTCCAGCAGCGACTGGAGGGCCATTGTGCACAACGGTCCTCAGCTGCTTTAGAAGAGACAATCCGTGCCCGGAAGATTTAGCAATTAAAGACACAAGCCAGAGAAAAGGAGAAAGAAGAGAATTCTGACTCATTTAATGGAGAGGGCTGAGGGAAAAAGAGATCAAAAATTAGGTTTTCAGACAGAGTTTGTCCATTCGGTGCAGAGATATTTATTGCATTTTTGCACACCTAGGAGATGCATTCATTCTGCGGTTGTCGTATTTTGGGCTTGATTTCTATTCAGCTTTCTCTCCATCTCCACTTCCTGAGCTCTCATCGACTCGGTTATAACTGCAAGAATGAATCCATTTACGGAGCATTGTTGCAAAATGAATCAATAAACCCAGAGCAAACACAAGGCCATATCCCCAGAGGCTGAAAGGGGCAATGTGTGGTGCAGCAGTGGGCACGGGAGCACATCCCATGGTGGGATCAGGTGAGTGCTGGTCGGGAACACTGTGGTCAACTCCTGGCAGAAGGAGCAGGGCAGGATGGGGCATCCATCACTTCTCTGGACATGCTGTGCTTTATTGTATTTTTTTTCCCTTATATCCAATCTAAATCTCCCCTCTTTTAGTTTGAAACCGTTTCCCAGATCCCAAGCATCATTCACCTGAGATGGCACAGGGAAAATCCTGCACGCTGCCACTGCCAAAACTGAAGTTCTTTCCAGGGTTGTGAGCCTTTGGAAAGTCAAATGGAGGAAGTTAGAGAAGATGAAAATATGGCAGGGATGCAATTAGGGAAGTTCGGGTCACTGGTGATGGACCCGGCAGTGCTGCACGGGTTCTTGCCTCCCAGTGACCCACAGAGGCTGAGCAAAGCCCTGGTGATGGGCTCCATGATGTCCCAGTTCTTCCCCCTCCCTGCATTTATTTCACCCTTGGCCGGGTTGTGACTGACAGTCACATCACCCCAGTGATGTGCAGTGAGGCTTTAAGCTGTGTGAATGCCCTCAGTTACATAGCCGTGGCCTTAATTGCAACCTGAATGCCACCAAAGCTAAATCTGATCATAGGCAGTGAAGTGATGGGTCTGGAACCCCACCTCCAAGAGCTCCCACCCGCCCCATCTGCTTCCCACCCATAAATCTCCCCCTGTCACTGAATGACACACCAGTGCTCAGGGTGATTTCCACATTTCTCTCTCTGCTGTGCTTAGTTCAACCCCTGCAACAGCTGCCAGACATCATAAATCACGCAGCAAAATCCTGGGGCTTGGGATCGCTGTCGTGTAAAACAAATGTCTTCCAGATTTTGTAGCGCCTGGTGCTGCTTACAAACCGTCAATTGCTGGTTCTTCCTCCTCTCTTCTATTTATTTCCCAGCCCCGCATCTCTGCCGCTCCTTGTCTGCTGTATATCTCCCATTTATTGTTATTTCATTTCCCCTTTTGTTTTAATAAGTCTTTTACTGTGGATTCTTGTAAAAACAGCTGCTCCAGCCAGTAAAAAAGAAAAAAAGAAAATATCTGGAAACAGATGCCCTGGCATTGCTTCAGCTGTAATCTGCTAGATTTATAATTCCTCTTCAGTTCAATATTGATTCAGAATAAAGCAACTCAAAACACACTGGCAGCTCGCAGCTTTTCATAGCCTTCCCCTGTCTTCCTTCCATGCCATAACATTTCTTTTCTCTTCATCCAGACGAAAAGCACATGGAAGAACAAAACACTGCGAGCTGATGAGAGATCCAAGTGTCTGCAGAGCAGAGGGTTTATGTCTGGGAAGGCTCAAAATAATACTGTCAGCTGCTTTTTTATGGCTTTAATTTCTGTCCTCCTGCCCAGCAATTGCTGTTTGCTCTCTGCATCCCCCCCTTGCTCACTCTCTGACTTGCAAAGGGTTCCAGCACCAGGACCATGCGGGGGACTGGACAGGAGATGCTGTAGTGGCAGTGTCCTCTGTGTGTGTGTGACATGAGGACAGGCACTGTGTCCCTGGGCTTCTCAGCCCCCAGACATCACTGCTGGGGGTACAGTGAGCTGCACTGTACTGAAATGAAGTTCCCTTTGGTAAAGCACCTTGAGAGCCCTTAAAAAAGAGGGGGGGAAGAAAGAAAAAAGAAAAGATGTCAGGAAGTTTCCTTCTGGTCTAGAAACAAAAGAGCATATGTTAAGTATGTACCAAACACACAGCTCAGATCCCCACCTGCAAGGGCACAACACTCATATGAGTGTGGGACAAAGATTCACTGGGTCACTGCACACCCCACTGCACACAGCTCCAAGACCAAGCACCCTGATGCAGCTCTCCAGTGAGATTTGCTATTAGACAGTTTGGGACACAGCCGTGTTAATTTCCTTCATGGAGGGAAGCGGGGACCTGAGCATGCTGCTAGGGGTGTTGTCACAGGAAGGGATGAGCTGCAGATTGCAGGAGGAGGAGAAGGGAGGAAGTTTGGGATGCTGGGGATGAAGGCAGCACCCTGCACGGAGCTCATGTGTGGTGTTTCCCGCCTTTCCCTTTAGAGAGAGAAAATGAAGCACAAAGGATGTGGTTTTCTTATGGCTCTCAAACATGAGAGCCCTCAGAGAGGACCTGCTTAAAGCAGAGAGCAGCCCCTTGTTGGAAAGTGCTCGGCAGGGCCGGCTCAGCACCATGCCCTCCAGGCAGTAGCCACTTCAGCCACCACACACTGTGCTGAGGTCCATGGTGAGGGGGGGATTTGTGTCCGAGGGCACCCACTCAGGGTGGCAACCTGCACTCAGCTCCAGGCTTGCTCCCATCATGCTGTCTCCCCATGAAGGACCCCATGTGCCCACCCAGCCCTGTCCCAAAAGTCAACCCCTGTACTGATGTTCTCCCCCGGAAAGGCACTCCTTGAATTCTGGACAGGAGTCTCCTCTGTTTCCATCTCATATCTTGTTCTGTTTTCCCCTTGGTGGGGCTGAGTGCAGTACCTCAAGATGAGATGATCTGCATCATTTAAGTTTTTATGCACTTCACTTAAACTCTCTCATAACCAGTTGTATTTTCCCATTCTCCTAGCTGTCTTCAGCATTAGAGAGTTTAGTGCTGGGTTAAGCATCTTCATTCCTCTTTCCCTTTTCCATAAGGTTATGTTTTAATGGTTCAAGCAGAGTTTCTCACACTTTGCAAATAATGAAGAGCCTGAGTGTGGAGGTGTATCCAAGCCACTGCAGTTCCACCATGAAGAAGACCTGGGACCCACACAGTGCTCCTCTCACCCAGCCTGTACCCATGGAGCTGGAGCAGAGCAAACCTCTTCCCCAGGTCCAGTGCAGTTCTGCACAGCTCTTCCTAGAAAACCTCCTAGCTGCAAGGTTCATGGCTGCAAACCTCTCTTAGTATCAGCTCCGCATCGCATTGGAGAATCTGCTTTCAGCTCATCAAAGCTAAAGCCACCTCGGCACATTTGGAATGCTGCTACCTGTTCCATGCATGAATAGCTGTGACAGGAAACAAAGCCTAAGAAGCAAAAAGTGAGGCTGAAGGCTGCAATGCTCAGAGCTGCCTTAATTATTAGAGCGTGAGCTTCTACATCCCTTGGGAAGCACAGGAAATATTGGCCTAAAAATGCACAGTGTGCTCAGAGCAGAGGAGGCAGAGAGCTGTGGGGACATCTCACTGCAGTCAGCCTTGCTGTCTCCACTGGGCTTGGAACAAGTCCGATTCATTGCAGCATACCTGAACTCAGCAGAGAGAGCAGACAAGGCTCATTGCCTATGCCAGGCAGAAAACGGCAACAACAATTGAGGTTTTCTTCCTTTTGTAATAAGGTTATGTGAGCAGACAGCAGCAGGAGACCCTCTCCCTCCCCATCCCCACGCCAAGATTTCTTAGCATCCTCCCGTGCTCAGAAAGTGCAGCAAAGCCATACAGCCCCCAGAGCCACACATCTGCCACACAACATATCCAGGCCTGGAAGTGAGGCTGAAGGATCTGGGTGGCTCCTGGGAAAAACAAAAACAAAAACAAAGAACAACAACAACAACAACAAAAACAACCACGTCCCCTTGAAAAGCTGAACACTGGTATGTTCACACAACTGTTTGCACTGTGCAGGATGAACGAGGTCCCTCTTCGCTTCACACTCTGCTCCAGCAGCAGACTGGCCATGCCCTGCACTGCTGCCTCCGTTTGCCCAAAGCAAATGCAGCAGATTTCTCTGTTGACTGTGGGGATTTGGTTCATCCAGGTGGATCCATGGGGAACACTGGCTAGTTTGTTTTGTTTCTTTTCCTGCTAGAAGTTGTGTGTAGGTCCGTTCCATGCAGATTAACCTCAAAGTCAGTCTCAACACAGAGAACTCACTCCTTGCTTCCCTTACTCCACTGGTTTTGGTGCTCTTTCTCCTTTCATGGAAGCTCTGGATGCCCTCTCACAGGGTCGGGGCTCACGACTGCTTTTAGAAATCCTGCAGTCACCCTCATGTCCCTGAGCGATTCAAGCACACATGTGGTTTTGCAGCATCCCCAGAGCTGATGCCCCAGGTTTTGGGGCACCCCGGCATACCAGGAGCAGCACCTGCTGAGCTGCAGAGCAGGGCTTGACTCCTGCCCGCAGATGGGTTGGTTGCTGAGCACAGCATGTTGCCTTTTCTGGGGGAAAAATACAGGAAGGAGAAACAACAAATCAATTCAGTTCACGTGAGATTTGAGCTGAACTTCAACCAATAAATGCTGAAGGATAAAGCAATGCCAAAGGAAAAAAAAAAAAAAAAAGTCCTGTTGTGACACGGTCATGTTTGAGGTTCATTTATTATTTAAAGATTTTTTTTTTTTTCCTTTTCTTCTCCTGGTTAAAAAACAGATTTGCAGAAAGGAGCATCACCAGCATACCAACACCCATCCCAGAGCTGAGGAGCTGTGTGCTGGGTGCCACCTCACAGCGGGCACAGAGGGGACACGGTGCTCACGGCTGCTTCCCACCACCCACCCCTGCAGGAGCACAAGCCCAGCACCCAGCCCTTACCCATTTCTGCTGCATTCTGCCTCTCAGCATCTCAGCACACGAGCTGAGAGCCAGGCGACCCAGCTTGCTAACAAAGAGAGCTTCCAAATGGGGATTGAGCCACGATTAATTCATCCTATATTTGTTTTGAAAAGTGCCTCAGCAAGGTACACCATTTCCCTTTCCAGCTCGAGGCTTAACATACACAGGCTTTCTTCCGTCTCAGAAACAAATCCACATTTATTTTGCATGCACCCAATTAATCCCCACGGCATTACATCCAACAGGCCAAAATGAGAGCTGTCTCCACTGAAACACTTCAGGAGAAAGAGGAGAGGGAGAAATGCTGGGCTGTTAGCAGAAGAAGTCAGTGAAGCAGCGTTACAGCAATGTGCCAAAGCTATGTGCTGGTACCACCCATGGCTTTGGCTGATACTGGGTTTTCCTGGCTTGCAGGATCTTCTTGGGGACCTTCCAGGAACCCCAGTACCCACTGTGGCAAATTTTGGAAAGGTCCCAACTGGAGGGCACAGGCATCGCAGCATGCACTCATAGCTGCAGCACCCAGCACCTGCTCACTCACCCCATGGATCCCATCCATCTGTCAGGACCCCACTGGCACATGGAACCCCACTGAGGGTTGAAACTGGGTGACAGTTTTATGTCCCTTCCAACACAAGCCATTCTATGATTCTGTGTATGACTGCATGAGCATGCATGGTTTTGCAGTCCATGATGACTTGGGAAGGGAAACATGGGGCATTCAGCTCAGGTGTGATCACTGTGATCCCTACGATGCTCTTCACTTGGTTTTATCATTCAGGATGCTCCCAGGATCATCTCCAGCGCTGATTTACCTGCAGCATCGGACATATTCTGTTCCCTGTTAAATCTTGTGCAACTCTGCCGAAGTCAATCTATGAAGCAAACATTTAATTTAGCAAGCAGGCTCAGAATCCCAAATTTAAACATATGTCAAGCCAGCTAGTAGCTTTGTTTTAATTAACTCTCAAACTTTGTGGCTGTCATTTCTTTATATAAATGAGGATGTTCTGCCAAGGGCAGAATATAATCCTGTGTGCATACCTACAACACCGTCTGCTGCTTCCCCATCGCTCTTCAAAGAGCACAGAGGCAAAGGGATGGGCTGCTGTTATAAGGGTCCATATGGCAGCACAGCGTTCTGTGGTCTTGAATCACAGGTCACGCAGCACTGCAGCCTGGATCCTTGGTAGGATTGGATGGGATAGGGATAGGATAAGGATAGGATAAGGATGAGATGGGATAAGAATAGGATAGGGATAGGATTAGATAAGGATTGGATAGGATAAGGATAGGATCGGATAAGGATAGGATGGAATAGGATAAGGATGGGATAGGATAAGGATAGAATAAAGATAAGGATAGGATAAGGATGAGATGGGATGGGATGAGATAAGGATAAGATAGGGATAGGATCAGATAAGGATTGGATCGGATAAGGATAGGATGGGATAGGATAAGGATAAGATAGGAATCATTAGGGTTGGAAAAGACCTCTCAGATTATCTAGTCCAGCTGTCCACCTACTACAAAAACTGCCTGCAATAGTGTGGGTAATGTGAGTGCAGTTTTATTGGTGCCACGGCCAAAGTGTCAGTGCTGCTGCGGGTGCTCAGCGGTAGGAATGGCTCGCACTTTGCTTCTGGGGCAAGAACAGGGCAATTCTGGGGCTCTGTCGACCCCACCCGAGAACGGACAACACAACCGCTAACAGTTCCTGAAAAGGAAGAAACTGAAGGCCAATTCTCATCTGCGGTCGACATGAACGAAGGAGGGGGGCTCAGAACCGCTCTCCCGATTCGGTGCTCCCCCCGAACTCGGGGCTCTCCGCGGGCCGCCGCCGCCCGCCGGGCTGTGAGCTGCGGCCACACCCCGAGCCGCTGTGCCGGACGCGTTCACGTCGGTGCCGCTCGAGGAAATGGGGCAGCTCCCCTCGGGGCTCCGCGTGGGAAGAGGGCCGCGTTCGCGTCCCCGACAGCCGCGCTGCTCGCACGGGGTCGGCTGCTGCTCCTCACCCCCAGGGCTCTGTGCCATCCAGAGGCGATCCCGAATTTCGGGGAAGCGGTTTATTTAAGCGGCCGGTTTGTTTCAAGGAGAAAAAAGAGAAGAAGACGTCCTAAAATTAATAATAATTAAAAAAAAAAGCTATTCCGCGGCTACCCATCCGCTAACGGGCCGGCGGAAGGCAGTTTAATTACCACGCAGCCCTCCACCAAGGCGCTAATTGCGGAGCCGCTCCGCAGCAATTAGCGCTCCGCTCCCCGCACCGCCTCCCGCGAGCCGAGCCGGGAGGGGCGGGGCTTGCGGAGGGACCGCCCCCTCCCGGCGGAGTGGGCGTGACCTCGCCTGGCCCCGCCCCCGGCGCGGAGCGGAGCGGAAGTGCCCGAGTTGCCGCCCGCCGCCGCCGCGCGCTCCGGGCAAGTTGCGCTCCGTCTGGGCGGCTCCGCGCTCCCTGCTCGCCCCCTCCTCGCCCCCTCCTCACGGCGGCGGCGGCGGCGGCTCCGATGCGGCGGAAGCAGAAGCGCTTGCTGCAGGCGGTGGGGCTGGCGCTGGCCGCCCTCGTCTTCTTGCCCAACGTGGGGCTCTGGTCCCTGTACCGCGAGCGGCAGCTGGAGGGCGGCGGGGCGAGCGGCGGGGAGGGGGCGGCCGTGGGGCCACCGGGGGCAGCGGCCGGAGAGGCGGCGGTGAGTGGGAGAGGGGTCCCGAGGGTGAGGAGGGGGTCCTGGCGGTGCGAGGGGCTGCGGGGGACGGGAGGTGAGCGCTGAGCTGCGGTCTTGCATGCCCTGGGAGGGGGGGAGGGAGAGGGGAGTGGGTTGAGCCCACCCCCTTGTGCCCGAGGGTCCCTACCCGTGTGTGAGTGCCCGGGGGTCTCAGCCCGTCCCTCCGTGCCGGGCGAGGCTGTGTCCGACTGAGTGCGGCGTCGCCCTCCGTGGGGGATGCGAGGGTTGCCTTTACGTAAGGTGAGGGATGAGGGTTTTGCACGGGGGGTGGGCTGCAGGTGGGATGTCCCAACTTCCCTGGCTGCTCGTGGATCCGGAGGTCCGCTCGGCTGAGCGTGGTGAGGGAGTAAAGCGAGCTCCTCGCTCTAGAGGGGAAAAAAAAATAACGAAGGGTTGTCCCATCCTTGCAGCGCAAAGGATTCTGCATCCCAAAGGAGTGCAGTCTGCTCCTCACCTGCCCCAGGTGCAGGCAGCGAGCGACTCCTTTAACTCCAGGTGCCCCCAGGCCCTGTGGCGAGGACTTGCTGAGCACGATGCGTGTGCCCAGCCCTCCCTTAGGGCAGGAGGAGCTCGGGGCTGTCTCTGAGCTCTTCCCGCTGTGCTCCCGCTGCTTAGCGATGCTGCAGCGAGTGGCTGTGTTCCTTTCTCGTCCCATTGATGTAGCTGTAGATCTAACAGACGAACCCTTCTGCTCCGTGTGAGAGACAGCAGTGCTAGATCGCCCAAATCAGACGTTTGTAAGCTCAGTTTAGCTGTTTTACTTCTGGCGATGTAATTGCTTTATCCAGTTCTTGGTTTGGCTCCGTACCATTAAGAATGATGGGGACCTGAAAGCTTGAAATGTCAGCACATAACTGTCACTTCAGCTCCTGCTCCACAAGGCTCTCCTTCTTTAGAACCACTTAAAACTCTTGGTTGTCTAAATCTTTCCCTCCTTGGAGATTTACCATTATGACTGCACCATAGAGGTGGAGAAACTTATTTTGGTGATTTCTCTATTGGAACAAGGCATAGCCGAGCTGGGATCGGGCTCTTCCTTCCTAAAGAAACCCTTTTCAGATGTGAGCATCTGGGATTAAGCCCAGGCATGACCATCATCATCCCCATGCTGATGGGGGGGGGGGGGTCTTCCCATTCCTCCCATGATTCTTGTGTGCCACGCTGTGGTTGTGTATCTGACTCTCAGAGCTGCGCAGCAATCCTTTTAATGCACGCAGTGCTTGTAACATGCCTGATGATTCTGCCTTATGCTTGGGTTTCTGTTGTGTGCAGGCAGTCTATTTTGCATGACTGACAAAATCCAGCCCTGCAGGCCGCTGCTGCACAGCTTCGCATAGTTGGCGTTTTGGCAAGGTGAAGACCAATGTAAAATTGTGGCTTCTAGGCATTCTGAAGGTGGAAGCTGGTAATTATCCTTGGGAGGCCTCAAAGTTCCTTGCTGTGGAGGCAGCAGTTAATTTTGGTTAAGTCTAGAAGAGCAGAAAAGACGGTAACAGGCTGACTTCTTATTTTTGGTCTTCCAGAATGGTCCCTGAGCTGCGGGCTTTGGGTGAGGGGAACTGTAAGCCTGGCAGTTTCCACGATGCAGTGCATCACTGCTGATTTCAGTATATATGTTCAGTCGTCTCAGAAGTAAGATATGTCATATTGCCTGTGCTATGCAGAATGTTCATTCTATTTTTCTTTATCCTATAGCTGTTTGAAGCATGAAAGCTGTCCATAAATTTTGAGGGCTGTTTTGTTTTGAGGGCGTGTTGAACTGGGCAGGAGATATCTGTGCTGATTGCAGGGGAATTTGAAGTACAAACTGCTGTGCTTGTGCAAACTGGAGCTGCTGCGTGTAGCATGGAGGCTAGACCTTCTCCTTAATGTGGCGGTGTAGGTCGCAGTGGGTCTGACAGCAAAGATATCCATGTATTGTATATATGTGTTTTTCAAGGACTGGGCCATGAAATGATAGTTGCAGTTACACTGAGCAGGGGAAAACGTACCCCGAAGGACAGCTGGCTGCCGCGGTGAAAATAATTTCAGATGAAGCACAATAAAGATAAAACAAATGTTTGTTTGTTTGTTTTGCTGTTGTCATAGAGTTATCTGCCAGCTGACTGCAGAGAGTTTACCCGGCACCCTCAGCACTGATGATTCTGAGGGTCCTGACAACCATTTGCAGTTTTGTACAGCCCATCACCGTCCAGCTTGTAGTGAATGTGCTGTTTGTCTGCTTGCTTATGGAGCCTTACAGAAGGGCTGACTTCTAACACCTAAACTAGTAAGACCATAGGAGGCTGTATCATAAAAATCAATATTCATAGCAGTCAGAAAAAAGATTTTTATCTATTTCTGGCTTTAATTTATCTTCTTGTGCAGGCTCATCTCTGTGTTGTGGGCATTATAGATGTGATACAAAATGAGGTTTTCAATGAAACCTATGTTCGTGCTCATTCTTTCTCTCAAATAGTGCCTGCTTTTCAGTAATGTTATCTTCCAGAGTTACAGCAAAGGGGAGAGAAGTTGGAAGAAGCAGTTGGACTAAAACTGTAAGAAAGAATTCCTAGAGTATACAGTTGCAGTGCTAAGATTTGGAAGTTTAAATCATGCCAAGAGTTTGTGTAGTTGTGCACCTATGCTGCATGTTATTTTCACAAGGGCAGTGTATTGATACGGGCCATCTTTGCCTTGTTTAGTCTTTCTAGTGCCTGAAACAAAGCTGTCAGAAAGTTATGCAACCAGGAGCCATGTAAATATATTCCTGAGAAGATTATGGTGGATTGTTTCTGCAGGAGATCGAGATCCTTGGCAGAAAATTGTTTCTGTAGTTACACATTCAGGGGAAACATTACGGTGGCTGAAATTAATGGGTTGCTTCAACACTGTGAGTCAGGTCTGGTTCTTTCCTTCTGCCCTTGGGTTTCTTCTGGAGCTTCACTGGTTGGATCCCACCCTACAGAGAAGGATGGCTTGCCCCCCCCCATGACAGGCCTGCCCCAAGGTCATGCTGCAGATGTCAATATTGCATTGACTTGCTTTAACTACAACTGCAAGTGCAGAAGCATCCTTAATTGTGATGGATTTACGATTGCTCATCAGGCAATATGAACTGGGAAGTCCTTTTTTCGTGGTGCGTGTAACTTTGGTGAGGGTGGTGGCTCTCAGTAGAGATGACAGGATTGAGGTACTAAAATGTTCTGACAACAGAACTACTGGCTTAGCTTCCCATACTCCAATACATTTTTTCCTCACAGCATGCGTACGTCAGCATGCTAATGTAATAAAGTCTGACTTTCGTGTAGCTTCATCCTTCTCTTTTTATAAACAGGCATTCAGTAGGTAAAAACACATGATCTGCAGGTGTGGAGGATTTCAAGATAAAACAGCCCATTCCTTTTGTCTCTTCGATCTCAGCTCTCTGCCTCAGAGGCTGCTGGGCATCGTCAGCCCAAACGTTTAATTGCTGTGTGGTCCTGCGGCGTGTAAAACACAGATGAGTTGGTTTGTGGGCTGGTGGTTTGTGCTTGGGGTGATGCGAGTAGCTGCATGATTCCTAATCCTCTGCAGAGATCCCACTCAGTACCTGTCTGGCCATGCTGGAGATCTGCGCTGCGTGGTTTGTGCTGTTATGGGAACGTGGCATCTGAACTCCAGGAGAGATTAAGCTTGAACATCTCATTCTCTGAATCGCTGGATAAAAGTGTTGTCGCAAATTAGCAGCCTTTCGTTTTATGCATTTCATTTGATACCGTGCATGCTTTATAAAGTCACCCTGTAGCTTGTTGTAGTAGTAATTTGTGCTCTATAAAATCACTTGTGAGCATGATGGAAGTATATAAATCACAAAGCTGATTGTGTGGTGCCCTCTGCTGCCAGCTCTACCTGGCTGCTTGGGGCTGTGAATGAGACACAGGCTTCAGATGTGATTGAAGCTTTGTGAGAGCACAGCCCTTGGACAATTTGGGGAAATAAACTTTGGCTTTGGTGCAGTTAAGCTCCAAATGTCTGGGCTGCACTGCTGAAAAAGCAGCCGTGGTTACAAGCTGAACAGGGAGCAGTACTGTGCTACTTCAAAAATGCTGCTGCTGCTGCTTGCCTCTTCTTCACCAGAGGAAGATGATCAGCTTTGCCATCCCACCCTTGGGGCACCTATGAAACTCTCTGGCTGTCAGCTTCATGTTGTGGCTAGCACATGCTGCTCAGGAATGGGGTGGTTCTGCAGACTTCCCTTGCTGCTAAGGCTTCCCAGGGGCTTGGGAAGAGAAGAGGAAAACCCTTCTGCTCTCTGCCAGCCAGAAGTAAGCAGAAAAACAGCTTGTCATGCTGCCCATGTCTTTGGCAGAGGAACTAGAGTGTCTTTCTAGAGGGTCCATCATGCTTCGTGTCTTCATGCTGTTATCTCTGTGGAGTAACTTCAGTAAGTTGTGCTGCTTTAAATTGCTTGATAGCATAAATATTGCATGGTACTGTGCAGTCACGGGGACGCGTGGCTGCAATAGCTTTGTGCATATGGAATCCTGGAGAAGTGGCAGAAAAGTACTCTCAGGTTTAGTGGCTGAAATGCACATGTAGGTCTTCTGAATCACCTTTTAGAGAAAACAGGAAAGGAATTTTTCCATAACCAAGTGGATTAAGAACTGGATAATCTGATGGAATATACTGGGATAGAAAGCAGATATCAGTGACTACTTAAATAATGGTTTATATAAATATTTCTTTAAATGTCATTTAAGCAGCACTCACACAGATTCTGCTGAAGCTGAATAGATAATAACTTTGTATCTACAACTTCTTAGTCTGGAATGAAATCAGGAGTAACTGTTCTGCCCTTTGTCTTAATCTGAGCCAGTCTCCCAGGACAGACCCACTTCAGGCTGCCCTGGTGTGGTTGGGTCACCCCTGTATTCCCTTTGCATGCAGCTTTACCTGGGGTTCCTCTGCTTCTAGAGGGAGCTGCAAAAGAAACTGACTGCAGATCCCAGATTGTTTGCTGAATGGGTAACTGTCGGTGGGTTGGTTTTTAGCAGTAAATAGAAATGTGAATCTGTTGATCAGATTTCATAGACACCTGTACAAATCTCGATGCTCCAGTCACTTTTAGGAGTATAACAACGACTCTCTATTCCCTAATCCAGGAATAAGAGCACATCCCCCTCAATTTTGCATTTCTGTCTTCTCCCTTAAGACCACCTTTTGCATTTTGTTTGCCATGAACAGTCTTTCAAGTTCTTTGTTATCTCCTTTGGAGCTTCAGATCTGACCTGCAGCTCGTGACTTCCCGTGGAGCTGGGAAGTGTTACTTGTCCCACTTCATTCAGCACGAAGCATGACCCCTCAGTGGTAATGGGATCTCCCCTATCAGTGTAACTGACACTGGTGTTATTTTGTGTTACCTTGTCTGGATAATGGATAAGTAACAAGGATGAGAGTGTTTATCTACAGAGCTTTGTGAGGGATACAAGCAGTACTGGATATCAAGTTATGGCTGACTTGTCAGACTGTGCCTCTCTTGTCAAATTTAAAGGATCTGATGAATGATTGGAGAAAGCTACCAGTCAGTAAATCAATGTGTGGCACAGTAGGTTACTGGGCAGCCCCTCTTCTTCAAAAGCCAGGGTAGAAAAGGAACTTAACTGCTTCTTTGTCTGAGATCTGCTGGCAGCTCTGCATCCGAGTCCCATGTGCCCCTTAAAATATAAGAAGTATGTCACTTGACACTTCGTATTGTTCATAAAGTTGATAAAGCTTTAAATTGTGGCTTCAAAGAAGGGAGGTCTGCCACATCTTGGTCTTTAAATTTGCTTTTCTTTCTAAATAATTAGCTCTTTTCCTTGCCCTTTTGCAGTTGCTTCATTTTCTCTAATCTTAGCTCCGGGGTTAAAAGAGAACTCTCTGGAGCATATATCTATAATTAAGGCTTTTCAGCCACGGTTACAGTGGAGTACAAGCAGTGCTCCAGTGATGCCAGTACCCAGGGAGGAAACTTGATTCAGTGGAGGAGCTGCTGATTTTATTACAGGTGAACTCTTCCAGCTATCCCACTCGTGGAGTTCCCTCTGATGCTATTCTGCACCTTCCCACTTCACCAAGTTGCCTTTTTAAGGCTGATGACATTTTCTGTAGCTCACAAGAGAAGTTATTTATTCTTCTTGTCACTTTCTTGGAAGCACCAACTCCTAGCTACGGCGATTAGAGTCCATCATGAGTGTGTTCAGAAAGCTGGGGGAAATGTCAGCCAGTTCCTTTTTAAGGTCTGACTTCTTCGGTTGTTAGAACACCTCTCTTCAGGCATCTTAATTAAAACTGAGTTCTGGTTAACAGTACTAAAGGTGAGTGGCATTCAACTACTTTCATCTTTCGGAGATCGTTATACAAGTGCACAAATGTGTTGCCATCAAAGTGAGCCAGGGATGAAATTCGTCTTGTTGTCTGGGTGCTCTCAGCGGTATTACAAGCACAGTGAACGAGCACCTGCTTGGAGGCAGCTACTAAATGGCAGCTGATGGGCTTGAGATTTGTACTGTATGAAATGTGGTTTGTGTGTCTGCAGCCTTTGCTTTCCCTTACTGTTGAATCAAACTGCAATTACAAGAAGGTAAACATGGTAACGGAGTCTCAGATGGAAAACTCATTGTAAGCGAGATGTAACTCTTGTGGATATTGTGATCCTTCCCTTAATAAGAAATAGAGGAAAATGGAAAGAAAGTGGAGGCGTTAGAGACTTGAATGCACAGCAGCTCCAAACCTTGAATTTCACTCAATGTTTATTCAGTGGCTGTGTCTTCCAGGCTCAACCTCTTATTAATCTTTCAACTGTAGTACTTTCTTTTTGTCCAATTAGCACAAGTAGCAGCAGAAAGTATCTTCTAAAAAAAGTGTCTCTCAAAACTGACTGATGGCATCCTTCCCTGCCAAGCTGAGTGTCCCCTTTGCATTGAGGTCACCAATTTGTGTTCAGAGCTTCTCCGCTGATGTGTATTTCTTGCGTGCATGTCAGGCTCAGTTGATGTAGCAGTGGCTCGATGCTGTAGCTTTTGGATGCAAGTCTGTTCTGCGTGCTTGAGGGTTCACAAAGGGACTCCTGAGGTCAAAATTCCAAAAAGCATTTCGGAGTGTTTGCTTGAAATGCACAGAAACAATGGCTGACCAGGCGTTGAGTTTCAAAGAAATGTGGAAGAGTGATTTTTTTTTTTAAGGTAGGAATTGTTGATCTTTCACTTTGAACTTACATGAGCTCTCTTCCAGCTGCAGGACTTGTAGTCAGTAATAACAATAAAGGAATTGCAGAACACCAGTAAAGCTGTCAGTGTCCTGCCAGAACTTTCTGGATGAATTGTGTCTGTGTGTGTATATGACTGTTCTGTCCTTTGAGTAACCTGATTAGAATGAAGTTTTTTCTTTGGTTGGTCAAAGTTTTGCTCTGTTTTAGGGTTTTGTTGGATCTGATCTCAGTGTACTGTTAACAGACTCCTGCATGCAGAGCTGCTTTGCTTCTGCCCACTTTACAAAGCTGGGTTGTTATGAAAGGTTCAGCTCTGCTTCCTCTCTGAAGCCTGGGATCCTTTGCTTACAATTACATGTGCAGTCCAAGATGGTTTTCCATCGTCCTCTTCTCTACCGTTGCTGAGGTTTATGTAAGAAGATCTAACATTTAAAATCTTCATTAGCCAATCTTGGTTTTGCTAAGTGGAAGATCATGTAGGCTTGCCTTTGTGTGAATTATTTGTTCAGATTCATTTGAGAAGTTACTTTCTCCTAGTTCACATCACTATTAACAAAGCAATTTTTCTCTGCGATGGAAAGGAGACACCCAACATTTCTCAGCATCTCTCAGATGAAGTCCAAAGAAGGAATTTTCTCAGACATTAGTAATCATGAGCTGTTGCTTAATAAATAAAAGAAGTGCAACAGTGTTTGAGTGTTCTTAATGTTCAGACCAAAGTTTTCAAAGATGTCTTAGGATGTGATGCTCCTTTGAAAAGCCAGAGTCTTAGTGTCTTTGATCTAAGGTATGATACCCAAATACACGTAACCAGGTCTAGCATCCCAAGATTATTTGAGTTTTATTTTTATTTTTTTAGAAGAAAGAGCTGTTCCTTCTGTTCAGGCTGACTTTAATCTTAACTCTGTGTCCTTGAAAGTGCCGCTCTTCAGATGCTGTACTTTCAGCTCAGGTGTGTAAAATCAATTCCCTCACTAAAGGAAGTCAGAACCTCAAAAGGTGGGTAAATACAGGTGTTACTCTGCAGAGGGCTTTATTAGGCAGTAAGTTGCTCCTTGTAACATTGCAGGAGAGCACTTACATTTAGCTAACGTAACTATCAGTTCATGTTAGCCACTGCTTAAGAGGGTTCAGTATCTCAAAAAGAAGTAAACCCTGTGATTATCTTCTGTGGTCTCGTGTATCTTGCAGATTATCAGTTGTCAGGCTTTCGTGTGTGATAAACAAGTAATAAGAAATAACCCTCTTTTCACTCCTGCACTTGTTAGTTTTGCAGATCCACCAATACGCTGTGGGCTGCTGCTGCTTCTCAGGCTACATCTTGCTGTGTTGGAAATATCTGAAACTAATGCTTACTTATTTATTTCTGTTGCATGCTGTCCTTTTTTCCTTTTTTATGGCTGTTTTGGAATGCTGTTCAAGAAACTGATTTCATCTGCAAGAAAAAAATAATAATAATCTCACTTCAAGAAAACAGCATCTGTTCCCAGGTCTCCTTCACAGTGGCAAAGAAGTTATGTTGGCACAATTAAACTGTTCAGAATGAGACTTCCCAATGTTGTTTTGCTTCTCTGGGCCTGCAGGCGTGGGTTTACATTGCAAAAACGTCTGCAAAGTATTGAAAGACTTGGGGTTTTGATGCAGAAACTGGCAGAAATGTATCTGGAGGGAGTAAGAGGAGGGGGAGACCAGAGGACTAACTATATGATTATTATTGTTAGCTTTTTCCTATTGTTCCTGTTGACTATTTGGAAATGTGGAGGGGAGATCAGCCTTTAAGGAGCCAACTGTCCCATGTGTAGTATCTCTTCCCTCTTCCTCCAGTCATCCAAACCTGTCATGGTGGGGTTTTTTTTAAGCTTAGGACAGATAGATAAATAAACAGAATTTCATAAAGCAGATGAATTCCAGCACGGGCAGCTCTAGCTACAGGAAGAGGTACTAGTGAAGTTGGGTGCGTGTGATGCTGTGCTAGACGTGCAGGTGCACAGAGCTCACTTCTTTAGCAAGAATCCATTTAGAGAAACTCTTAGTGTTCATGGAATTTGCATCAATTACATTTGTCTCTCATGCTTTGCAGAAGGAGCTATTGCATTTTGTTGAACGTGAGACTCCTTTGGAGAAAAGCAGGAGAGGGGAATTGTGCACTGTGCTTCGCTGAGCGTATACGTTGTGGTTAAAAATACATCTTTGTATTGAGATTTGGCCAATGCCTCCTTCACACAGTTGGAATGTGTGAAAGCTGCATCTCCACTCCTCCAGTTTGTTGAAGTTTATCTAAATATCGCTGAGTGAGGTTCACTTCAGAATTAAAGGTATCTTCACTCAAATACTGTCATGACTTCTATTGTTGCTGCTCATAAAACAGATGTTCTAAAAAAATATCTAATGAGAATGTCCAATATATGTACTGTTGTTGTAACAGCTTAAAAAAGAGCAAGCAATTCTATTATGAAATCCATCTCCTATTTTAGTTCAGATTTCTCCCATTGTTTTGACAAGATGGGCATGAGTTGCTCACTGTTCTCCTGCAGTGACTGATCCAGAAATTTATTGTGGGGACTCTTCCCATGTTGTCTCTTGACTTCCCTGGGACCCTGCTGTCCTCTTGGAACCTCAGTGTACTATTGTCCCATGTAAGCCCAAGTTTATCTCTTCAGGCTGTTCAGTTTATCTGCTTGTAGCTTGTCTCAGCAGGTCAGTGTTGGGGAGAGGGTCTTTTCTGGGCAGAAGTCACAGGCTGAGAACTTCCTCAGTAAAGCTGGCAGATGCACGTATACCCTCTGCTGCTGCCTTGTGCTCTCTCAACCAAAACAGAACACCATTGCTACATGCAGTGTAATGTGATTTAAGAACAAAAATTTTTTTGCATGTAGGTACATGCAGAAACTTCAACTGAAGCGTGGATATCAATCTTAGGGTAAATCAGTTCTCGTTTTCCCGTATCCTTCTAAGCAGGATGTCACATGCACTGCCACCTAAACTAATTCTTAAATTCAGAAGTCCATATCTAATAGAAATTTACGATCTATAGCTGTTCTCTTCCAGCTGCAGTGTCTTAAATGACCCCAAGGAGAGGCTTTCTCGTGCTGCCTCAAGCTGTTCGTGATTGCAGATGCGGGTTGTGCTCTGTGCGTGGGGATGTGGAAGATTAGAAAAGTCTTATCTGAAACGTGGGGGTACTTGAGTTGTCCTTGATTTCAATTGCTGTAGAGTGTCTGTGTATAGAAGATAATGGATTTTCTTCCTCCACAGTTGCATATTTTCTGCAAATGTGAGCTTGGGCCATCTGATTAGAGAACGAGAGTCCTTGGCAAAGCCAATTACATACAGACTAACAGGGAAGTGTCTCAAACTTCAATCTATGCCAAAATCCTTCTCCTTGCATTTCAGCCAGAGCTGTCATGGGCACGGAGTAATGCTGGTTACCCAAGGTGAAAGACTTCAGCTCTGGAAACAAGTGAAGTGCTCGTGCCTTTCGGAGTGCTAAGTTCTGTAATAAGAGGCTGCTCCTCGTAGAAATGTCTGAGGAGCAGCTGTAAATTGATGCACACGAGGAAGGAGCACTGGTGTTTGCAGGTAAATTAGCTGGGAATTGTCAGTCGTGCAATAAAACTTCAAATATTGACTTAAACTGAAAATGTTATTGTTTTCAAACATCCAGAGAGGGGAAAAAAAAAACATAGTTTTGTATTTCATTTAGCAAGCCATCGGAAAACTTGTTTTTTGTTTTTTAAATTATCTCCAGGGGGTATGAGTTCTCAAGTGAAGTCTATTTTTATAGTCCTCGAAAACAAAACCTGACAGACCATATTTGCCAGCGCGTACATTGCTCTGGTGACAGCGCTTCTTTTTAAGGCATGCCAGAGGAAATGCACTGTGCTGGAGCATATGTCAGTGATTAGTGGGGCCAGCACTGCAGGATAAAATGGGAGAAGGATCGCTGTGTGTAGAAAGCACTGAATGGGCTGAATGTGAGAAATGTGGTGCTGTGTGTGAGCTAGTTTTAAAGGAGGAAAGGAAAACGGTTATTTTAGGGTTATCTGTATGTAACTAATGTGCTTTCTTGTAAATGGGTTCACAGTTGGAAATAAGCTGTCTACTCGGTTTTTCTCTGTATGTTTCCTCCAACTTCTTCATTTAGATAACTGTTTTTTATCTCTTGTGGTTTGTATGGTAGATGCATTTGCACACTTGTTTTGTGCCAGAGTGAACTGAAAACCCTAGAAAGCGAGATTTTTGGTGTCTAACTCCTTTTGTGAATGTAGGCCTAAGTGGGTTTAAGGGCTTAGGCTGAGTGATCCTCTGAAACCAGCTGATCCTCCCCAGACCTGAAGTCCAGGTTCAGGGCTCTTACCCTTGGGGTGTGTGCTAAAGTTTTGCTCCTGTGCAGCTCAGTACATAGCAGCTCTTGCCTCTTCCTCATCCATACCCAGCTGTGATCCTCAGCATTGACCTGTTGGAGAATGCATCAGATGGCTGTGCAACACTACATTTCCACAGAAGCTGCATCAAACTCAGACTGACTTTTAGTAGAGGAGGCATTTGGCTGCTAAGATGTAAAAAATGATGCAAGAAGCGAAGTTATTTCCAGTTAAACCCAAACTCTGAGGTTGTTCTGTCTGGAGCTCACTGACTGTGATATACCCATTATTACTTACACAAATATTTTGTATAGATTTCCCCCCCTTCCTTTTTAGCAGCTTTTATGAAACTATTTTAGGTCTATTTTTATTAGCCTATAAAGTTCTTGCTTCTGAGTAACTATTAAGATAATTAGAAAAACAGAATTAAATTCTCTGAACCCATTAGGGAAAAATAATGGCTCCATGAGAATTGGCTTCCATTTCTGTAGTGCTCAGGAGTGTGTATGGAAAAAGTAAAACTCAAAGGGAAAGTGTTTCTGAAAGTCACATCCACTGAAAGTACCTTTATTGTCCTTTCCTCCCCTGAAGTTGTTCTGCAGAAAATGCCTTAAAATTTGGATTGTTTGCTGGTACTGGTAGCACAAAAAGCAGCCTCCCAGAAGTGCAGTCATTTGACTTTATGCTGCGTGACAAGTACTCCACAGCTTCCTGAAAGGGACAGCTGGATTTTCACTGGTGGCTGAGTCCAGTTTACAGATCCTTGGCATTTTCAGTCTTCTGATGTGCGGTGTAATCGCTGTAATACTTTGTCTTCTGTCTCAGACATGAGATTTCTGGGTCTGATTTTTGCTTTCCTAGCTTGTCAGAGCTGTGAAACGATCTGGCTTTTGAAACTTTGTTTTTCATCTCTTCTTTAATTCCTTAAAATTAAAGGTCTAAACATTTTAAGAGGAGTGCTGGCTTACCTCATCTGTGAGTCACAGCTTCACAATAGTGTGGCGTGTCTTCGGCAAAATATTTTCAAGCTCACTGAAGTTGGATTAATCAGTGATGTGTTCACGTAGGCTTTTGGCTGTGTCTGCAGCTACAGACCCATTCACAGCACTGTGCATACATGTAGCTATTTCTTTGCTGCTATTCCCAGGCAGCAAAGAATCATCATAGAATCACAGGGTTGGAAAGGACCTACAGGATCATCTAATCCAACCATCCACTCGTTCCCATTGCTGCCACAAGCTACTAAACCATATCCCATAGCTCCTCATCCTCTTGAACACTGCCAGGGACAGCAACTCCACCACCTCCCTGTGCAGGCCATCCCAATGCCCGACCACTCACTGAGAAAAGAAGTTCTTCCTTATGTCTAATCTAAACCTCCTCTGGCACAACTTGGAAAGGAAAGCTCTGATCACAAAGTCAGCAGTGAGGAACTGTATTCATCCCTCCTTTTCTGGTAGAAGATTGTGGAAACTCAGGTGTCTCAGTTGTCGGTGGACGTGATGCACTGTTAAGGTGAACTTGTGTGTGCACTTCAGCAATGTCATCCATACACAATGAGGAAAGGAACACCAAAAAAACTTTCTTCCATTTTAGTAATGAACTGTGTCAGCTCAACGTGCATGTGTTTGGACGTGTGTTTGTTGCTCCTGGATTAGGCAGTTCGGCTTCTGTTCTCATTTCCAAAACAAGAATGTGTAACATGTATGAGGAATGGTTGAGAGACCTGGGTCTGTTCAGCCTTGAGAAAAGAAGACTCAGAGGGCATCTGATCCGTGTCTATAAATATCTAAGGTGCAGGAGGCACAGAGAAGCGTGGGAGTCTCCTTCCTGCTGTGTGCAGTCAGCAAGAAGGGTTAGGACCTGGAGGAGACCAGCACATGCACCTGGGTCTTGCTGGAAATCTTTGGGTACAAAGCTTCTGAAGCCTGTAAAAGCTCTTGGCAGCTCCTTGGAGGTGGGACCTGGCTGATGGGGAAGACCCTGAAAGCTTCTTAGTTATAGAGTGCTTTTAAAATGTAATGAGATACAACCCAACATTCTATTTGTCTGTCTGGGCTTATAAATTTAATGATGACTTCTAGCAATTCTGTTTACTGCCTCCTGCATCAACTCCTTGTACGAGAAGTAATCTTCCTCCAAAAGATCTTTAAGACACAGTAATACTTGAAAACACAAGAGGGAGAGGCAGCAGTTGCAGGGATATCCCCAGGTTTCTTGAAGCTCCTCAAATTTTGTTCCTTTTGTGGTTCAAAACAATCTTGGCTTCAGCTTGTGTTATAAAAGCTACCTCCTTATAAGTCTGCAGAATGACTTGGACATCTTACAGGGAGCATGCAAGAGATTACTGTGATCTGCAGCCAAAATGGTCAAGCATTAAACAATGCTCTTTAGCAAAAGAGCTGCAGAACAGCTTTCCAAAGGGATTTATTGTAGCTCAACCAGTAGCTACAAATGCTGGCTTGTGTCCCTGGAACGCTACATGCTTGAGAAATGACACTGTTTTCAGCAGGAGTGGGTCAAGAGTTAGTTTAGGTAAATCCCTGCTACATAATATCATGCCATCATGTCATCTGTTCTCATTTTTCTTATGCTTCTGGTGTATAGCTCTGTGCCCAGTCTGAAATGGGATGCTGCTGTAGTGATTCCTGTTCTTCGTGGTGCTTTACATTCAAGCCCAGACTAGTCCAGTGAGAGAACTGAGGTATGTCTTGCCAGTTGCTGTTCACTGACTGCACTGGCTGCCCCCTGCTTCCAGCTGGGCTGCATGGCCAATGTGGGAATGGGACAGAATGCAGCTCTCTGGAGCACACAGCTTCAGGAGGGAGAGGATGCATTCTTCCTTTCCTCATCCTGTCCCAAACCCAGCCAGAGCTGCACTGGGCAGAATGTTTGGCACTGCCTCACGTGAAGCTGGCAGATTTGAAGTACTGGACAGCTGGCATCCCCTGAACCTGACACAGTGCTTGACACAGCTATTAAGTGATGTTAATGGGATTGCCTGGGTGGCCTCAGTTTTTCATTGTGAAGCTGGCAAGGTGGATGGATCAAGTGCACATGACAGAGTGTGTGCTCCCAAGGCACTTGCTCTGCTCCAAGGTGGGACTCTGCTGGAGCACAGCACTTCAGCACTGCTGTTGGGAAGTGCTTGTGCTAAAGCTGCTGTCTTGGATGTGATGGATTGTGTGCCCTCCCTGGCTTTCATGTAACAGAACAGCTCTTTACTTCTGTGTGTATTGCAGAAATTGGAAGCATTTAAAGTGTTTTGTTATCTTGCCATGGCGTTGGTTGGATGGGTAGCTTTCTCCAGAGGAACAGCTGATGAGTCACTGGTTGTCACTTGAGGAGTATCCAGAAAGAGAAAAAGATCCCTCTGCTGCAACTTTCTCTACTCCATCTCTGCCTCTTGCTGTAGGAGGCCTGCAGTACTTCAGAAGGCTGTAGCTGAAAGACGTTTCCAAACAGGACCCCAACAGGGTATGACCTCCTCAAAAGTAATCTCTTGGGAACTCCACGTACAGATAAACAGACACTTAGAGGAGGCATACTGCCTGAAGAATGAGGGGAGGTATGTTTGTATCCAGACAAAGACCCTCTGGCTGTCTGGACTGGACTTAGGCATTGCTGGCTTGCGGGTGGGTGAGGAAGTGCTGTCTGAGCTGTGGATATAAGGTGCTATGCGACATACTTTAGTAGCGCTTAAGCTGCCTTGACCTAATTTTCTTGCTTTTTTAAAGGAACAAGGACTAGTAGTGGCTTGCCAGTATAAGTGATCAGCAGTTAATAATTAAGTCAAGTCCTGTATGAGCGTGACTTGGGATAACTCCTTTGTAGAAAAAGCATGGCAAGCTCATTTAATGAATGAGAAAGCGGAGTTGCAGTGATCCTGGTGCCGAACACAGACATGATGAGTGCATGGCACATGGATGGTGCTGGCTGCTGCTATCCTTCTGTGTGCCGTGGCTGATCTCAGCTCTTAGCACAAGCAAGCTCCTGTGGGGGCCGTAGCACATTCCACAGGATTCCATATTGTTCTGAAAATGCTTTCTAAATGCTGTCTTAATTAAAGATTTCTCTAAGTCAGAATTAAGTTATTAAAATGTTCCAGGCATTTTCTAGAAGTCTTTGAGAATGGTCTGTACATTCCTTTCCAGGTTGATCTACTCCTTGCTGTGGGTTACAAAGTAATATTGTGCTGCTTGCAGATTCTGGATAAGTTCAAACAAATATATATTTTTTTTCTTGCAGCAGTTTGCTTTTTCATGAACTGAGCTCATTGAGTCCTCTTTGGGATTTCACAATTTTCAATTTGCGATCTTTCAGCAGTGATGGAAAAAATGTGTAGTGTTCCTTGGAGGACATTTCCCTGGATGTGTCAGGTTAGATAGTGCCCCATAAGACCATGCACCATCCATACTAACAGCTATTTACAATGTTTTCCTTCCTTTTTTTTCTTTTTTTTGCACAGCTTGTTGCTGTTCCTGAAACACTGGGTGATCTACACGATAGATTTTGTACTTTGCAGAAAAATGACATTGTATGGAGTTGTTGGCAGCCAACTCAGTTGTGCTACAGGTATTTAATGTGCTGTTTAGGTGATGGGAAGGCAACAAGTGCTGGAGAGCCTTGCCTGTGAGGACAGCTTGCTTTGTTCTGGGTTTGTCTGTGCCGATATGAATAGTGATTAAAGCTCTGAGTCTGTGTAGTCAGTTCTAGACACGTATAGCCTCACAGACAGTCTTTTTTTGGGCTGTGCTGTTGGTTTGGGGTGATACTGGGGTGACCAGTGGTGCTACTGGTCTTGCTGAAACCGCTTTTACAGTTGGGGTGATAAAGCTCCTTAGCAGTCCTTCCCAGGACATTTGTCTCAGTAGCCATATCCAGAAGCCCCAGTACAGAAGCAAGATCCATGCAGCACTTTCACCATCAGACTGAAGGCAGCCCCCAGCCTGCTGCATGGTGCTGAACTTCATGCCAGGCTGCAGTGCCAGGAGCAGTGTGTAGACAGAAAGCAGCTCAGTGCTGGAATGGAGGTGCTGACAGATCAGCAGCAGAACTTCAGGCTTTGTAGGCTGTTACAGTAAGGCCGTGTGATGAGGGAACTGAGTTTCAGTAACAGTAAAGCAGAGTTCTCCGTTTATAAGTTGTGTTGTAAGAGCTCTGGGTCTGATGTCTTTCCAAATCCACGTTCTGCATAGATTCTGATGTGGGTTTCTTGGTGTGTATTATTTTTTTTTTTCTGCATTTTAAAGGTATCTTAAGAGAACAGTTGGCTTCAGTGGAGTTGCCACATCTCCCTGGTGAGGGCAGTTAACTTCTGTAGGAGGTGATATTCAATCTCCCCTTACTCAACCAGCACTAGGTAAATTTGGCTGCTGCTTCAGAGTCCCCTCTGAGCTCGCAGTTTGCCTTTGACTTTTGGCTGCTCAGTTTTATAAAGTTGCAAAAGGTTGGAGAAGTAAAATCCGAACTCTGCCAATTTGCATTGCCCCTTCTGGGACCTGTGAGCAGCTGTGAAACTCCTCATCAAGTTGATGTTCAGCTCTTGACTGGGGACCGCAAGGCTGTGTCAAACCAGGGCTCAGCTCAAGCATGATCGTGTGGTTGTGAAGAGAGTGCCATTATTTATCTTGTACAGCACCTGGGTATGTGTGTATATCTATTTTTTTACAATGAGTGAAATGTTAATTTTGTTCTTTTATATTTGCTTTGTGATCTTCTGGTGTGTCACCAGTCACTTAAGTATCTATCCTGATGCAAGGTTCTGCAGGAGGGATGGGTGACTTGGCCTTCATCTTTGCAGTGTGGATGCCCTTTTGGACCAGGGAAGCCTCTGAGTGGTCAGCCAGCAGCAGTGTTCCTGGGAAGCTAGTTATTGAGCACTTAAAATGAAGACAGATTTTGAAACGTCTTTTGTGTTCTGGAAGAAGGATGGGGGCAAATCTTTACGAACTTCATGCTGAGATCAGAGATGGAGCAGTGATAGTGGTGAGTGAGTGCATTAATCTGTGGGACTGAGAAAAACATTCCTCTGCTCAGAGGAAGGAGTACGAGCAGACTGCTTAATTATATCTCCCTTAATTTCCCAGGAGATGTGAAGCCAAAATGTTGTGTTGGAGCAGGAAAAGAGCTTCACCTTGTTTGAATGGCTTTCAGAGTCATTTATTTCAGATCTGGATGAGTTTCTCACTGGGTTAAAATCCCTGCTATCATTTCCTTTCATTTGAAGCTGTAAGCCAGTATTCATTTGAGATGGTGTAAATTTAAAAACCACAATGTAAGTTACTCATGTTGTGCACCCATCATAGTGATATCCTGGATAAAACAATCCCAGGAGCCTTATTTCTGGGTAGAACTGAAGGGGGTATTCTGGTTACAGCCCTTCTAGGAGAATTTTTGGAGCTTATGCCTCTTACTGGCAGGATTTTGGATGTCTGACCTGTAGGATCAAAGCCAGCTGGATTATGGGAATTTCAAGGTTCTTTAAAAGCATTTCTTTAAAAAGCCCAAGAAGTCCAATTAGTAGAACTCAATTCATAGGACTTTAAAAATTAATGGTAAGTTACCTTATGAAATATACACCACTTGGGACTATACTGAGAGCAGGCATATGGTTCTGATTTTGTTTTTTTCCTTCAAACACTGGCACAGTACCGAAGCCAGACAACTTTATTTTCCTGATGCATTATAACCAGCTGCAGATGTTTTAGACATTACTGCTTCTAAATGTGCTTTGACAAATGTCTCCTGGAAGCCAGGAGCTCTAAATATTGCATGCAGTGTATTCTGAGGAAATGTTGAAAATAAAGTTTTAGGAATTAAACGTTCTGTGTCTGAATCGAGAGAATTTACTTTCTGCCCTTGCCAGGGAATTTACTAGCTGCAAACATTCTTTTACAAGGCGTGCACAGATGTTAGTCAGTAGGGGCACACATGGGGACGGGAACAAGTGCTGCCACGGATGGTCTTAGGCAGTCTGTTATTTACTGGCCCACTATAGCTAATGCTAGAAGGTGAGTGTTTGCTTGAGATGGTCCTTCAACATGGTGCTTAAATGCTGGAGTGAAATGTGTAACTTCTCTGTGCATGCAGGTTGCCAGCGTTGAGCAGGAGCATGTGTTGGAGCGTATGGGAGCGCTGCGTTCTGTGCACCAGTGGCACAGCCCTCTGCTACAGACACTTCTGTCATACTTCAGTTACTCTGTTCAGGATTAAGGTGAAGGATTTCAAATGAAGAGAATTTGATGCTTTTTTTTTTTCTTGTTGCATTTCATTGCTCTAAAAGTAGTGCCTCCTGTTTTATTCTGTTGGACCATGATTCCAGAGGCAGATGTTGGTGGGATGGCAGTAGAGGTTGAATCTTCCCAGCAATATTCCATCACATTTTATTTCTGTGTGACAGCTGGCAGCAGAGGGGCAGGCTGGCAGAACAGTGCCTGACATGGAAGTGCAGGTGAAGCAAAGGTGTGTCACTGAATTCCTTCGTGCAGAAGAAATAACACCCACTGACATTCATCAGTGCTTGCTGGATGTTTCTGGAGACCAACCAGTGGATGTGAGCACAGAGAGGAAGCGGGTGGTGCGTTTCAGCAGTGGTGACATTGATGTGAATGACAAGCCATGCTCTGGATGGGCCATGCAGTTTGTGTGAGTGCAGCATGCTGGGTCTTGTTCATCGCTAGTGAAAGCACATAGTTAATGATGAAAAATAGCATTTTGTAGCTGAGAGCTTGCTCCATCAAACAGTGATGATGTGCACTTTGTATCCATTGTATTTTCCATGGAAATAAATAGGAGGCATTAGTTTCAGAGCAATCTACATGTACATATCCTCGATTTCCAAAATTCAGGCAGCCTGTCTCCCCAGTATGTAAACCAGTCATTCATTTCTCCATAGCCTGAGAATGGTTGGGGAAATATCTATGCTTTGCTGTAGACACCTCATTAAAAAGTGATCCAGTATTCAGCACCCGGAGTTCTCAGTGGACAGGCTGAACGCTGAAAGATTAATTGCTCAAAGCTAGGCAGTAGAAATAGCACTCCAGGCAGTGAGGTGCCATAGAGGCAATCCATCTGAAATGGATGTAGTTGTTTATATGCTGGTAGTTCTCCATGTAATGGCAGTCCTAATTCTCTAGATGTGGGGGCTTCCACTGAAATGTTTCTGGAGAATTTGAAAGGGAAATAGGGATTGCTTAAGTGTGTTATTGATAACTTTATGGGTAAAAAAATAATTCTGAGCAAGATACATCCATTCCCTTATAAAGGTTAACAGTGTATCTGATTTATACCTTGCAGAGTAACCACAGGAAATCTCCACATGTGTCTATGGTACCCCCTAAAGAACCTTCCTCCAGCTTTGGACCAGTTAAGGTATAAGCCAGCTTGTGCTCGCTGAAATCCCCACAGTCTGCCTGGCACTGGGGAGCAATTCCAAGAGGAGATTAGAGATGGCAAGCATCAATGGGTAACTACTTGAGCAGGGCCCTACCTGCTTGCTGGAAGGAGTGTGGCACGCTGCCCTGCAGCAGGAGCCGAACCAAGCAAATGCAAGTCTAATGATTTGGATTTTGCTACTTCCCATTACTGTTTAAAACTGCTTAAATATAATCCTCCTAGCAAATCTCCCCATGCTTCAGGATGGCAAACATTCACTGCTGCACGCTTATTTTTAAGTATGAAATGGTTATGCCGAATTCTTGTGCAGCTCAACAAAGGCTCTCAGTGATGCCTGGCAAAGAGGAGTTTTCTTGTTTGATTCTGTTCCTATAGGATAAAACAATTCTTCATATTGTCGGGCTACGATGAATGAAACATTCAGGTTTTGATGCTTCCCAGGCAGGTAGTGACTGGAAGATGATGTGTGCCAAATGTGTGAGGGGGGCAGTTCTGCTGACAGTAAGTGCTGTAGAGCTTCTGGTTGGATGTGCTTAGCTGAGCATGTTTTCACGTCTTACAGTGTGCAATTAGAAAAGTTTAAACTCAATATTTCTGTCTGTAATGCTTGTCTTTTCTTAGTGGTTGCTTATCTGAGCCACAGAGAAGTTTCCCATCACCCAGGGTGTTTCCACTGTCTGTAGAGTTTGCTCTGCTTTCTTATGACCACTTCATCAGAAAATTTCAAGGATAGGTGTGCCCTCAGCTGCAGTGCAGTCTTTGTTTGCTCAGAAGTCCCCTTTCTGTAATGCCTATGGAGCCTGAGGTGCTTGCCAGGATTCTTCTACCCGTACATTCTTCTGGTTTCCTTCACCCTTACCTCACTTGGCTCTTCTTCAGCTGTTCTTCCCTTGAGATTTTCTCCATCTCTTACATATAGAGGCTCCACGATGTCCTATGGAGAACTGTCAGTTCTCTACTAAGGTTCGTTTTCAGAAACATCAATCAAAAACCGTACTGTATTTCCAAGCAGCACTCACAAGATATGAATACATTGAAATCTGTAGTAGCTCTGAATTTTGGCTCAGCATCTTTATGGAAAAGAAAACGATCCCACCTTTAATGGAAACTAGCAAGAAGTTGGCTTCTATTTGATTTTAAGGAATTTGGCAGGGTTTCTTGTCCCTGTGGTCTAACTGGAATATCTTGGCTTGTCTGAAGCAACTGCTGCTTTTGAGAATGCATTTAAGAGAACTGTGGAGGTAAAAGTGTTTGATTTTTTATTTATTTCCCCCCCCCCATCACCACCATGCACTATAGTTTCTTCGTACTTTCCCTTCTTGGATGAAATGTTTGGCTTACTGTAATGAGAGCTGCTATGTAAATTATTACAGACAGTCTGAATGCTTCTGACTGAGTATGGAGGATTAAATGATGAAGGCTTTTAACTACATAAGCATTTTTTTGTGGTTCATTTTTGTGGACTGTTGGTTTTTTTTCTTCTTTTAGGCAGTGGTCTTTCTGAAACTTGCCAGCATTGTTTAAATAGAATATTGTTGCTGTGGAGTTATTTAATTGGGGTCATCTTCAGCTGTCACTGCAATTAACACGTTAACATGAGCTTGATGCAGTTCTGAAAACTACAGCAAATGCCCATTTGAAGTTTTATATAGGGAAGGTGTTTTAAATTGTAGCAACTGGTGAAAGTTGTCTAGGCACATTAAAGCAAAGTGTACTGAGCAGCCAAAAATATACTGAATTTTTTGCACCTACCAGGAAGCAGTTATTGACTCCCTCAGGCTGGCGCTGAGGTTTCCCTTCTTTTTGACATGAGAGGTTTTCTGCTTTGCCAGGCAAGAGATTAAAACTCTGTGGTTCAATAAGCCTGAAAGTTGGAGGTTGATACATGTTCCTGTTTGAAGGAGCATGAAAGCGTGAATTGAGTTTGCTAATGGCAGTGATAGCAAGAATGGCAAAGGAATTACCTTAAAATAGTCTGCCTGGCTGGTAACAATCCAGTAATCAAACTGCGTGTGTTAAGCAGGGTTTGGAAGCATGCTGTCTCAGTGGCAGGGGTGATTTGGTCTTGTCCTCACTTTGCAGATCGTGTCCTGCTCAGTTGTGCTGGTACAACTCTGTACAGGGAGCTCCTCTAAATTACATCAGTGAGATGAACTGTTTTGCTTTGTGAATTGGAAAGTAGTTTCAACAAATTGTTCATATTAAGAATCTTTCTTCTTATCTTTGTAAGATTGACATCTCTTCTTTATAGTAAATGTTATGGTCCTTCTTCTTCCTAATGTAATTTGTGAAAGTCTAGTCCTGTGCAGCCTGCTTCCGAGCTGCTGTCCAGAATGGGATTATAGAAGCACTGACATCTGAGCTTTATACTTTCCTAAGTCATAATAGCAACTGCTCTGCTTTATGCTTCTGGGGGTGGTGAATTTGCCTGGCCTCTTCTGAGAGCAGTAAATTTAGGGAAAGACATAAACATTTCCTAATCTCGAAGTGTCATATGAAGACTTAGAATTTGAAGTCTCTTTGCTTATTACTTCAAGTTTCAAGAGATGTTCTTAGGAGTGAAAAGGACCAGTTTGTTTAATCTGCGTGGCCCCTGGGGTACTTTAGAACATGAGGCATGAGAAAATAGGCCTCGTTAAGGGCATCTGCAAGGCAACACAGAAGTGAAAGCTTTAAGAGAGGTGGAGGAGCATGTCATCACTCTTTACAAATGTCGCAATGGATTCAGATGTGTTTGGAAGACCTCCCCGACAAGCTCTGCAATGCTGCTGACTTTTAATGTGTGTTAGATATGAATTATGAAGTGATCTGAGTCCATATTCAGTGTGCATCTCTTAATAGCATAAAATTATTCCAAGTTGAGTTGCTCCCTAGATTAGATGCCTGGCATATTTATGATTTTCTTGCCTTTCTAGCAAAGGTGGTAACTTTCACATGTAGCATTTTCAGAAGTTGGTTGCTTTTTTATATTGCCTTAAATATTTTATCTTGTCTCTCTCTTACATGTGCTGACGTTGAAAATTAAAATTGTATGTATCTGATGGATTTATTTGGGGATTCAGACTAACACTGGGAGGAAGAAAGCTTGCAGTATAGCATAATCTTCCCTGATCTCGTGGACAGTGCCTGTTTTTGGTGCTATGAGCCAAATAGTCTGCCTACTTCTCACTGCTGGTTTTGGTAAAGCATGATATTTTTTCCCCCTAAGCTTGACAACTAGCCTTTCTCTTGTCATTCCACTACTACTTAAAAAGTCATCCTTCTTACACCAGCCTTCATCTTCCATGAATCCTTTTCTTAATAGGAGCATTGCAGAAATAGTATTTTGCACAGTAGGTTATTGATGGAATGTTATGACATGTTACAGCTACTTTCAAGCAGTTGTTGTCTTTAATTTTATGATGTCAAGTTGCTCCGTTTTAAGTAAGTGCCTGAGCCCTCCAGCTCCCTTTTTTAAAGGTCATTATATGTGATTCACCTGTACACTTGTCATCTCTGTCTGTCCTCTGCTGTACTGAGGGGAGAACAGATGTTGCTACCTACAGAAGGATGCTTCAGTCGCTGCAGAAGATGGTCATCAGGCTGTCAAAAGCAACCTTTATAGGCAGGCTGGTCTTTCACAAGGAGATGTTTACAGAGCATGAAATTAACATTTTTGCACGGAGGCAAATAATTGCTTACAACAGAGACTCTAGTAGCAGATTTGAAGCTTGAATGATTATTAGTAAGGTCAGATGGAGCATGTAGGGATGTCCACCTCCTTAGCAAAGTCATTCAGAACTTAGCTGATGTGCTTATGCCAAAAGTTTTTGAGAAGTTGCAGTGTTCACACCTTGTTTGTCCTCTGTGAAGTACCTGTGATAACCTAGAAAGAATTTGTAGTAACTGGTAATAACCTTGTATGTCTCTATCTGTGATAATCATTCTATCTGTGAAAAATCATTCTTGAATGGAAAAATTTTTTACTTTCAGAAGGATCAAGAGAATTTGCATTCCTGTTACATTAGACTTGAATTGTTATATAGTGGTACTCTAGTGCTGGCAGGATTTTCAGAAAGACTGCAGAAGTGTCAGAAAAGTAGGCCTTTGTCATGAACAAAAAAGATCTCTGAAATCTCTCTGTGTTCAGCAGATCAGTCTCAAAAGGGCCAGTAGGTCTCGGATGGCGTTGGCTGACCTCAGCTGCCCTGGTCTTTCTCTGAGTCCTCAGGTCAGGGCTTTTTCTTGAGCAGTGATGGAAAAGCCATTTCCAAAGAATGGTTATTGGCAAAATTAATTAGATTGATTCTTCGTTTATAACACAGATCAAGTTTTGAACTTTAGTCTTTTATGGTAATAATCCCAGTCCATTACCACTAATTGACTCAGTTCAGTCTCAGTTTGTTCAGCCTGCTTACTCCCCACTCAGCAGATATTCACATCTTTCAAAATGTTTAAAAAACACTGAGCTTGAAATAGATAAACCTTTTCTAAAATAAATTCTATCCTATTGCAATCAACTGTGGCACAGAATCTGGCAAGTCTAATGCTACATGCAATGTCCAGTCAAACTTCAAGTGGAGGTGGCTCTTCTCTGCCTGTCTCAGTTGCAAATGGTACTGAAGAAATGGTGAAATGTTGCTCTGTTTTCAGAATATCCATGCTCCTGCGGGCAGAAGGAAATCAAAATGAGGCTGGTATTGGAAAGGCTGGTCTGAAAGGGCTGATCTGGAGCTCTTTCTAGATTGCTGCATGTTACACTCATGATTTTCACATTGCTTTTGTGCTGAACATTACTTTTTCAGAGGCGGTGAGAATTCTTCTTTGCCCACATTGTGGACAGCCCTTACCATAACTCCTTTCCTGTATCTATCTGCATCTGAAAACAAGTGAAAGTGCCCTTGAGGAGGAGCATCAAGTCACCCGAAGTAGCATTTGAAGAAATTGTTCTTTTTTTATAGCTTGGGGGCTTTGACTTGGACACATCTGCTGTGGTGTCGGAAGAAGTGCTGTCTGCGGGTGATGTTGCCTGAACAGTAGCTACAAACAAGGTTACCAACTCAAAGACCACCTGAATTCCTCCTGGAATATCTGCCCTCGTGTTCTGGGAACACCCAAAATCCAGGGTAAAGGATACACCTCACTTCTTGCTCCCAGTGAAGGAAAACAGGAAGACTTTACAAAAGCTTAAACAGAGATTCCTCCTGAAAATTCCTCCAAGCTGTTAAAACGGAGCACCGTGTTCTGTTCATGTAAGCTGTGCTGTAATACAGTTTTACCAGTGCTGCTTTTGCCTTGAAGTGTTACAGCATAAATTTTCAGAGGACACAAGAGAGATCATGCATACAATGAATCGCTCAGAGGCACCTCACCAAGACCTGCTAATAGCCTTCCCTTGTTAAAACAGTCCTAGCAGAATGAACTTATTTTTTGCCCGTTTAATAAGCCTTGGTAGAAAAAACACCTAGGCAAATGTGAGGTATTTATATTGGCCATTCTGTGGTGTGTTTATGTATGACCATGTGTTTTATTTCTTTATTGATTTTTTTTTTTTTGTCAATGCTTAAATGGTATTCTTTCAGTGTGAAGTGAGACTCATAAAAATGCTAGGTATAACATGTTTGAGTCAGATTGGTTGCTTGATTCTAGTACAACGAGCTACAAAATCTCTATTACAGAGAATGTCCTCCTATACAGCAATTTTTCTCAGTCCCATGGAGCTTCATTATGGTTCGGTCAGGCTGTGTGCTGTACAGAAGAGAATTTATACTTTGCTATAAGGCCAAGTTCTCTGCTGTCGTAATGATGCTGAAGGACAATAAATGCTCCAAATAATTCAGTTTCTTTGGAATATAGTTCTGCTGTGCTGTAGATTTAGGAAAATTGAAAATGATGTGTTGAGTTTCTGTGCTTCCTGCTGGATGCTCGTGAGGTTATTCTGTTGCCCTTACTTACTTTAAGCTTCCATAAACCAGTTAGTGAAGGCTTCCAGAGCTGGATGTTTTCAGTTGAAACTCAAGGGAGATGTGTCCCTTAAGCCCCCTGTGATAAAATGAGACTCCTCAATGTCTAGTTAGCTTTTGGCCTGAGAAGGCACATATTAATTTCTCCTGTAGCAGAAAAGCCACTGCCATAATTCTGAATGTGCCATACTTTTAATCTCATGCTTCCCCATTTTCTTTGCAACTGTGTGAAAAGAGGACTGTTGCTAATATCCTTCCTTTCTAATTAGTCATCTCTGCCCTGCTCAGCACCCATAATTGCATGTGTGTAATGTGTCTGTAAATATCTCAAGAAGAACCCTGCTTCTCTTACAAAGGGTGGGACAGATGCATACAGTTGATCTGTCATCACCCAGAAATGACACAACAGCTGCTGAAATGCTGCATAAGAAGTGAGTCATGTCTTGCATTTATACAGTTAATGCCTTTTTAGTCACACTTTGAGTGGTATCCCACATTTTTGATGCGTTCTGTTTTGTCAGGACCTCTTCTGGGTTTTAATTCTGTTTTCCACTTAGCTGGCAGCATCAAATTTAACGAGTGTGCTTGTTATTCCAACATTGAAATCAATAGGTAATCTTAGTGAGTCTAGAAAGATTCTGGCATAGCTAATTTTGATACATGACTTGGATGTTTTCATCAAAACATGTAGATTTTGATTAGATTTGAGTGAATTCCAATTCGGATATTAGCAATAACAAGACTGTTGCCTACTCGTGTTTGCATCGCTCAGGGAAGTGATGCATCTCCTCCCTCCTGTCTGCACAGTTGTTACTCATCCCAGAAAGAAGCTGACTGTTTCTTGATTTTTATCCTGGCACTGCCACAGTTAGTACCTGTTGGTTATTCTCTGAGTGTCTCTCTACAGCAATTTGTCACCTTTGGTGCACGTACATAGTTTTTGTATCTATATTCCCAACCCCTCTTGTCCTCAATTCCCCAGATGTGCATGTATTTTGCCATTTGTTGGGTATCTCATCTGTCTTCCACAAGCAGTCAGAGATGATAGCCCTCAGATTGTCAATAACTTTTTTCCTAGGTCCAACCAATTTCATCCTAAGAGTTCCAATTTTTTCCCTTTGTATCCTAACCAGGCATCCTGTATCCTCCTTGCTGCCCCTCTTGGCATCTTGGGCAGTCAGGTAATTTCTTGCTATATTACAGCTTGCAGCTGCAGGTGTTAAGCAATGATCACTACTAGAGGAATCTCTAGGATGGACCAAGATACCTACCCAGGATTTATCTAGCCTCTAGATTTCAGTATAGATTACTTAGTACTTTCCTGGCCTTGGGTCAGCCTCTTTTCAGTCTTGGGTAGAGGTATGGAGAATAAAAGCTGTGGGACAGCATCAAGATGTCTGATAGTCACAATTTCACAACGTATTCAGAATGGGTAGAAGCAGACTGCTTGCAAGGGGCAGCTTGCTAGGAGAGAAGTAGTGGACTTGGGAAATGTGACCAGATGGCATGTGTGGTGTGTGAAGTATGTGGAGAGTTCTGCCAATGCCTTCCCTGTGGAGGGAGGAGAGAAGAGTGGTAGACACTGTCTTACTGGGTACATATACTTGGCACTTCAGCATTTGAGCCAATGAGAAGCCGATATCCTTTATTCTAAACACAACTTCTAGGGTGCCAGAACTTTCCTTGGGATAACCTTCAACGACCAGGTTCACGGTGGTATTTTAGACCTTAAGTGTGTGATGTCTTTAGTCTTTGTAACCTGTCACTGATGGCTTGTGTTTCTGGAAGATGTTTGAAGACTGAAATAGGGTGTTGGTGCTCATGGCTTTTTGTTCAGAGTGGGATAATGCAGTCGGTGCCTGGTCTTATGCTCAAGGAGAACTTGGAGATGCCAATGAAACACAAGTATATCAATTGAACTGACAGCGTGAACGAGGAAACTGGAGGCAGGACGGCTCAAATGTTTCTGAGTAACAGAGGTGATCTCAGGAAGTCTGATTGTGAGAGGAGCATGATTAATTTTGGCATCGATCTATATGCGTTTTCTATTGCTAGTTGCAATGTTCTCCTTGTTTGAACAGCAGTTAAATAACTTCTCGGGAAGAAGAGGCGTGTAAAATGTTGCCTTTTAGTGCTGATGTTTTCAGTTTAGCTTAACGCTGTCAAGAAGCATCAGGTCTGCCAGGAAGTTGATAGAGAATTTACTTCAAAGCTCTTAAAATTATCTGAAAGGAAAATGGTGATTTTTCTGTTGCTGAAAAAACAGCAAAATGGGGTTTTGCTCCATTGCTTCTAATTAAAAAGCCAAATTGAGTCTGATGTTAGCAGTATGAACTAGGAGGCGAAGCAACAGTTGATCATCACCTGAGGTAACGGTAATAAACATGTTTGATTGTAAGTACTGTTTTTTCTTACCTACAGCTGTCACAGTGAGAGTCCTGAAGTCACATACTGAGTGATGAGCATGGAAAGTAAGAAAATGTGTACATTTCTCTTTGCTTTATTGGAGTTATTTGGAATTATTTTGTTCAAGTAATGTTTAAGTATGAAGTTAGCAAGTTATTTTTCCTGGTAGCAGAAGGTAATGTGAAAAGCAATCTCTGAAGATGTCTGCAAGTCTCTCAATGTCTTGGGCTTGCTGTCCTCCTGGTCTTCATTAGGATGTCAGCAGCAGGAAGGGTGCAGGAGGTTCTGTGTCAGCCATCCAACTTCTGAGGAACAGTTTATTCTTTGATTGCAACAGTGATCTCCTAAGAAGGAATTGGTACTGGGAATGATTTCCTGTAGTTGCAGGTGAGTGCCACTGGTAGATGTTAGATATCCTGAGTCTGACTTTTTGGCAGATAACATCACTCCTGGTCAGATTTTGCCTCTTGCACGTTCCTGGTAGGAGAAATCTATGATTTATCCATCCCAATGATAGATAAAGACTTATTTTTTCTATTATCTTTCAAGGGCATTTCTGTAGCATGCCCTTGAGTTTTACTTTAGTAAGTTTGAGCATAAGCCCAACTTCCACAAGGAGAGGTAACCATCTGATCTCAGCTGTTCCGAAGCCTGCAGGTCTCTTGACCTTGTGGACTCTTGCAGGTCTTCTGTATACCTTGTAATGCTCTGCCTTTTCTTCCAGGTAAAATCCAGATTGCTTCTTTTTATTGGTTAAGTTTTCAATCTGCCAAATCCAGCCTCATGTAAATATTTATCTATTCTCCTGTCTCATCAGTGGCTCTTGATCACAAAATGCAAGGGCACACTTGTAGCATAGTTTATACTTTAGCAAGTATCAAAACTGAGATCCGTGCAGCGTGGTTTCACCTTGATTCATCTGCCTTAAGGGACATGCTTAGGCCTCTTTCTTTGCACTCGTGATGGATAGATTCTGTCCTATCCTCACTTCACAACTCATCGGAGCTTCAGCAGCTGTCTCCCCTCCTTCAGTCGTTATACCAGAGTTTCCCAAGGTCTGTCCAGGGACACTTCAATTGCAAGTTTGTGAAATTTGTAAATTATAATGATCTTTCATCTTCTGCAGTTACATGCTATAATTTTTGCAAACTGAGCAGAGTACAGTTTGCAGTCATGCATTTACCAGGCCTAACTACTTGTGGCACACAGCTTACTTGTAATTTTATGTTTGCTGTCCAAATCCTGTGAGCTTCACTTGTGTAGTATTTGCTGGCATACACTATGATCGTTGTGATATATTTAATGAGATCTGAATTACTCCTTTTGCAGTACGTGGTGTGAATCTCTGCTAATATCCAAAGTATGAAGTTGTGTTCATCTGAGCAATCTTTGACTGTCCTAATGTTCCTGGAATCTGAGCAGGAGTTTATGGTGTGGGTACAGGGAGTACACGGAAATGATGGAATTAATGACTCTTATATCCTGCATTTTTATTAAATCTTAATGCAGATTAGTCAAGTGTTTTTGCATATGCAGTACAACCTGTAAGTCTATGATAAGTTGCATTTCAGCAGCAGTGCTGCAAAGTATGTCCATACAGGAAACTGCTGCAGTTTGAGTGTCCTCTGCAGTGAAATGGAGCATGGATGTACACAGACATCTGGAGGATTCTGCTTCAGCTGTCCGTCGATCTCCATACCAGCTTGTTCATTCTTATTCCTGTGAATGTGTTTTTTTTTTTTTTGCATTTTAAAACTTCTGAATGCACTGAATACTGCAGAAAACAACATGCATCTCTGCAGATATTGTCCTTGTCTTCTTCCAGGAACTGCAGTCCAAAGGGCATTTGGGGACATGCTGATGTACAGCATATGTGTTGGTTCCTTGGGAGAGCTCACCTGGTGCAGAATTCCCATGAAGCACGTGAAGCAGAAAGCAAAGGGGGAGGGTTTGGGAAGTCTTTAATCTCATTCTGACTGGCAGTTCAGAGATGATTTATCCATCTCCATACCTCACAGATTCACTGTCAGAGCAGCTCATCGTAGCAGCACCTCAGGCAATGTGACTAACAGTTGTTTCCTGTCTCATTGGGAAGATAGCCCAGGGAGTAAACTCTTGTTTGGGAATTTTACAATGTGTTTCTGTATGTTAAAGCAAGGTCAGAGAGCTGTGCCTGTTGCTTGAGGGGGAAAATAACGTTTCTGATGCAGCTGAATGCCCGCAGGAGCTTATCCCACAACTCGGAGCAGGTTCCTGAGGCATGCTGCTACGTGGGAAACAGAGCACTTCTGCAGATACCAAGGGCTTTAAACACTGTAGTGAACAGAAAAAATGAGGAAGAGTTTGTGGGCAAATTAAAGCAATGAGAACTGTTCTGAAGTCTAAAAATGGTTCAGCTGGGTTTTTGGCAGCGGTAAGAACAGCCAGAGTCTGAGGGAGCACTGTGCTCTCAGGTGTGCTGGAAGCTGGGGAGGAATTCACTGTTTGCACTGACACTGAGGAGGCATCGTGCATGTGCGTGCCCAGTCCGTTAGTCAAAAAGCAGATTTTGAACAGCAAACACTGCAGAACCATCATATTACTTCTAAAGTTAAGTGAGGAACAAAGTGTGAAGCATTTGGCAGACGGCCGAGCTGGATGTCATATCACTGTCCTTAACTGATGTCTTCAGTCTTTAATCACCTGATGAACCAGGATGCTTCTGTAGATAAAAATCGGTTTGTGCTAAGGGGTTTTCAGCAACCAAGGTCGAATAAAACTTAAATGAAGGAATGCAAAGGCATTCAGATCAACAAAGTACTGTCCTAGCACTCCATACAAAAAGCTTTCTGCGTTAATAGGCAGTGAGTCAGCTGGGATAGGGTAATGCTGAAGCAGTAGGCCACCTTGTCCACCAAAGGTGTAGCATGCCTGGCCATCTGGGAAGGAAACGTTGCTTCAGCAACTCTGCAAGCAGCTGCCAAGCATCCCTGGGCACTCCAGCAGAAGAGGCTTTGCTCCATGTCCACATGCCCACTTCATTCTGCTGCTTCTGCTCCAGCTGTGGTCCCAGTTCCTGACACAGGATAAGGTCTGATCTGAGGGCCCATGCTGCATTTTTCCTTCCTGAAGGAGCTGAGCAAGTTATCTCTGTACCCTGAAGTGTGACTGTCTCAAAGAACAGCCCAAGGCTGAACATATGGATTTCCATTTTATTGGTGTTCCTGGTGGGAGGGAAGAGCACAACGGCCAAACTGCAGGATCTTGGCATTGCACAGGGATCCTCTAGGTCTGACTCAGACCTGCTGTTTGGATCTGAGTCACGACACAGCTGGGGAGAAGTACTTCTTCTTTTTCTTTTAAAACATTTAATCTCTCGCCATGATGTGCTGCCATTTAGTTCTGCATTGCCTTTTAACCGTTCCTGAAATGTTGAGCGTATGGATTATATTAATGTAGCTCTTAAATTTTTGATGAACTGAAATAGCTTCAGAAATTAACCTTTTGAAAACACTTGGATAGAATGTAGGACAGGCTTTTAGTAGCTTTCTTTTCCTAGTAGTGTGCCATCTCTTATTTCCAGTAAATGAAGAGCTGTGACTTAACCAAGGTCATGCTCAGCTTCCTGACCTAGAAAGCGTACCTCCAGCTGATGGTGGAGATATTTTTCTTTCTTATGATATCTGAAAATCTCAGATATTTTCATACTAGTACTGAGAATGGAAGTTGCACGGTGCTGAGGCCATGTCTTCCTTACTCCAGCTTTGCTGGAGCATGATCATGGCAGACTACACACAAAGTGCATGCTCTTCTCTTGCACAGTGCCCCTGGATGGATGGGAGCAGTCGGCCTGCTTTGCCTGTATTAACTGCATCTTGCTTCTGATGTAACTTTTGCCAGCAAACAGATTGCAAACAATCATGTCTTGGCACTGCAAAATGTTTAGAGTGCTGCAGAGGGAAAGGCTTTTTCAGCTGTTGGTGTGAGTGGAGGAGACAGTGCTGGGGAACCTCTTAATCCCCCTTCTCCTCATGTAGTTCAGGCACAGCCTTTCAGAAGTGAACTATTCTTTCTTCTGGCCTGTGGAAGCTAAATGTGTATGAGTAGAAGAGGTGGAAATGCCACCTTTGTTGTTGTACACGTATCCTGTGAATTGCTGGTTTCAAATAGCCAGCTGTTGTCAGCAGTGCTTATAGGGGTTATAACCAAAACTGACCTCTGACAGTGAGTTTGTCTGGTCAGTGTTTTCTGACCCAGCTCTGGTTAGCCCACAGGCGTGTCACTTACCTCCGCCTTTGGCTGCAGCTTCCTTTAATAAGCAAATGGTTTCTATTTGCTCTCCTTTCCCTGCTGGTTTTCTGGAGGGTTTTCTCATCTTCAGCAACTTATTGTAGGGTATGAAAGCAAGATGCACTTGCTGAGGTGCTGGGAGAAATGAAGAGACCTGGGGTGGAAAAAATGCCATCATCTCTGCAGTCCATAGCTCCTCAGTTCTAAAAAATAGTAATTAAACAAGCAACAAAACAAATGTTTGAACAGGGTTTGAAATCTGAACAGCTCTGTGATTAGCTGTATGCACTTCAGCACATCTTTTTTTCCTCTAGTATATAAAGCTCTTGGCTTACATCTCCATCCACTCTTCTTTTATTCTGGCTGGAGCCAGGCACACTAAATAGTGATTAAAGAAAAGATTAAAATTCCATTTTTGTTTGGCGTTTAAGCACCAATCGATTCCTTTGGTGGTATGTTAAGTAACAGTTTGGTAGACGACAGAAGGGGCTTATTTACAGCAATCTGTCTAAATCCATTTTCAATGTATTGCTTAATATGCCTTTCTACTTTAATTCATTTTCACTTTTTGAAAAAAAAAAAAAAAAAAAAAAGAAACAACCAAGGAATGAAAGCAGGCAGGAGATCAGTTTAAGATATTGCCGGAGAAGTAATCACCGAGTGGTAAACAACTTCCAGTTTTGAAGAAAAAGTGAACGTGTTTCAGCTGAAACAGAAGTTATGGGCTTGCTGTAGGATTTAATGGATGAAATTCAATGGCCTGTGCACTCACATAGCTTTAATAGATGATTGTAATAAAGCTTTCAGGATTCAAAATCTCCTTTTTGCTTTGCTGTTAACAACTGACCGTTTCAAAAGCAAACAGATTTTTGCAAAATGGGAAGTGAAGGCAGAGCAAAATGGCAAATGGCAAAGTCTGTACCCTGGTGCTTCTGTTTGCTGAGCTGCTTTATAAGGGACAGAAATCCGGATGCTTAATGTCAATTTACCCTCACCATAAATAATAGATAACTGCAGTGTTCGAAGAACCGCCATTGAATTTCACAGTAAACATGTGGGTAAGGAGGGGATTGTGCTGGTGGGTTTTGGACAAAAGTGTTGTGCCTTCTGCTGTGCAGTTCGAGTTTATGGGTAATGAGGATAAAAGTGAAAACTGACATGAACTGCAACACTACAGCTAAGATAAAGCTTCCCACAAGTGAGACTTTTGTTTAACAGTGAAGGCAAAAGTCGGTTCTAGAAACCGGGCTGCCTTCCGCACGTTGCTTGGATGCCTTAGTCTAGATCTTCTGCTGAAAGGGTATCATCAAGTTATTTCATTTGCATAAATGAGTCAAATCCCTTCAGCATCCCTGAAGAAAGCCACTAAAAAAAGAAACATTCTGCTCTGTGTGTGCTGTGTCTGGATGTCTAGAGCTCAGACATGTAAAATAACACCAGTGTCAGCAAAGTGCCCATTGTGACTGCTGGGGAGACTTGGAGTTAGTGTGTGTGCATTGCCTGTGGCAGTGGCGTGCTGCCTGTGCCCTTACACACTGCTCTGCTAATAGCAGTGACATGGGAACAACAATTGAAGTCACTTGCACTGACTTTCCTCAGTCAGCTTAAGTTTAGCTTTCAAAGTGTGGTTTTAGCAAGAGGTGCTATGCTGGCCACACTGCTTCAGGTATGCGTTCCCTTTGCAGGCTGCACTGATGGTGGGCTCTGGCAGGTTCATTGGAGCAAACACAGTTGTCCATCACAGCAGGCTTCTCAGGCTCCATTAATAGTGACTTGTAAAACCAATGTGTCAGAAGTTTGCTTACCAGCAATATTCTAAACCCTTAACACTTACCCAAGTTGTACTGCATTTAGTGGAGCATTTCTCAATTGAACTGATTCATGCAACTTGTCTACCCAAAGCCAAAGCAGCTCCAGAACGCAGCAGGTCTGCCTGTCCCCCTGCTGTATGCCTGGTCTTGAAGGTTTAAAAGGTACTTGCAGGAAGGTATGCTGGTATGAAGATTGATGTTGTGTTCAAGTACCATGGAGATGTGGCACTGAGGGACATGGTTATGGGCATGGTGAGGGTGGGTTGGGGTTGGTCTTGGTGATCTTAGTGGCCTTTTCCAATCTTAGTGATTCTGTGACCAGGAGAGGAAGTTTGCATGGCTCTCCCCTTGCTCATTGTGTGACACAAACAATAAAGAAGTACCCGGTGCAGAGCACTCACCTGTGTGCAGCCTCTGTAGGTCATGTTGACATCTTACCTTAAACGTGTCTTCGCTGCTGGTTTTGTAAGCTAAAACAGTGGGCACTGAGCTGGAGTGGAAAAAGCACTAGCAAGTGTAGAGAAAGGGTGCTCCTATGGGGATAATCTGTGAAACCTTAATAGCAAGGCCCCCCAGAGCTCAGCAGTCTGACTGCAGTGAGGTGAGCTCTATGTGTCTGAAGCCTAACCCCTTGAAATAGCAAGGAAAATGTCCAGATGTCCTACTTTCCCATGATAAATTGAGGCGTAGAAGTAGTTTGCAATTTAACTCTTAAAGCAAATGGCATCTGTGCATTAAATGCCAAAGACGTCTGATAGCCCTGCAAGGTTGCTATGCCAACTGCTGCTTGGTCGGGTGGTGGTTTAGTTTGATTGATCCGTTAGAGGGAGACCTGAAACCTCATGCCCTCTAAGCAGTGCCCTGCTCTAGCTTTTTCTTTCTGGGAAGTTGTAGTGTGCAGAGCTTACTCTGCAGTCCCAGAGAAATTAAAAGGTTAAAAAAAAAAAAAAAGAAATGATGCTACAGAAGACTTGTATTTGTATAGCAGTGTATTATTATGTAATTGAAAACCCATTCTTAGAGATGTTCTCTTCTTAGCCTTAAACCCTATTTAACATATATATATTTCTCTTGTTTGGCAGGGGAAGGAGGGGATGTCTGTCTTATAGAGAGATTGGGATTTTTCTTTCCACACGCAATAGTCTGCTTGATTCTGAACTCACCCCATCTTTCATTTGCCAGCTTGTTCCCAAAACACCCATTGCTTTTGAATTTCAGGAACAACATCATGAAAAGAGCAGCTCTAATTGCTTTTGGCGCAGGCTCATGGCTTGTGTAAAATTTGCTTTTAAGTTGAGCAGCAAGAGTCCTAATAAATGACCTTTTAAATCTTATTTTGATTTTATTCAGGTATAGAAGTGTGCTCATTAATAATGATCCTGCGATAGGTCACCCATTAAAGCTTTATTGTTAATTAAATAGGAAGTAAGATGTATTAGATGTTTTCAAAATGAAAATGGGAGTTCTTAATAGATTCTCTGATTAAGAATACTGGTCTGCATACATGATGGTGCACCAAAAGAAAACCACTTAGCAGCTATAGATAAAGTACTGTTCTGAGGCAAGTAAAGCTTGCTTTTTCCATCTTCCTGTTTGGGTTAAGAATGACGTGCTTGAAGTCTGACCTCGAGGGAGATCCATAGTCTCCCCTTACAGGAAGGGGAGGGGCTGTTAATAGGAAAGTGTCATTGGTTTTTTGGGTTTCATAATATATCCAGGCTTCTCTTTAAAAGGCACTGCACATGAGGCAAAAGAAGGACCTCTACTTTGGTGATGGACAGCGGAAAAAGGACTGGCACAATAAAGAAGCTACAAGGAGGGACCTTGAGCGTGTGGGTATGTAAGATCACTGCAAATACTTCAATAAAAACTGTAAATTAATTGGATTCTATTTTCTAGACTGACTGCAGATTGGTGTGTTGAACTTCAGAGTCAAGGTGGTGTTGGCATGACGCAGCAGTTATTGTTGGTTAATCTCAGTTGAAGCTTTCTCCACTAACTGCAAAATAATCATATGAGGTGAAAGGATGTTGGTAACGTATTGGCGTTTTTAGAACGAGTGGAGAATTGATTTTTAAAAGCTTACTAAAAATCATGTGATTCCAAAATGGGATATTCGGAAAAGAAAAGGGATAAGAAAAATGTTGTAGATCGTAACATTCAGCTGTTATTCTGTAACTCTGGGTTTCATCTTCTGCCATATAAAAGGGTCCATTTTGAATGTCACATCTTTACGCTGATGTTTGCAAGGGCTCTGCCTCCTCTGTATGAGAACTCAGGTTGTTAAATATACATACCCATCTGTGCTGAAAAAAAAGCAACACTGATGAGGTATTTAAACCATATGTATTCTTCCTGCTGTGGGAAAAAAAAAAACCTCTAAAAATCCTTCCCGGCGTTGCCATAGCCCCTACATATGTTTCTGATGCCAGAAGGAAGACTTGTATGATTTTGCACCGCTGAGGTTGACCCAGTGCTAAGTATGGCATACAGCACAACACTAATGGAGGAATTTCAAAGGGCCCTAAGATAACTGCTGTCGCTTTGATACACGGCTTTGTCTCTGGCCTGTTAAGCACCAATTAATAGTAACAGTGTGTGTTTATTTTGTCTGTCTGTAGGAAATGGAGAACAGGGAAAACCTTACCCAATGACTGATGCAGAGCGAGTGGACCAGGCATACAGGGAAAATGGCTTTAATATCTTCGTGAGTGATAAAATTTCTCTGAATCGTTCCCTTCCAGACATCAGACATCCGAAGTGAGTATACAGTTGGCATTTCCAGAGGTGTAAGTTTACAAGCCCTAAATTACCACGTGTGCATGTGCTGGGCTTTTATTTGGTTTTATTTGTCCAATGCAAATCTTTCATACGCAGGGTGTTGTTGGCAATGCTGTCTCATTCATAAAGGACAGTGTGTAGTATTTGCGATGGGAGATGGAGGTGACAAATCAGTTAAAAAATAATATAAATAAATAAAAATCCCTTACAATTCCAAAATTAGCAAAAACTTGCAGTCCTGTACTGAAGGGATCTTGAACTTAAATAAGAGGCATCTACTTCCATGTTCATCTTTAATAACAATTCCCGAGCCCACTGACATGGCCAACAGTACTTAACAGCTCGTAAGATAGAACTGTTTCCCTCTGCAGCAGAAACTGATGTAAATGTCTGACTTGTTTGGGAAATGCTTTAAATGTAGTTGGGTGATGGCTTTGTCAGTAAACTCAGTGTGGTTCTTCCACTTGCCAGTAGCTGGAAATAAGCATGAAACTTTTAGGAGCAGAACAGGACTTGAGTAGCTCCACTCACCTACCAATAAAGAGGAGTTTTTGTCAGAAATCAACATCTTCCTCATAAAAACTTCACCAGAGTTTGAGTAAAAAGCAGTTCCAGTTGAAGACTGGCCTTTGAGATCACCTATTTAATCTTTGCTGATAGAAAGCTGAGATGTGTTTCATACTGTGTGCACTTTTTAATCTGAAGGCTTTGTTGGACATGTGGGTGGAAGCTAGTTTTGAGTTCAACAACTTGAATTCAATGTGTACTTTACTCATGAAGTATCATTTCCAAAAATAAGATTTTCACATTTATTAGGGCATTCAAGAGATGTCCTGTTCAGCTGTCACAGTGAACTGACCAAATCGTGCAGCTTGACCTTTCTCAGTGTATGCTCATGGACCAGGGGAGTGAGTGTAACTCCATGAATGCTTCATGCTCACAGCTGAGATGTTCAAACAAACAGAATGGTCGGATAAAGATGTTTGTTGGTCAGCTAATACTCAAAGACTAGGAAACAGGTTGAGATTGCTAACCTAAGCTGTACCTGTCCTCTATTTAAAGGCACTGCCATGGTTCTGAGGATTTAAGCTGTAGACAATGCAGTACTTCCTCACCTGAAGATTAATGAATTACCTTACATTCCCCAGTGCTTCCCAAAGTTGCTGATTCCTCATTGCTAATTCTGCTATTAAAACTTTTTTTTTAAATGTGAAACTTCTGACTCTAGTCCCCAGTTAAAATTAATAAGTGAAGTGTCTGAGTCACCAACAACTTAAGCTGTGATTAATGATACTGCTGCAGCTGGTTCTGCTTGATGTTTGACACATCCTTTCCCCAGTGTAGTGAGTTATAATTGCGGAGGTCTCAAGATGAGGATAAACAGCATGTACGTAATGGATGCTAGGATTAGCTGGGCAGGGAGTGGGGTTGCATTTAATGGAGATCTGCAGTAAAGGGATTCACAGCTGAAAAGATCTGTTTATTCCCTGCCCATTAAAAAAAGATGCACTTGAAACGTTTTGTTTCGTATTATTTGGGAGCTTGATGAGGGCAATTCATAATGAAGTTTGGCTGAGGTAAAGTCCATAAAGAGTGCTATAGAAAGATGCGAGCTGTGCTGCCTATTTTACCCACCCTTTTGTGTTTAGTAGGAGAAAACGGAAACGTTGAAGTTCAGAAACGTGCCTACAGATAGAGGGAAGTGTAAGCATAAGGTGAACTGGGGCAAAAATGTTTCCTTTCAGTGCCTCTGGGATTTCTGATATTCAGTACTAATTTTGCAGGTCTTGTAAAACCATTGTGGATGTGATAGCTCAAGAGAAGCTGTTTTTCTCTACGTTTAAAAGTTGAGCTTAATAGCTAAAGTTTCTACTAGTTTAAGTTGGAAATGAGAATTGCAGTTTAGAAAGGGTTAGAAGAGAACTGGGGGACCTTGTTTCATGTTGTCACAGAATTATAGCTAGCAGCTACCTCCAAGGGCTGGATGAAAGCAGTCCATGCAGCTTTATTTTGCATACTGAATCTGTGCATTGCAGCCATAGCCTGCAAGCTCTTGGCAGCACCCCAAGACAATTCATTAGACCCAGAATCAGCTACTGTCCTTTCATGCAGGCACCACAGTCGCTTTCTGTAACCACAGATTTATTGAGTTTGTAGAACATAGGTGTATCCTTCTCCGTTCCCTGGGAGAGGCACCCAGGAGAAAGCTTCCACTGCCAGAGCTGCTCTTGTTCCTGTCTGCCCTTCCTGGAATGGGGAGGGGATTGCTTCCATGTATGTGCTTTATTGTGCATATGCTACAAGCCTGGTCTGCAGATCAGCTGGAGAGCACACTGTGCAATAGGCTGTACTGTGAGGGCAGGGAATGGAGCATGGCCTCACTCTTTTGCTAGCAGAAAGAAGGCAGCCCACCCCACTAGCATTATCATTTCAGTGCTGAAAGTCTCTGTTTATGGTCCCACCTCTATCTGTTTTGCACTGGATGTGTGGGGTTCTGGGGATGGAGTAGATGTGTCCCCTGTGGAACAGCTGCTGGGTAATTTTATCTACAGTTGTTCACTGAATGGCCCTATGCCTCACCTGTTCAGCAAAGTTCAAACTCCACTCTGAAAGCCACACCTGCAGGAAAATAAACTGTACTCGTCACTGTAGCGTGGATGTTTTTCATGAGGCTGTCTTGAAAACACCCACAGGACAAGGAAGTGTTACTCCTATTTCAGTCTTACAGGATGCCAATGATGTGGGGCAGTGCCCATAAAGCCAAGGGGTGTGTGGGGATCCTTTTGAGCTGAATCTGCAGCCCTAAGTTCTGCAGTGCTTTGGGGTCAAAGCCCAGCTTTCTTGGCTTTGATCTGCCAAGCTAATGCTGAGTGTCAAATTAGAACAGCTGAAACAAGACTGGCTATTTAAGAAAAATATGTTTTGAACCGTTTGCCCAGGGTGACAGAGGAAGCCTTGTGTAGAAGCTGAGATGGGTCGATTACTGAGGGAAGTAGGTTTATTTATCGAGCAGTTCTTTCCACGTGATTATCCTGTCTCTTCCCCATATTGTTCACGACGCCTTCAGTTTGCACAGCCCTTTAGGGAAGGTGCTGTTACACAAGATCCTTACTTTCTTTGCATTCTGTTTGAAATTTTTGGGTGATGGTTATACGTGTGATTAGAACTATTTATTTTTCTGAAATCTGGGATTAAGTGTGCTAAACCAGTGTATTAAGAGAGCTTAAAGCAGATGCATTCAACTTCTGAAATAACCTCAGAAACTCCACTTCCTAGTGATCAGTGAGGTGTGAGAACTGGGAGAACAAGTATTGCAGACTGCTGCATCTTAAGCTATAATGGGAGTTTCCTTTAAAAGCAGTTTCAGTACCTATCAGACCCCTCTGACTTTCTGCATTGCTAAATATCACTAACTGACCATTAACAGTCCCTGTTTCATAGGGAATGAGAATTTTTGTGGCGAGGCAAACTGGAGCAGGTCAACTCTGTCTTGAAGAAGTGCATTTTGGGGAATAGAGGATGAACTGAGTTGGTTGATGGCAGTTAATATGGAAGTGCTAGTGTTTCTTGGCACCACCTTCTGACCTTATTCTGTATCCAGTTGCAAGAATAAGCTGTACCTGGAGAAGCTGCCGAACACCAGTGTGATAATCCCATTCCACAATGAAGGGTGGTCCTCCCTCCTCCGGACAGTGCACAGCGTTCTGAACCGCTCCCCCCCTGAGCTGATAGCAGAGATAGTGCTGGTGGATGACTTCAGTGACAGAGGTATGAGAATTTGCATGTAACATCTCCGTCTATTATTATCTACCTGTGCTTATCTGTCAAAGGGATTGATGAACTTGCAATTATTTGTATAATTGAGGTAACTGTGTGATTTCTTCCTTAACAACAGCAAAGCTCAGGTAAATCTTGATGTAGTGTACCTGAAAGTCCAAAAGTTCAGCAGAAGTTTGCACTCCTGCTAAGGTGGGTTAAAAAAGCAATCAGATGGGAGGAATGGATGTCTCTGTCCCATGGACACTGCTGCGTCAAGAACACGTGGAGTTTGGAAGCCCTGTGAAGCAGCTGGCCCTCCTATGTTAAAGAGGGTACAGTGATTTTTAAAGGATTATGATCAGATCCAGCAACTCTGTTTTCTCCACTAAAATTGCTCTATTTAGATTCTTTACAGACTGCAGAGTTTGTGTCCTGCTCCTGAGATTATGCAGCTAATCAAACTCTCTGTAGGGACAGTAAAGGATACAGCTTCAGAATCTGACATGTAGGAAAGTCCTAAAATGAGCTTGGAAACAAGCTAGCAAGTATTTTGTGTTCTGACCTATATTGACTTCGAAATAAGCACTACCTGATAGCTGCAGTATTTGTTCTAAAGTATGTCTCTAATTAGTTTGCAAGCAAGGCATGCTGATTTGAACAAATCAATCAGTTACATGAATTAATTTCTTCAGAGGGTTTTCAAACTAAGCTGGGGGAAAAATACCCTCCCAATAAGGTTTCTTTATTGCTACTTGGTCTAGAAGCAAATTAGAAAAGCTCATGCTGTAACCTCAGCTGAGTTGTACAAACACATTTCTTATGGGAGAAGTGGAAGTAATGAAATCCTGTTTTTCTGTGCATGTTTTCCCTCTTCTCTGGAAGTGCCTATCTGACCGGGTGACAGAGCACTTCTCTGACTCTCCCATTTCTGCTCCTCTTCAGACAGCACACGTGCTGTTCGTCCGGCGTGCCTTTGTTCTGTTCCAGCTGCCTCTGCTAGCTCCTCTCCATCAGTCATCCATCTTTCATACAAAGAAATGGCTGAGATTAATTTGTGCAGCAGCTATTTACAGATGGGTACAAAAGACTGCTGGTGTTGGACAGTGAGGTGAATTGTAAAGGGAAGAGAACGAGACATGGACAGCATGCTAATAAAAACCTTTCTGAAACCAATGTTTTCCTGCTAGCTCAGTTGATCTATCCATGTTGGGACAATTACTGGTTAGGATGAAACATTTTTCCTTCCCTGCTGTCAGTCTGTATCTGTACTGTGGCATTTCCTGCTGGCTGCTTCTCCTTTTCCAGCAGTCAGTGTTCTCCCCTAACCACACTGGTGTTGCTTTCCCACATCCTTCCTGGAGTTTAAATAGTTCCTCAGCCTTCAAGAGGCAGGAGTGCTAAGTCCTAAAGCATTACCTTGATTTGAAAGGCTGCTGGTTATAAATTTGTTTGTAATTTATCCATAGTATGTGTTTAAAAAAAAAATAATCACCTTTCTTTAACCCAAGGCCTGAGAATAGATAATTTGTCGCCTCAAACTGAACAGCTCTAGGAAATCTTTTACTTCATGTATTGCATATTTGAGAAGGCCGCATTCTCAGATTTGGGCTGTTATTAAATATTAATATATTATATTACCATTCTGGTTATTTATCTCCTGATTAAGTTGAGCTGAGGATAGAGACCACATGGCTGAGCCAGTGGTCGTCGTCACCGCTGTGCCATAGAACCGGTGAGCAGTTAATAGTGAGGAGAGATTTCTCCGTTTTCTTTGAAAATCTTTAATGGTTGGTCCGCAGCATTGTCTGCGGAGTGCGATGCTCTGCTTCCCTTTCAACTGCTTTTCCCACAGATTTGTAACAGTCTTTCTTCAGAAATTATAGAACCGTTGTTGAGCACAGTGATAGCTGGGAGCCTGATGGAGATCAGAGAGGCGATAGTAAGAACAGTAAATGTCAGCTGCTTCCCCAAAGAGATCAGTAAACAGTCGTAATGAACTCCAGCGAATAGCGAGAAATGAAAAGAAAAAAAAACCTTAATCATTTTTTTATCGAGAGATTACCTCGATAAGATGAAATATCTGATACTCTATGCTATACCTCCTGGTGGCCTTTCACTTGAGGGCTGTGTAAAAAGACCTAGCACCTTAATAACTCTTTAAAAGACTAACCCACAAAAACCTGGCTATCTCTGGCTAGGAGACCATATTCTTCTTGATAGGATTTCTCATGTGCTGAGCTGTGTTGGGTTAAATCACTGGATTTTGCCCAGCTGCCCTCGAGGCCCTCGTGATGGTGTTGCTCTCGTGTTCTGCTCTTGTAGTGCCAGTCCGTCAGCATCTTTCATCTGTGCATCTGATCAGCTCTCATACATAGAGAATCTCTACTTCACCTGAAGAGTAAAGAGGACTTAACTAACAATAGACAAAGAATAGGTATGGAAACCTGGCTGCTAAAAAATGTGACTGATGTTACTTTCGTAAGTTTTTCGTCTGTTTTCAAGCAAGAAATTTTTGGTTTGGTTATGAAGAGAGTTGAGAAATCAGCTAACAAAGTGACAGGAGAGTGAAGATGGATTTCTGGGTGGATGTTGTGTTCTGCAGCGTACCTGAGAGGCAGCTGTGCTGCTTTCATTACTGGAGCTCTTGGACAGATGAATCATCTTCTGGAAGTGTCAACAGCCATTTATTTCTTAATTTGTTTGAGACACAACTCTGTGACCTTTAACAATAAACATTTTTCACCCAAAAAAGACAGTCTCAGTGACAGCAGATCTTAACAGCATTCAGCAAAAGCTGAAGCAGTGGCGTTTTCGAAATGTTTCCTTTGTATTTGAGAAAGCTGAATGTGCTGGAGCAACTTACTGTGTGGAATTATTTTTGTATTTCTGTTACGTAATGCAAGTGATCAAAATCTGTTCTTGTTTCAAACTTAGAGCTGGGTCCCATATCAGCCATGTTGCTGTGGGAAAGCTGGCTGTCTGTGGGATCTGTCTAGTGACAGTTGGACTTGATGATCTTTTCCAACCTCAGTGATGCTGTGCTTTTATGATTCCAACGCAGCACTGCAGTAGCACCCAGCTTGCCTTGAGCAGCAGACCTCGGTGCTGCCTCCTGCACTTCTTTGACACCTGACTGTTGTTAGGGTTAGACAGACCCTTGTCTTCGTCATGTAGGCTGGGTTAGTTCAGAAAGAAACTGCTTTCCAGTGTGTCCCATGGCCACAGCAGAGCAAATGTTATGGGCGTATTTCTAGTTTCTCCAATTAGTCTCTAATATGAATTTAGTGTTCCCAATAAAGCTGCTATGATAGCACGTACTTTTCTTCCGCACAAACTTCGTGGGAATATAAGGTCTTCATTCTCCTGACTGTAAGCATTTCAAAGCAATGGAAAGGTTTAAATGTGGAGAAGAGTATAGGCTGCATTGAGCAGAGGGAGGCACCAATTCTCAGTAGCTATTTTTGGAGAAGAAGAATGAGCCTGCCTGACATCGTCTGCCTCTTTCTGCATCCTGCTGAGAACTGCTGAAGACCCATGGGCTGACCTCAGCTGGTTCAGGGTGCTCCAAAATGACACCCTACTGGGCAAGTAGAAATCAGAATGCAATACATGGAAATCATGATGAGAATTCTCGATCACAGGACTGCCACAGCTAACCATTTTTATGTGGATTTGTGGCTTCACATTTAATTTCTGTAGCTATTCTTTAGTGTTGAGCTCAGTTAAATGAAGGCTTTTCATATGCTGGCTTGCAGGATAGTAATTATATCCCTCTGAGCTTGTTGTTACCAGAATTGCCCTAAGTAAACTAAAATGCTTTTTGTATGTATATCGGCATTCTCCTGGGGACTGTCAGATGTGAAACTTGTTTGCTTTTGATTATTTAATTATAATGCTGTTGAGTAGTATGTGAGTTCCATTATATCATAGCAATGGGAGGAGGGGAAGAGAAGTTGAAATGCAGGTCAGTTTGTATCGACTCTAGCCTTTTATTATTCCTGGTGGGCAATGAATACCAGGCAGGCCGTGATGCTTCAGGGGCTGCTTCAGTTCCTAGGTGAACAATCTGAATCTATGGTTGTGAGCAATCAAGCTGTTCATCTCAAGTGCCTGCCTTGTGCAAAATGGGTTGTTGATCTCCCATCTAATCCTTGTAGCTTGCAAATGTAGAGCTGCCCTTGTCTCTCACTACATGAATGAACAGCCTTCAGCAAAAAGAACAGAGGGCAGAGGATGGCAAGTTTTCCCTTTGCAGGATGCTTGTCTAAACGTTCTCTGCTTTGCACCTGATACATATTTAGTAGCCCTGCTGCAGTGGAGCATCAAGTATTACACTACCACTGGGTGAGAGGCTGAAGTCAAACCCTCCTCTCTCGTGACTGTTTTGGAGAAGAGATGGCTTTGACGTGGAGGCTGGACTGGGACACTTACAGAATTGCAAAGTAGTTGAGGTTGAAAAGGACATCTGGAGATCATCTCACCTAGCTTCCTGGTGCTCAGCTGTAGCAGGTTGTTCAAGATCTTGCATTCTGAAAATCTCCAGGGACAGAGACTCCATAATCTCTCTGGGGAACCTCTTCTGCTGTTCAGTCAACCTTACAGTGACTGAGTGGGGAAAACAACACCACCAACAAAAACCAGCCAGCAGGTTTGCAATCTTGTTTAAGCAGTATATCTGTATTTCCTGTGTTCCAGTTTGTGCCCAAGGACTCCTGGGTCTTTTTCTGCTTTCCAGTCCCCTGTCAGCACATGAGGTTACTCATCCCCACGTGTGAGAATTGGCATTTCTGTTTGTTGAACTTCATGAGTTTGCTGTTTGCAGTTTCTCAAGCCAGTCAAAATTCCTTTGAGTTGTGCATCAGCCATTCCTCTCAGCTTTGTATCATCTGCAAAGCCTCTTGGGCTTCATGCAGCCCTATTATTGAGGTCCTGGATGAAGATGTTCAGTGATGTTGAACAAACCGATGGTATTTCATCCATTTGTCCACTCAGATATTAGAAAAGGCAACACTGAAACCAGTATGCCTTTTTTATAGGTAAGAAAATCTCCAAAATGGGGGAACCCAAATGTATTGGGAAAGCAGACCTAGCAGGATGTTGTATGCTCATGCTCCAGTTGCCTTCTTGAGTCACCAAAAGGCAAAACAGGGAAGCATAGTATCTCTGAGATTTAATGAAATTGTCTGCATTAGTATGATTGTTTGGTACAGACTGACTTTCCTTTAACATAAAGCCATCGTCTTTGTACCTTTTCACCCTTTGTAGCAATAGAAGATTTTGAATTATTCAAGTCATTGTAGGTTCCCTTTGTGCTGGGAGGTGATGACAATTGCTGAATGTCATTTACAAATAGAAATCTTGCTGTGTACTTGGGGTTAGCTGTGTGCAGGAGACAATCTGGGCACCACACAGGTGCTTCAGAAGTGCTTTGGATATATCTTATTTCATGGTCTAGTGTGACACAAACCAGCAATTGTGACTAAGTGCTTAAATTTCACATGCATCACATTCCACTATTCAGTTATTTGCATATTGCCTGACAGCTTGTTCTTACTCATTTTTAAGACTACTTTTGTATAAATGACAGTGTTTTAGAACAAGTGTTATCCCTTGTTGAAGAATGAGAACCACACATCAGTCATCTCTGAGGCACACATTATATGCAAAGCACTGTGTTGATACAGCAGTGAAGTCGAATGTGGCAGCACTGGAAATACTGCAGTCTCCAAACATCAGGATTGCTCTGGAAGTGTTAACTCAGCTCTGGGCTGTCTGCCTCACAGCACTGTATGTGTGTGCTGTGGCAATGCAGAAGGGCTTACCATCCTCCTTGCAGTAACCAGTCAAAATCTGCTCCTGGGACTGAAAGGCAGTAACAATTTCAGCTGAATTTAATATGTGTAATGCAGAATGACAGTGTTTTCAAAATCAACCTTCTGACTTTAGCTTTAAAAAAAAAAAAAAAGATAACTATTTTAGGATTTGGTGCACATGTGGACGTATTTCATTTTGAGAACATTTTCTTCATAAGCAGGATGCACTGGGTGTTATTTTCCCCTGGGAGGTCATTAGGGAGGTTCCAGATTATGGCTTTGCCTTTCTTCCACCACTGCCCTGTTTCCTTCAGATTTCTTTTCTGAAAACTGTTTAGAAGTCCTGGACATGTTCGTTCATCCATTTTTAATTTTTCTTTCCTCTTCTGTACTTGCTTTTTGCTTAGTTATGGGTTTTATTTCAGCAGGACTTTATGCAATAAGTATAGATGTGCAGTTTTGTACCAGAGAGACACCTGTGGGTGCTGTGAGTTGGGAATGCAGCCTGTGGGCACTGCTTGGCCCTGGAGAGCAGCACGAGGCTGCTGGGGCCTTCAGTAATGGAGTCTGAGCTCAGAGTGTTTTCTGTTAGCAGTGCCAACTGTTTTTACCTCTAGCAAAGCCTTTGGCTTTGGCCACCTTTCTCCATTCTGTTTGTCCTTTCCACCTGTAGGGTTGGTTGCCTTTCCCTGCTTTGCTGCCCCGCACTGTTCTTTAGCATGCTTGAAAGTTTACCATTGGGAGTTTGGGAGCTTATCAGTTCCCTGAGTGCCAGAGGCAGGCACAGCCAAATCTCCTTTTTCCCTTTTACAGATAAATCCCTGTGACTTTTTAAATCTCTTTGTATTGCAGCACGAGTAATTCTGAGGGAAGCCATATGGGATAATCTGAATGGAAAAACAAATGTGGGTAAGGCTACTTGGCTGAGCCACGTGCAGTGTAATTTGGTCTGAAGAACATAAGTCCCTAAGTGCAGCGTATAGAAAGGAGCAGGCAAGGGGTGATTAGTGTGTCATTTGGTACAGCATCAGGTATGTAGCAAATACAGTTCTGCTCCATTAACCATATCAGCCAGACTTTAATTGAAAGAAATCATGTTCTTAGCATCTGAAATAAAAAAAAATAAAAAATTAAAAATAAAAAAGAAAGGGTTTATAAAACCTGAATTCTTCTTGATCTTTAAATGGAACAGTAAAGGATTTATGCAGCTGAAGAGATTATCTTTTCATCTTTAGGCACATGCATTGTAAAAGTCATTTTTTTTCCCTCTTAAATGCACGAAAGTGCATCTGGTGAGCACATCTCTGAATATAGTGACTGTACTTAGGACAAAGTGGTGACAGTTTTCCTTACTGAATTTTGAATATGCTTCTTTTAAAGCTTTTAACCTTCAAGTACTGAGGGGGAGGCAGGGAACAACAAACTTTTCTTAGGCAACTGATTTTCCACAACCTATTCTTAAATGTTTCTTTGAAGTTAAGTAGAAGTTGTGATTACCTGTAGTCTCAAATAACTTACAGAAGGATTACTTTTTAAACTATGTTCTTGCCCTCGTTGTGGATCACCTCAGATTCACTTAGATTTTTAACAGCTTTGAAAATGACTCAGTGAGAATCTCAGGTTGGTCCTGGCAGGTGTGTAGAGACTTGGAAGTCTGAGTAAAAATGTAGCTCACTCTTTCATTGGAATACATTGTTTATCAGAAATCTGCTCAGGTATTGTGGATACATCAGATCTGCTGGTAACAGTTTTCTTTGGATTCATAGTGAGATATGGATGGGATTCAGTTTTCTAACTCCTTCATGTTTGAATGATCATTTTTAATATTGTTAGAGCCATTTCTGTTCTTGTGTGTAACTTCATAAAGGGATATAAAAACACTATGTTGTTCATTAAGCAATAGCTGGAGAGTGTTAAAAGTATATTCTCTAGAGTTTTGAAGATCTTGAGAGCCCCTTGTAGCTGCTTCCTTAAGCTTTTTCAGTGGCAGACTGAATTAACTGACTAGTTTACTTTTCATCTTCTTGTATTTATTGCTTTGAGATCGGTTGCTGCTGCTGAAGGATCCTTTTGGAAAGAAGATGAGGTAGATTGAAAGGGTCCAGTTGACTATGACCTCTTTGTGAGCTAATTATTTTGTAATGAAGGATGTCTGGTAAACTAAAGTTTAGAAAAAATAATTGAGGAGCAGGCTTTCCATTACAGCTCATTAAATACTTCTAACCGTGCTGCTCTGTGTTACAGAACCCTGCATGTGTAGTTTGCTGTTAGAGGAAGTTTGTGGAGAAACTGATTTGACTTTCTTCTCCTTGCCTTGAAGCATGTGTCCTCATGTGCTTGGAGTCAAAATATCGAGATATGTCAGCAGCAGTGCAAAGCAGCATTTAAATGCTTTACAGCCACTTCTCTACAGGAGTTAATTAGAAATGTGATTCAGACACTCTCTGCCTGAGCTCGTATGTGATGTCTGCTGTTGGTAATCTGGTTTCTGCTATTGAAGTGTGAGTTTTGGGTGGTGCTGACAAAGCAGCTGTTCTGATACAGGGACTTTGGTAAAAGGGGAAACCTCTGCACTTTGAGAAAATTGGAAAATAATGCTTTTGTAATTTAAAAATAAAAGTGGATGATCTGAAACATATTCTTCTTCTGTATAGCTTTAATTGACGTATTTTCGGTACAGAAATGGCACGTGCGTTCTCTGAAGATGACATCTATTCCTAAGTGTCAGGAGGGCCTTATTAGGAGCAAGCTCAGCATGTGGCCATGCTTCCAGTGCAGTGTGGCCACTCACCACGATAGGCAGTGGCCAAGCAGCGTTCCTCCAGCTATCAGTGCTCCCCTCTCCCACATGGCATCCAGCTGAAATGAATGTGTGGGGTTAATTTCTGTCAGATGTTTTACTTGTGGTATCAGCACAGCTGTGAGAAGCCCTGGATTTGTGCTTCAGGATTTAATAGATATGCTGACCTTTCTGGCAGACGTCAACAACTGACTGTAATAGTTGCATTTTGTGCCAATAAAGTAAACAAGAGCATTGGGAACTGACAGAAAAGGGATCTGGGAGAGAAGAGTGAAGTGCTGAGTTGGTAGAACGCACTTCTGACATGCTGGGGTTTTGCTACTACGAGTCAGATATTTGTGTACTTTTCCCACAGCCATAATGGTAACTTCTTTTGTTTGCCAGATATTTCCTTTGTTGCTCTCTGGCGCACAGACTGCAGCGCAAACATTTTGCTTTGTCATAGTTTGTTATTAATGAGTGTTATCATAGGAATGAAGGATTAGGTTTTCCAATATTCTGCGTGGTTGCAGCCCTTAAGTACAACATCTGTGCTGTTCGTTTTAGCCTTCACTGTTACCCTTCCTTGCTGAGACACCTCAGAGCAAAGCCTTTGGACTCCACAGGGGTGCATTCATACCAAATCAAAACAGCTTTCAGGTGGGTTGCACCTCAGACCTCATAGCATCGTCTCTAACAGACAGAAGTCCAGAATTGATTTTTCTGTGAATTCTTGCACTTTCTGGAATCTTTCCCTTTTTGTTGTTTTGCACAGAGCAAGTACTTTCAGGCCAATAACTGTTTTAGATGAACACTGCTGATAAAGGCAGAGCTGCATCTCTGAGGACCGGCTTGTTTGTTGTCTTTTGGGTTTGTGTTAGTTTTGTTGTTTGTTTTTTTTCCCTGGCAAGATTCAGTAACTTCTAAGACTTTAATCTCACAGCTTTGATTCATTCCAAAATGTTTCAGCATGAAATGTCGTAACGCTTCAGCAGCCTGCGTGCATCTCTCCATCCGATGGCTGGGTGCGTGTTTTTGGTACTGGTCATAGGTTTTAGGCCCTAGTTGTGGAACATCACTATCCACAGTGAAAGTACACTGGCATGACTGGATGCAGAAGCAGCTCTAGCACAGCAGCTCGCCTTCACTCCTTCCCTGTGCATCTGCTGTTTGCAGGACTGTGAGCAAAGTATGAGGTGCATACAAGAGCCTGTGCTGGGAGCAGTGATGCCATTGGTGTGATGGCCTGTCAGAGCAATTTTCAGCATTTTCCTCTGCCCATGCAGTGTTGATCAATTTAGTAAAATTACATTAGCATTGAGCAGGAATGTGGACGTTCCCTTGGGTAAGCAAGTAGATAAGGCCGAAGAAGTGGTTTTGATTAAGATTGAGGGCACAGATTCCCCACTTTAAAGGCAGCATTTGGGACAGTAATGCCCTTCCTGCTCATCACCATGGTTACGTTTATCTTGAGCTGAATATTAAGTGTGCTGCAAAGAGTTCACTCCTGTTTCAGCAGCCACGAAAGCTACATAGCCCAAAAATACAGCTATCTACTGTGTGTGTCAGCAAAATATTCTCTGATGTCAAAAGCAAACAACAAGGAAATTAGAGTCACAAAATCACCTCTTTAGATCAAATGTAGTCAACAGAGGAGGAAAAATTAAAAACAGAGTTCTTTAGTTTTGATTCATATTTAATTAAATTGGAAAGGAGAAGAGTAAACTAATGAGAATGGCTGACTGTGTCCCCTGGGACAGGTTTATTAGCAAGTGAGGTGTTACAGCAGCTCTTGTTTTTTGTGCACAGAACTTTTTCCCCCAGTGCTGAGCCCCAGCACTGATGCAGAAGGGGCTGCAGAGCTGCACAGCTCTGAGACGTTATTGGGCATTTAAGGCAGCCCACCACAGAACTGTCATCAGGCAAGAAACAGATACTAGTTTTCTCTCTTCCCAGGCCTTTTCTTCTTTGCTTGTAAGAAGATTCTGCTCGGAAAGCTGTGATCAGCTTAATCAGTTGCTATTATTGGGACTGGTTTTCACAGTGTAATTTATTAAATGCTTATTATCCTCCCAAACTTCAGTAATCAGAGGCTGAAGACATTGAAGGAAAATTAAAACCAGTGTAAGTGCTGCCTGTTTGGATAACAGCACATTTTGCTTCTTAAAAGAATTACTCATCTGTACCAAAACAGGGAGAAAAGTTAATTTCAATGATGTAGAGCTTTCTATTCTGGGGAGGCCTGGCTTGCACATTGTGATAGATTCAGGAGGAAGTATAATTCATTCTTAAATTGTTAAACAGCACGTTAGGCCCAAGTATCTAAGAAAAGATGAATGGACTCATTCGTAATCTTAAACGAGCATGTCTGCCTGGAGGAGGGTAGGCATGGGATAACCAGTAAACAAATGCTCAGCAAACAGTTACACTTCTGGTGTTTGGAAACTAGCCAAAATAACGTCCTGGAAGGAGGAACTGGCCCTGTTTGACTAAAAGGAAGCTCTGCGTATCCTCCAGTTCTCTCCTCCTGTGCCATGTGCATCCAGTCTGCCCAGCGAGGGACAGGCACAGAGCTGCACACAGCAGTAGGGTTTGTGGCTGTCCGTAGTGAAGGTAAGCACTCTGTATGCAGTTCTTTCTGAGCAGGTGCTTTGGGTCCTGGAGTGTGATTTGAGAGAGAAGAAAGGACAGGAAAGAAGTGAGGCTTCCTCTGTTAGCTGTGGCAGTACAGTGGCCTGCAGTTCTAGAGGGAAACAGTTGTTTAACTTGAGGGCAAAATGATGTTAAATGGCATAAACTTGAGAACTGCTGAATCATTTCACTGATGTTTGTGGGAATGTAACTGTAGTCCAAGACTAAGCAATTCAAAATAAACTACCAACCTACTGGCAGTTTTGTACAAGCATCTGTGAGAAAGTAAGTGAGCTACTGAGAAGCAAAAGCTGTGGTGAAGATCCAGGTGTGCTGCCCAGTCTGCAGTGAGAGGACGTATCAAGGTAACCTTTGCTTTGTTTGAACAATTTAATCCTGTGGAGCCTGGGACTTCAGTGCCATTTCAGTTGGTCCTGTGCTGCAGATGTGTGTCTTCGTTGCCTTCTTTCTTATGTGTTTACCTATCTGAGCTATCAGAAAGAATCCCTAGGCTCCTCTGGCCCTGTCTCACTTCTTACAATTGAAGCTTCTCTTTTCTTTCAGCGCAGTTATATTTACAGTTCAAAGTAAAGATGACAGTATTTCTTGGCTGATGGTAGTTGAAGTAGTTCTTGACTGGTACTGTTAATGTATACACTATATATCAAGTTTATTGCAAAGTGTGTTATTAAGCTATCAGCCTAGTTTTTAATCTACAGATAAACTTACTTTCATTTATATTTTGGGGCTGTATCACTTCACCCAGAATAGGCACAGCCATTGGATCCCATCCAGCTCACCTAACAACTTTCATTAAAGAAAATTGCTCTCCTAATAAAAATTACTCAGTGTGACAAGATGCCATAATACATTTTTTTTAAGGGCTCGTAAAATTTTGTAGTAGTTAATGCCACTTGTTTGTTTTGTGAGATTTTCTTTTAAAAGCAAAAATGGACTGAATTGTGATAGCAGTTGTACAAGGAGGAAGCAAACATCTTCCATCAGGGCTGGTGAAGGCCGGGCTGGAAGCACAAGAAGAGCAGGGGGAGAGAAACAAGGAAACTTTGCCTTTGAAAAGTAGGTTTTGTTGTGGGTTTTTGTTTGCTTGTTTGTGAAACTGCTTGAAAGTCTGCCTCAATTCACTGAGGGAAAGTAGATACATAAATGAGAAGATGAATGCTTCCCCTGTTTTGGAGCTGTGGGTTTGTTTTTTTTAAGACTTCCCTGTGCCATAATAGGTCAGGTTTAGAAAAGTGCTGTGGGATCTGATGGTGCAAATGCTGCTGTATCTGGGGTTAGTGGGAGGGGAACCAGCTCAGACCCAAATCCTCTATGTGACTGTTCCCCTTCTTTTATTATAGTGAACGCCAGCAGCCACTCTCTTACTGAACTTGTCTTGGGTGGATTTGCTAAGCCATACCTCAGAGCTCCAGCTTAGCTGGGTTATGCATGAAGTCAGGGCTATTTTTCTCTTTTGTGGTAAACTAACAATGGCAAAGGATGTTCTGTGATGTTAGAGAACAGTGGTGGTGGCCATTTCTTCTTTTTCCCCCCCCTTTTTCTTTTTCTTTTTGCTTTTCAAGTCTACCCACTACCTCGTGAGGAAGACAGCTGCAGTAATAATGAATCTCGTCTCTACAGAAACCTCTTATTTGACAAACCTGTAATTGAGTGGACAGAATTTCTGGTTGCTTTCAAAGACTTATTCAGAAAAGGCTTGAAAAGGATGAAGGAAAGGTGTGCCAGCCAGCAGAAAGTACAGCAGGCTTTACTGAGCAGGAAAACCTATGCAGATTTCGTGGACAATTACATTTGTCAGGCAAAACACTGAAATGCATTTGTGAGCAAAAAATCCAGGGGAATTTTAAATAAAGCTTTGAAAAAGGTTAAGAGCTTGCTAGGAAAGCTCCAAAGCAAAGGAGTCGATTTGGGTTATCTTTCACTGGAGGCAGGTGATGATTACTTCAAAGGGAAGGTCCAGAACATATGGCAGGCATAGGGATTTTGCCTATTTTCTTCCCCAGTAGACAAAACCCTAAAGCATAATTACTGGCTCAGCACCATGCGGGAGAGCTCGTGACTTGGTGATGTTTATTTACCCTTTTGCTTTTTCTAAGGAGCTATTCTGGTACTGGGCTTGGGTACCTGGCACCCTGATGTGCTTACACCCTGTCTGCCTTTTCATCCCCTGCCTTTCCATGCATGCTGGGAAGCAGAGGAGCACTCTGTGCCCATCACATGGACAACCCTCTGCGTCTCAGCGCAGCTCCTGCTGTGTTCATTGTGGTCAAGGCAAATAAACCTGCAGGGTTATTCGGATGTGAACGATGGCTTCCATTTAGTGTTTGAGATTTAAGGTGAGTTAATTGCCTAGATATAACAGACCAGCTTTTGCTGAAGGAGGCTTGTCTCCTTGATCAGCGCTTGATGGCAGTGGGTAGTACGACGTGTTAATGATCAGCTCCTGGCACGCAGTGAATGGGGTTTGCTGTCAAGGAAGTCACAACTTCAGCTGCTAAGATCCACCCGTGAGCGACTAGGCCAGCTCCAGCTCTGAGCCTATTTTTAGGGCTTTCTTTGGTGTTTCGCTCTTTGATGTGAAGACAGCTGTGTGCCCTCAGTCTTTATGTAGATCCAGCTTTTTATTCCTGCTTCTAAACAAGCTGCCCATTGTTTTGATCACTGAGTCATCCTTTTTGCAGTTTTTCTATTTGAATTCTTGTTAATCATGGTTACCACAAGCGTGCGCACAGTTTCAAATGTCGCTCTAGTCCCTGTTCAGTAACATAAATATTCCCATATTTAAATGCAGATATCTCTGATAAGCATTTTCTGTAGCCATCCAAATACACAGGGAGGCTGTGCCTGCCTTGCAGGGTACCTGGCTGGGCTTCTGCTGTTTTTATTTAAGCGTGAGTGGGTGGTCATGTTTTGTGTTTTGAAGAAACCAAACACAATTTAGGTGCACTGAGTGAAATCTACTCCTAAGAGTGAACTGTTCTGCATCTCTTCCAGGCTACATTATTTTTTTCTGCAGAATGCCCACGGTTCCTTGCAGTCTGCTCTGACACAGCTCTCCTAGAGGTCTGCTGGCTTCTTATTCCTTTTTCCCTTTCTCTGCTGCTTTCTTTTTTTCCCTGTACTCCTTCATCTTCTTCTCCTGGTTCTTTTTTTTTTTTTCTTCTTTTCTTTTTTTAATTACTCCTAAAGTTGGGGAACATCTTCAGATCTTAAGAAGTTATGTTGAAACCTCAGATTCCAACTAAAGTATTCTTTCTTATTAGTGCATTTGTTAAGCATTCTGAACCTGTTTCCAAAGGCATTCTTTTCTGATAAAGAAGGGAACTGCATTTTAAAGAGTTTATTTGTGTTTTATTTTCTCATTTATCATACAGAACACCTGAAGAAACGCCTGGAAGATTATATGGCCCAGTTCCCAAATGTAAGAATCCTCCGAACCAAAAAGAGGGAAGGGCTGATAAGAACTCGGATGCTGGGGGCCTCTGTGGCAACAGGAGATGTTATCACCTTCTTGGATTCCCATTGTGAGGCCAATGTCAACTGGCTGCCACCTCTGTTAGGTAAGCACGGTGGTGTCATGTTGTACATGGCTGAACTGGTAAAGAGCTGGTGATGTGTATTGGTGTTGAATGTATTTTATTTCCACCTGCTGCTGTCTCCTTGAGCTGAGAGTGAGAGAACAAAAAGAATGTGAAATATCTTTAAAGTAGGGGAAAAAAAGCAGCAGCACCTAACCACAAGACAAAGTGAAGCAACTTGCAACCTTTACCACAAGATTTTTTTTCTGTGCTAGGCCATGCAATGGTCCTATCAATAAGCTTTGATCAATTAAAGAGCAAAGTTCATAATCTTCTTCTATTTCCTCACTAAATGAAATACTAAATAACAGCTTGTTAGAAGAGTAAACTATTGTGTGGTTGCTCATCAGCTTGCAGAGAGTAATTGCTTTATGCTTCAGAAAAGATCTTTATGTACAGTTTTTAAGTAGCTTCCATTTTTTTCTCCTGTAAAACTATATTCAACTTCATAGGCTGCAAGCCTGTGGAAAATACTTCTTTTGAGTAATGGTTGCTGGTACGTATTTGTGGAAATGATTATTCCTTTCCAAAGGCAGTGCTTCATCTTTAAGGAGGTATCAGTTCTACAGCATCAGTTCTCTTCAAGAATGATAATAGCAAGGGCAGTGCCTTCTGTGCCTCTGGCCAGCACCGCCTTTAGCCACGTGCTTCTTCAGGAGGTTTCTGTTTCAAGAAGCAAGCTCCCTTTTTTGTTTGTTTTTGCAGCACTGAGCTGGGTGTGATGATGCTACCTGGATTTTCTGCTTGTTTTGGAGGGGTGTGCCCTCCTACAGGTTCAGTAGGTTTCCCAGTTGTACCTGCTGCTCTGCCCACATTAGTTAGAGTGGGTGTCTTGCAGCGTCCAGTTCACTTTAGCTGTCAGATATGACGTTGTATGAAAGAAGAAACTTGGCCCTACAGAGTACTGAACTCTTTACAGCCCTATAGCAAGCGACCTGTCAAAGCTCTCTCAGATTTAACAAAGAAGTCAGGCCTGTCAGCAGGATTGTTGGATGATAATAACATTGCTTTTGCAATAGCATAAAACATTTGCAGCTTTTTGAGCCCTAGGGAGGGAGGACAGAATTAGTTCAAGTGCCATTTAAATGAGAACACGTGTGGTGTGCTCTCGTTTTAAAGCATGGTAAGGATTTCTGTTCGACGTGCATTGGAAACTGAAACACCGTTTGTCGCCTCTGCTCTGAAAGTTAACTTCCAACAGGAGACCTGCTTGGTAATAAAGTATTTAAGAAGTTCCAGATGTTTATGCAGAAATTAATGCTGTCGTCTATGATTTGATTGGAAGAAAAGGCGGAGGGGAGGAGGTGCGTTGCATTTCTGGAGCCTGCTGAGAGCACTTATGCCATTAGTCTGGATCACTTCCTGCCAGATTCTGGCACAGCAATTAAAGAGAGGTGGTACAATGGGTTATTGCCCTCCGTTGGAATCAGTGCAGAAAGGGTTCACGTTGCGGTCGCTCGTTAAAATGAGCACTGCTAACTAAGTAATTACAGGATGGTTGTTTTTTTAACCTGGTGCTTGAAGTGTCTGTGGTGGTGCAGCTGTGTCTTTCCATTGTGCCTCAGACTGATGGTCACCATAGGATGAGTGCCTGGTGTTTTTGTCTGAATAGGTTTAGCTTGGATATCTCAACTATCTCAGAAACACCAGACAAACCGATATAAATTGAAATACCTGCTCAAAAGAGAATGAAAGGGAGGAAAGCTGCATCACTCCTGGACAACTGCTTGTTTTGTTGCTCTCTTTTGTACTTCCATGGTCAGAGAAGTGACCGGTGTGGGTTTTCTAACATGTTTCTCCACTCTTCAGATCGCATTGCCCGAAACCGCAAGACTATCGTTTGTCCCATGATTGATGTTATCGATCATGACCACTTTGGATATGAGACTCAGGCTGGAGATGCAATGCGAGGTGCATTTGACTGGGAGATGTATTACAAGAGGATCCCTATTCCTCCTGAGTTACAGAAACTCGATCCCAGTGATCCCTTTGAGTAAGTGACTGAAATGCAGCGTGCTAAGAGCTGGCTGAACAGCACCACGCCGTTAGGGGTTGGTTTACACCTTGGTGTACTGGAAGCCAGAAGCTGATTGTGAGCTACTTGCTTTTTGGCAGCTGTTTGCTTTGCTGATTTAAAAGAAATGCATTGTGTAGTAGCTGTGAACACTCTCCTTTTCATTGCTATTTTTTGCCACCTTAATGCCAGCAGAAGTTAACATTTCATTTGAAACTGTAATGTATAACATTTAATGCGGTCATTTATTACTGAGATCTTTCAAACATAACTTAGTATCCCTAGTGCTGTGCCAAAAACAACAAACTGGTGGCAGCTTATATGTCATTCCCAGGTGGGGGAAGAAGAAAACCTAGCAGAATAATTACAGCAATTTTGATGATTGCAGTGCATTGCAGAAGTAAATCTGTGATCAAGTTATGCTCTGCTGTTGCTGTGCTTGCCAACACTGAGACAGTTCTGCTGTCCTTTTTACTTCTGCAGAAAAAAAAACACCCAAAAAACAAAAAAACAAAAAACAAACACCTTTTGAGGTCAAGCTCAACCACTTGATCGTATTACTGAGCACCACAAGTGCAGTGTGTGGGTCTCTCTGGGAGAGGTTCTCTCCTGTCACTTAATGGTGAACTCTTTCTGTTTGGAGGAGAGGCATTTATTGGTTCTGAAAGGAGCCTGGTCTAGTCCTCCACTTGCAACTGGAAATTAATAGCTAATGCAAAAACAATTGCTCGTTCCTAAAGGACTGCCAAATGCACCGTGAACACTGGGAGATGGAAAGAATATTTGTGAAATCTTGCTTTGTTTTTTAAATGTTTAGCTAGAGATCTGTATCTTTGAATGTGTTTGTAATATGGAGTCTGGTTTTTCCTTAAGGTCTCCTGTAATGGCTGGAGGACTGTTTGCAGTCGATAGAAAGTGGTTCTGGGAGCTGGGAGGGTATGATGCAGGTCTGGAGATATGGGGAGGAGAGCAGTATGAAATATCCTTTAAGGTGAGCTATGTTCTCTGGAAATTCCTTTTGTTTTGAAAATTAAGAACTGTTCTGAAGCTCAGAATGTGAATGATCTATCTTGTCCTTGCTTTTGCGTGCAACTAAAGGTGAAAGAGCTGGGAGTAAGTAAGGTAGCGTGCAGAAGAAACAGCAATGATATCACCATTCATTCGTGAGGGTCAGTTTTGGAGTGTTAGCTGGAGTGCCCCTGCTCTGTGGTCACAGCTTCAGGCGCATATGCTCTTCCCAGCAAGGGTAAGTCAGCTTGCGTGGAGCTGTCTGTTACCAGTAGGCTTTTTGCACTCGCTCTAGCAAGAAGATGAAATACTCTCCTTGAATGAAAGAGATCCAAGCATCTCATCGTCTGCCTGGTTGAGTGCCTCCGTCCTGAGGTTGAGTTCCCAGAGCTGAGAGCGACTTACTGTCTGTAGCCAATCCATCCAACTCCAGGCTGCAAGGAGCTGAGCCTATTAATTACCATGGGAGAAAACCTCAGCAATTGCAATAAAAACGCTGCTGCTGGCAACGACTTTGTATCATTATCTGTCTGCCTTAAGGACAGTTGTATTACCGATTGTCCAGACTGTTTGCTTTGAGGGCTCTGAAATAAGTTGTCCAGCTGACCAAACGTGCACACTAATGGCAGTGAGCCACCATGACCCATTAAGACCATTGCTATCTATTCCTTATCTTGGAGTATGGCACTCTGAGCCCACTGGAATGCCCCAGATCCCCACAGGCAGGTAGCTGTTCTTCAGTGGTGGGAATCCTTCCCATGGCCTGTAGAGGATTCAGTAAAGATTTCTGCGTTCAACTCTGTTGGGCCACTGTGTGGTTTCTCTTTCAGAAGAGATTGAATATATCAACTTTTAAGTGTGTGAATGCCACTGCACTAAGGTAGTTGGCCTTGGCGTGGGGCCAGAAGGCAGGAGCAATGATAGCACAATGTGCAGTTTAGCTTCAGCAGCTGGAATTCCTCATCTGCCTACCCTGACAAACAGGCATGGGTGATCTCTAACAAAATGAGATTCTTAGATCACAGTGACTCTGTGCAAATCAGAGGCATATTAAATTATATTCAGCAAACCATATTACTGTGTGTATGTACCATGTATTACTACACAGCAAAGTTTTCTCTTCCATTGTTTGCTCACAAAATTCAGTACGAAAGCCATGGTGGTGGTCCATTGTCCTATGTAACAGCAGCAGAAAGGGAGGAGGGACTCCCTCTTTGGGGATGTCATTACAGTTGGAGCTACTAATTCTTTGTGTTGCATGTCATGAAATAGTGTAAAGATGTCATTCTCTGCAGGAGGGGTAGTGACAGTATTCGGCCTCTTTTCCTTGGCCCTTTCTGAAAATGCTGGTTTCCAGGAGTGATGGCAGCAGCAGGGCAAGCCCTTTGTCTCTGGTGCCGAAGCAGACAGTCGCACTGCTTGATCTGCAGGAAATAAGACTGCTTCATTCATCTGTTTGCTTATCCTCTCTGAAACACGCTGTGTTTTATTCCAGGCCAGAGATGGTAATTTATGGAGGGATAAATTTGCTTTAATTAATCTCCGCAAAGACCCTCTTTTTTTTCTTTCATTGTGCAACAGAAAAATGAAGTTTTAGCTGAAGGAGGCTCAGTATATTTTCAGAAATGAAGATAAATTGATACATTCATCTGTGGCTGATAGATTTAATAATTCTGCTGGAATTGCAAGAACAGAAGGTTTGTTCATAGACTTTATGAAGCTGTGACATTTCCTGGTGAGCTTAGAGCTATAGTTTTACCTTTAGAAGCAAACTGAAATTTTGTAGTTGAGGGACATCATCAAATAACTTAAACCTCAGGGCTTAGATGTGGGCTAGCTCTTTTTGCACTATTTATTATTTAATAATCAGACTTGTGCTATTATTTAATCAGACTTGTGCTAAATTTACAGCTCAGCTTTAACAAAGAAGCCATTCCTCTGCCTGGGAGTTGTGGGTGCAGTACTGTCTTGTGCTGCTGGTTTTTGAAATGCTGCATCAGTTCTGGCCTTCTCAACCCTCACCAGGAGTGGATTTCTTTTTTCCTCAAATATATTCTTATATATTCTTTTTTTTTTTTTTTTTTTGCCACACACAGACTAAATGGTTTTCTGCGTTTATTTTAAAATCCAGGGCTCTGTTGCTGAGAGACTGCAAGTAAACAAGTTTATTTAGGAGCTTCTTGCCTTTCTGTTTTGAGATCATATGTATTTCTGTCATCAGCTGGCTGTGCTTCTTCAGAGAAGAAATATTCAGGCTCAGGGAAAGCCAACACTGAAACTATGAGTCTTTAGCACCTCAGAAAACGTTTAACGAGGGGATGAATCAAACTCTGTAATAAAGAACCTGTTCCTTGGATGAAATGTGTGCAAAAACTTCACTAAAAAACATAGTGAACTGTGGGGATGAAAAAAAACTTAAAATATTTTATATTTTGCTTATGTAATATAAAATATAAAATAAACTTTCTAATTGGGGTCCTAAGCTTAGTGCTGGCTTGCAGTCTCAGTCCATCCAAAGAGGAATTTCTGGGTTTGAAATGAAGGAGTCAGTCTATCCATGCCATGTTAAAGAACGTGCACTTCTTCCTTCTCTTGTCCTTTGTATATAAGCCAGTACTTCTAAAGGTCATACTATCTACACGGTGTTTCATTTCCCATCGCGTTGGCTCTTACCCAGCGTTTTTGTGGCTCCCATTCTTTTTGGTTTACATAATCCTCATTAAGCTGTCTCTGAGTTTTGGAGGTGTGGGAAAACAGAAGCGGAAAAAGTGATGTCTATGGCCTGTGTAGGCTTAAATGCAGATGTACTTGGTGTGTCAGGTCATGAGTGGTGTGCATCTCAATGCTTTTCATGTGTGTCGCATGTCCAGAGCAAAGAATGAGAATCTGGAATGTCCCTCACTATCTGATGCATCATTTCAATGTTAGAAATGCTTGTCCTCAAGTTTAGAGATTCCAGAGATGGTAAGGGCAGGGAACAAACAAGCTGCATTGACACGTACCCTGAAAAGAATGCTTACAGAGAGACAGAAGTGATGAGCAGTACTTACGGTCTTCTCTTTTTGCTTCAGCAGTAGGTAACGTGCACAGCACTCACACTGCTGAGCACAGAGCACTGCATCTTTCCATCCCCTTTTCCCAAAAGTCAACACATTGCTTCTCCCAATTTCCACAGCATAAAACGAGTTGTGCATTTTCCAGGAAATCCAAGTGCTCTATAGTTCACGTATCAGTGCTCACATATCAAATGTGTGCATCTCCTTTGCCCTGTGCTCTGATTTGTGCTTTGCCTCTGTCCTCCTGGAGGTGCAGAGTCAGGGTGCGGCCGCCGAGGGATCCCCTGTGGCAGCACTTCCAGTAGTGTCACTGAAGTTAGTGCTCATTGTGAACCTTCTCTGCTTATTCCAGGCTCATGTTCACAATGCTTTCCAGCAGCTCATATTTGCCCACGCTGAAATGGACCTGGCATTCTGTTTTCTTTTGTGGGCTTTAAGGGCAGCACATATTGCTTAATTCTAAGGCTCAGCTTCAGCAAAAGGTGACTTCTTTCCTCTTCCTCTGTCCTGTTGGCACTGTCAAACTGTCAGCTAGAGTTTTTGGTCTCAGTTCATCCTGTGTGCTTGGGGCAAATATCAGTGTTCTCTTGCACCAGCAGGAAAATGAGTGCACACACACCATGTCACCCCATGAAATGTGAATGGAATTGTGATTATTGTAGTGCTGTGTGCTGTCACTACTCTGTAATGTTTGAGAGGATGAGGAGGGGCTGTGCTGCTCTGCATTGTGTGAGAAGATGTGCATACACAGATCCCAGTGCCTTTCCAGCCACCTCAGTCTTTTGTAGAGCAGTCAGTCCCAGCTGCAGTGGCAGCTCTTGCTTGCAGTACAGAGAATTAACATTTTCCTGAGTTACTGTTTGCCCTTGCTTTCATCCTCTCACTTACCTTGTCATGCAGAGAACCCCCTGAACTCATCTGCGGTGCCCTTTTCTTCCCACCTTTCAGCGTGTGCTCAGACAGCCAGCTTCTCTCCGTTGGTGCACCCCGTGATCTTTATTTTTGCTGCTTCTTGCCGAAGCAGCTTTCTTTTCAAGGCTTGACTCATTCTTTTGTGTGGTTTTGTTTTGTTTTATTCCTGTCTTGGGAAGCATAAACCTTGTACACCCAGATAATTTGTGTTCTCACACCAACTGTGGTATTGTATTGTGTGTTTTTGCGGAGAGGTTCAGCTCTCTTATGTGACATTGTTTTCTGAAATGGCAGAACGGGAATTGGATCAGCATAACGTTCCCATGCAGAGAATAGGTGGCGTATTATCTCGTGCTTTCACAGCACAGTAGCTAAGTCGAAGGCTCTTGAGTCATTCTATGAATATGGAGTTATAGCTCTCCAGGCTGCCAGGAAGACAGAAACAATATCACCTGTGCTGTTATTTTACTTCTCCTGTATATGATTTTATGATTAGGGTGAGACTGTGGCTCAGAAAACTCTGTTGCAGTGTTCCCATCGCCCTCAGCACAGCCAGGTTTTCAGCTAATTCCAGCAGAGCTGTCAGCTGCTGGATTCCGAACTTGGAACGTGAATTGGTAAAACTGTGCCTGAGGAGGAAGAGAAATTTCCTGTCTTCTCCTAATGAGATCTGATCAGGTCATTTTACAGAGCCCTGCCTGCCTGACCAGCTCCAATTCTTGTTCTTACGGCCTTCTAGTAAATGAATGTTGGAAATTAAGAGTGTCAGGTCCAGGCTCTGATGTTTACTGCCGTGTCAGCTGGAGAGGTGAGTCACCAGCTCACCCCTCTATACAACAACACCCAAAACAAAAGCTGGCTCCTTAGCCAAGAGGGAAGGTGGCAGTAAATGGCAGTCAGTGCCACTGTGAGGTGCTCCCCACAGAACAGCGCTGTTTCAGCTGTTCAGCAGTGCTGTATTTTTAGCAGTGCAAGTTCTGATGTGTCATGCCTGTGAACCTCGTTCCAAAACAGCCAAATACTGCCAACTGAGTGGATGTGTGCTCTCAGCACACAGCTATTTTGGGTTTGCTTCCCTTGCAGTTATTCCTTGACAGACCCTTGGATGCGATTCCCTGACCTTTAGCTCCAACTTCCTAATGCTTTCGTTAGCGGTGTTTTACTGATGCACATCACACTCTTCCCCTCTCTCCTTTCTGCCAGTTTTATAGATAAGGACTGGTAATTGTCTTTATGGAGGTTGTAATGAGTTCTGTCACCACACAAAGAAGCTTACTAATAAAATAAATCAAAGCAGCAATGAATGAATGGAGTCTATGCTTTAAAATTAGATTTGTACCACGGCTGTGTTGTCACTTGCAGCACGAGACAACAGTAAAGCACTGAGCTGGCAAAGTACGTTGCTGAGTTCTGCTTGGGAATTGGGAAGCTTGCCACTGGCTCCATGCAGCATTGGTGCAGCATCACTGAGGAGTAAATATTTTAAGTCACGATTAGAACAACAGCTGTAGAGCTGATCTCAGACTTTACTTGTTCAGCAGTTTGTCTTATCATATCCTTGCGTGTGTTTACATAGTGCCTTATGGAGAGTCAGTGAGGAGCTCCTGGCCCAACATCTCACCGTTCTGCCCAGCTTCCATACACCCTTCATCTCCGGTGCACCTCACAATAGATGAGTGCTGTCTGCGTTGCACCACAGACCTGCAGTGTAGAGACAGAGCTCTTCCCTCTAGCTGCGTGCTGACTGCAGAAGTCACTTTCTCCTATTACTCTGAGCAGTTGTGTTTTCAGAGATGCGTATTCGTGATGGCCCAGCTGATGCACCTTTGAACCAGTAGGGCGTTCTTGATGCTGGATGCAGTGTACAGGGTAAATGTTGGGGAATGCTTTCTGTTTATGCAGCTAACTTCTAGGCTTCTTCAGCTGTTCCTGTAGTTTTAATAGTTCCCGGGTTCTGGACAGATCTGCTGCAGCTCTTACAGCCTTGTACAAACCATTTCTGTCGTAGTAGCACGAAACATCTCCAAATTCTTGTTCTCTCAGTCTGTTAATTTCCTAGCAGAACAAATCACATCGTGGCCCTTTGTAATAAGAAGCACAGCAGCTATGGAATGGGAAGCATTTCTGATTCCACTGTAAACTTCACAGAAGCCGAGTGCAAGTTTCTTTTTCATCTTCATCTCTTCTTTACCAGACTCTCAAGACACAGCAGGGACAAAAGGAATGAAATTCTGTAGAAGGAGTGTTTGTCAACTTCTTGTCTCTCTTTCACTTTAATGGCATGTAATTAAGTACCTTGAACTTTAGAAGTTGCCTGCGAAAAATATTCCACTAACGGAGAGCAACCAACCCCCATTAAGTTATACACAGTCAGCAAATGACTGTAATTATTAGGGCCAGTAGACAGAGCTGAAACACCAGAGGACTTTAGTGTCAGAGTTAATAATTATGCAGCAGCCTTGGCCAAATATTTCTCTTCCAAGCTAAGTATTTAATATTGTCACCATAGAATATTAATGGAATTGCCTGCTATGTGTGAAGCTGTTGACTAAGCTCGTTGTACAGTGAACTGCGGTGGCTCAAATTAGCCACAGTGAATGGAGAGATCAAGAGCTCTGCATCAGCTTGCAGCACCAGCAGGCTGCCTTTCATGCTGCTGCCTTGGGGGCATTAACATAAGATCTAGGGACAAAGCGAAGGGCACGGCAATGTCATGCTTCAGGAATTCAGAAAATCATTTGTCTTGCAGAGTGAGGAATACTTTCACTATTGATTAGGCACCTCTGGGAAGTACATAGGAATATATTTCTTAAACCTAACAAAGTAGGTTTAGCTGTTGCAGAAAGCATCCTTTGGTTTCTGTTGCCTGGGCAAAATGACTCCATCCATGCTACAAATGAGGAATAATAGAAAGTTGTTGGAGACCGTTGGCACAGAGTGAGGTTTTCCCAGATGGAGAAGGAAACTCTTGTGCGTAACATAGATGTGAGTCAGGCATCAGTGTGGTCATCTTTGACTGGCAGTGTGTTTCATCAGCTTTCTGAGAACTTTTCTAAGACTAATTATGTTTTCATCAGAAAGAGATTTCTGCTTAATTGTAAGGCTGCAAAACCAATGATTGCCTGTCAGCAGTAAAACCATGTAAGCGATATCCCAGACTTTGCAGTCATAACCACAGTGAAAAGTAGCAGGTTTTTTCTGCTGTCTGACACCTAAGCAGGCTCATGTATTCCCTGGAGCATTCTGTATATGACAGAACCTGTACTATAGAGATGCTTCCTTTCTGTGCAGCCTACCCCTAAGATCCTATATGACAGTCCAGTTTAACTAGTATGGCTACTGTTGCAGTTATAGAAATTTGAAGTGTGCTCTGTGCTTGGACTTTTCTTTCTGTTCTTCTCTGTAAGGAATGCAAAATTAAGCTGTTTTCCAGCCATTGTGCTTGATAGTACTTGCACTAAGTCAAGGCTTGCATGGCTCTAAGCAGGTAGTTTAAGGATTTGAGACTAAGGCAAAGAGGGGGAGGGTGTTTCAAAGAAGGTACTGTGAAGTAAAAATTATTATAATACTAATAAAAATTTGTATTAAGCTTTTTCATAACTTGAAGTTTTGGGTTTTTTTCCTCCATATAACCAAGAGTGAATCTGTATCTCTGCTGTTCCACAGGTATGGATGTGTGGGGGTCGTATGGAGGACATCCCTTGCTCTAGAGTTGGTCATATCTACAGGAAATATGTTCCATACAAGGTTCCAACAGGAGTCAGCCTGGCGAGAGTAAGTGGCAGCGATGTTCCCTCCATCCTGCACATGATCAAACACTTGGAAGGTTTTGTAAAGGAAAGTTCTTCTGTTTTCTTTAGCTTTTAAGCTTTGAAGGACATCTGACCACAGTCTGACCATGCCATATTTGATGAGGCTTGTAATGCTCAAACTGTACTTGAACAGTTGTAATGCTCAAACTGTACTTGAACTTGAAATTTAGGCTTGTAATGCTCAAACTGTACTTGAACAGGGGTCGATCTGGGCAGTTTTTGCAGAAGTGGACATCTAACAAAAAGGGATGAGAGTCTAGGGGAGCTGCGGGCTCATGTGCAGGCAGCTGCCATGCTTAAGATACCATCCATTGCTAGACGGTGAGAGGGAGCTTTGCAGTCAGGCACAGGGTATGGAATCTCCAATTTAAAATGCAAGATTACATTTTTGTTTGTGTAATTCTTCAGTCATTTTAGTTCTGTTCTCAAAGAGCCGCATGCTTCAGAGTGCTGATTGTGTTTTGGTGATTGAAAGACCTCTCCATTTCAAGCATCACAAACCTCTAAATGAGCACGCTGTAATTCTCCACAATGCAAAGTTCTGTGGCATCTTATTTCTTAATTTAGTGTAGCCCAAAGAGGAAAGAGCCTTTGCTTGTTGTGCACTGGCTTTGTCCAATTAATTTCTCAAATTGAGAAGGAATTGCATTGCCCTCTGGTGGGAGAAAAAAATCATAGGAGCAGGAAGGCTGCAGAGCTACAGACCACAAAAAAGTACCCTGCTGCTCTTAGGTCTTGCAAAGTGTTGCAGTGTTTCTCAGTTTAATAGCATCGCCCTAGTTAGAGATTTGGATTTATTGCTCAGCCCAGAAATGACCTATCAGAGGAACAGAGTGCTCTCCTGTTTGTGCCATCCCTTCAGGAAGGAGCTGTATTTCTTTTGATTCAGCATTTGACTCTCGTATACCTTCACAGTGCTGGAAGGCAGTGGTGCACAGGTGCAGGGAAGGCTATGTCTTACGACTTATTAAAGTCATCTTGAGATGAACACCTGTTCTTGTTTTGTGTAGGCTGCACTTGGGGCAGGGGAGCACTGCTGGTCCTTAACATCCCAGGTTTTTTAGCAGCATCTGCCCACTGCAGGGCTGACTGCCCTCAGGCGAGATGGGCAGTGCTGTGGGGTCACTGCAGTCATGGCTGCACAAGGCACATTGCTGTGTGGCACCAGGGGCAGTGTTGCCAGAGAGCAGTCCAAGGTCCATCAGTTGACTGAGTGCCTTATGGCAGGCAGTAGGGCAGGCATCTCGAGAGGGTCACGAACATTGCTGTGTTGCAGTTACACAGTGTGTTAAGACACTGTTTTTGCATTATCACACTGCATGTGATAGATGATTTCAGCATTTGTCTTTCTCACAAAATAAGAGCTGCAAGGCTCGCTGCAAAGCCAGTGCAAAACTTGGGGTGTCGTTGGTTTGAACGGCCTGAGTCTGTGTTGTGTTTTTTGGTTTCCGTTGGTTTTATTGTGGCAGGGTTGTTGTGCAGAGCAATGTGAAACGTACCACAGCCAGGAAATAAACCCTTTGCTTCTGTTCTTAAGGGTCACCTGGAAGATGCAGATTCCTACCACGTATTGGAATTTGTCTTAGACAGTTTTTTTAAGCCGAGAAACCACAAAATAACGGTAGGAAATAATATGTGAACTGAAGCTCCCTATTAGGGAGTAGTGCAAATCCAGTTCTTAGATGAATATAAAATGTAACAGGGAAGATTTAAGAAAGAACATTTTGTTGGGGACCTTTGAATGGCCAGTGGAATTTACCAGCATCATTCTCTGACTTGCTTCTTTTTTGGAAGGAAAACTAGAAAACAACGTTTTTGATTAATGTTGTTTTTCTAAGCCGCAAGGAACTAGATATAATGGCTAAGTGCCAGGATTCTTTTTTGACCTCAGCTGAAAATATCTTTCTAAAAATCCCTTGGAACTAGAGAATAATAAAAATAATCTTTGTCCTAAAGCCGGAGAGAGAGAGTGGATGTGAATGAAAATCCTTTCTGAGCTAAAACAGGAGAGCCGTGCTGAATGCTAATGTCAGTGGTTTGTGCAGAGAGTTCTCATGCGTTTTTCCCCTTTATTTTCACACATGGCAATTACCCACACAGAATCTGAAGCGTGTGGCTGAGGTGTGGATGGACGAGTACGCAGAGTACATCTACCAGCGCAGACCGGAGTACCGGCACCTTTCTGCAGGGGACGTCACAGCTCAGAAGGAACTCCGCAACAACCTCAACTGCAAGAGCTTCAAGTGGTTCATGAGTGAGGTTGCATGGGACTTGCCCAAGTTTTACCCACCCGTGGAGCCTCCCGCAGCTGCCTGGGGAGAGGCAAGTTTGTGCTCTGAAATCTGCCGCGGGCAAACACGCTCGATTTAGGACGTTAAAGTTGCCCTAACCCTGTGCTCCAGTTTGTTGTAAGTGATGAGCAAGCATGTAAAGATCCTGTGTGATACATTTTGAAGACCAGAATTCCCATGGTGTTATGCTGGTTTGATCGATGGAAGCAGTTAAGCAGCAGCTTCTATCAGTGCACAAGTGCAAACAAAACTAAGAAGGGACCTGGCTTGGTCTGCATGCTGTGTATCCAGTCACAGACAGAAGATGCCAGCGGGGTGAACTGGAAAGAGGGGACAGCTGAGCAATAGTAGGAACGTGGTATTTCCAAAGGGCTGTGCAACTGTTCTGAGCTACTGTGCACCTTCATTTCCCCATCTGAAAGCCAGGAAAGTTATCTTTGTTTTTGAGTCACCCCAGTGGTGAGATACTGAATTGTTATGCATAACAATGCAGTGGGTTCTGCAGTTCTGTAGCTGATGTCCAGTCCCATTTGGGGTTTGTGCTTTCTCCTAGCCTTCACCTGCCAGCTCAGATATATAGTTCAGTGAAAATTAATGAAACTATGTTCACATAGATGCTGCTGTTATTTGAAGCAGTTTAAGCCTTCTTTCCTGTTGGCTGTCACTTGATAAGAGATGTGTGCACTAATTTGATATTTCAGATACGCAATGTAGGAACTGGGCTGTGTGTAGACACTAAACACGGATCTCTGGGATCCCCGCTGAGGTTGGAAAGCTGCGTGAAGGACAGAGGAGAGGCAGCATGGAACAATGTGCAGGTAACAGTCCCTCTGATCACTCATCTGCTCCTAAATAAATCTGGGGAGGAGCAGTCGCCAGAATAGGTAAATGTGAGGAGAACTGTCAGGTGAAGGGAGAGTGCTGTGCACCCCAAAGCTCACATGCACACTGCATTTGATGGGCTTGGCAGCAGCATGTGATGTGCTTGCAGCAGGGTCTGCAGTCTGGCAGCCTTCTTGCAGAGCTTTTACCTCTGCTTTGAAGTTCTCAGAGTGAACAAAAGAAAGCACCAGAAAACAATATGCCAAAATAATAAAAGAAACCAGTAACAAGGCAGCTGTAATATGTAACAAAGTGAATATTAACTTCAAAGGTTGTGCTGAAAGAAGTGATAGAGGAGCATCATGCATATTAATGAGCCTGCAGAAGCATTCAATAACTGCTTACTATCATCCTTCTGACAGGAGGCAAATGCATTATAAACACCCAACCACTGCTGGAGAGAGATGAAACCGTCCAGGCTATAGATTCACCCTCTCAACATATAAAGTGCCAGAAACGACAGCTTTATTGTAAGAGAAGGGAGGGAAATATTAGTTTGTCTAAACTGTAGCAACTGGGCTGCGAAGGGATCAAGAAAACAATGCCTTTATTACTGAGCTGTACGTAACTCTTCAGGGCAATGGCTTCAGTTGGAGATAAAGGGTTGCTGCGTATCACTTGTGATGCATGAAATCTGGAAACCAATTTACTCAGACACAGTCCAAAACTAAGCCTCTGTTGTGTCAGGAGGATCTTCAACAATTACAGCTGGCTTACGTGTTATAAGAATGTGTTTTGGACTTTCGTGTAGCCTTGAACCTCAGTGATTATGGTAATTTCTCTCATAAGAGGGGTCTAAAGGGAGATGGGAACAAAGCTGCTTTGTGCAGAAGTTTTTGTCCACACTGCATCAAATAGTAGTGCTCCACTTATTACTGGTTTATCTTAGTGCTCCATGAGATCTCTCTGAGGAGAAGACTGTTCCCCTACCTGACTCTTAAAGGAGCCCCAAAACAGTCCCTTCCCAATGGGGACCATGAGGGATTGCATGCTGGCCCACATCCCTGCAGCACCACATAGAAAGGATATGCTGGCATCCAGCAGCTTTAGTTAAAGCTATGATTTGGCCAGGCATTCTGCCTAGTTGCTAGAGGTTCTGCCTAGTTGCTAGAGATAAAACCCTTTCTTCTTTACTGTAGTATGTCCCTTCTTTTACTTCACTCCAACAAAGAGGTCTAGAGAGGCTGACAGATCATTGCAGGGTCAGTAGGAAGCACCAGGAAGCATTGCCCTGGTGGTTACCCTCCTGACAGCTCAATGGAGTGAGGCAGGGAGCTGTAAACCTGCTGATTTTCTTGTGTCATAAGGCATGGGGCAAACTGTTCTCAAGGTGACTGCAGTCTGTGTACGTAGACTTGAATATTTACTGCCAGTGTTAACTCAGAGCTCCTGTAGCTCTTCCCTGTTTTTGCTAGCTGTGAAGTGCTGTAATTGGTCAGCTGCTCACTTAATCCATGATGTATGTCTGCAATGCAGAGACATTCAAGTCTGCTGTTAGTACCCAAGCTAACTAGCATGGCAGTTTGCAGTAGCACAGGCTCATTTAGCATGCTGTGTGGCAGTCAGCGTGGTAGCTGTTACAGACTCCCCTCATCAGCATTCTCTGTCCCCAGAGGTGGAAGCAGTTTTTCTCTAGGATAGTTTTGTCCTTTCCTGAAGCAGTCCCCACCCTGTGGGCAAAGAAGGGAATGTCATTCTGCTGATGAGAGCACTGTGTCCAGTACTGTCCTGAGGGTCCTGTTTGTCCTAGCAGGTATTCACATTTAGTTGGAGAGAAGACATCCGTCCTGGGGATCCTCAGCATACCAAGAAGTTTTGTTTTGATGCCATTTCCCACAGCAGCCCTGTGACCCTCTATGACTGTCATGGAATGAAGGGGAACCAGCTCTGGAGATACCGAAAAGTGAGTGTGTGTGTGTGTGTGTGTGCATGTATAAGGTGTCAAGTCTATTTAAAATGTCACCATCCATGTCTTAGTTGTCTCTTCATCCGTTGCCATTGTGCCACTAGTTACCCTTGATTACAAAGAGTTTGCTGCCCTTCTTCGCAGGTTAGAAATGGTGAGTAGTTTTTCTCCAGGGCTTGCTAAGCAAAACGACATTGTCCTTGCAGTCCTGTCTGCTGCTGGAAGTGAGATAATGAAACGCCCTTGCAAAACGTGTTTGCAAAGAGGTGTGTGCTGTGCTTATTGGTTTGTTCTAAACACTAGAAGGACATGCCAAAAGTAGGTGAGGATTTATTCATCCTCCCACTAAGCAGCGCTTCTGTTACAAACAGGTAAGTAAGTTCTTGATTAAATGCCATGTCCGAGTCCTTGCAGTCCGTACGCACGGTGCTGCAGAGTGCCTGCACCAGGATGTGAGCCTGGAGACTGCAGAGCCTTCAAAAATAGGTTCTGAGCTTCCCAGTGCAGTTGGGCTCAATACCATTGCAAGAGGTGGAAATTGAGGTGATACTTGGCAACAGTAAAGTGTGGAACGACTTCTTTGGATAAATACACTGATGAAGTGTCTTGCTTCAGTTTTGAAGACTCATTTCTGTTGGTTTTAAAATAGCTCTGCTTTTCTGCTTAGCAACCTCACAAAATGTATCTTCTCCAGGACAAGAGCCTCTACCATCCAGTAAGCAGCAGCTGTATGGACTGCAGTGAGAGTGACCGGAAGATCTTTATGAACAGCTGCAATCCTTCGTCTCCAACGCAGCAGTGGATATTTGAACATACAAACTCAACCGTCTTGGAAAAATTTAACAGAAATCTTGATCTTTAAAAGACTGAGAATATATATATATTATATATATTTTACAATTATAGTTTTTACAGGGGAGGGTTACAAAAAATTTTTTTAAGAATACTTTTTTTTAACAGTTAATGAAGGTAAAAGGGAGAATCTCAGGAGAAGGCAAACTAGCAGGCCAGTCTTTATTGTGAAGATGCTGCATCCTTCTCTTCTGGCAATGGTGGAGTTCTAAAGGCTTTGCCAAAGCCACTTTCTGTGCTGAGATGGGAACAAAAACTCTGTTTTTAGAGGAGTCTGAATGTGATTCAAACTACTTTTTTTTTTTTTTTTAACTGCTCTATTTCCCATGGGGGTCTGGTGTTAAATGATTTTATTCTCTAGGACCCTCAAATACAGTACTTTATGTAGCTGCTATGCCACCTGCTGAAGCATTCTCGAATACGTGCTTTATCTTCCAAAGTCCATCTAAGTAAAATCTTGAACACAAAATTTAATGCTCTGATGTCACAGACATAAAAAAGAAATAGGCCATCAAAATGTAAAATGAAATGAATTTTTCTTTTCTTGAAACCAAAATATATTTCAAACAGATTGACTGTTATTACTTTCCAGATGATAGCTCTGATAAAGGAAAGAGCTCTAGAGGAAGTGCAGCCAAGTGTTGGGGTTATTGCTGTAGTTACTGGTGATGAGGAATCTGGGTTTCTGGTCCATTTGTTTTGCAGTTTGTCACTCGCTGTTGAATCCTCAAGGTGAAAGATCAGCAGAGTTTTCAAGTAAGCACAGTTCTTACAAGTTAAGATTTTTGGATATCAAACTCACCTTTTGTTCAGCGTCATTTATTCATGGACACCTCTAGGGTTTCTTAGAATTAAATACGAAGGCAGCTTTCATTTTTCCGTTAGAGATTAACTCACTATTGATGTGAGCAGATTAATTCAGAATAATTAAGTCAGGGCTGGGATTAGCCATTGGTTTTTATCCATTTGTAGTTTATTCTAATCACGAGTCCTGTGGTCAGTGGTGTTCTAGGCTTGTGGGAATGCACTCTCCCTTCCTTTCCCAACATCTGCAGAACTGTACAGTTCCAGTGACTGCAAACCTGCTGCTTAAGCAGGGGTGTGGGATCAAGGGACCAGTTTAGCTGATACCCTGTTCCTTGTGTAGTCAGTTCACAGTGCAAGGTACCGCCCTTCTAGTCTGCCTACAGGACCTACCAGTCAGAACCAGAACTGTCTCATCCCTGAAGCTGGAAAAAAAGTGCTGACACTGAAAAATGAATGAAGAACCACTAGTATGAAGTCTGAAGTGAGTGTTTAAAAAAAAAGAAAGCGCATGCTGGTTTAAAATAAGATTGTTGCAAAACCATTGACATCAGCTGTCTTATTCTGAAGGCAGCAGTCGCATTTCCTGGTAAAAAAATGTGAATGACAATACAGTTTGCCTTTTGCAAAGATGCTGCCTAAATGAATAAAATCAGCCTTTTTCCAATAATCGTCCAGTCCCACAATTTGTCCATTTAGTAATGCTGAAGGAGGAGGTAGCGTGCAACCAGCTGTGGGAGAGTGAAAGTCTGCAAGTATTCAGGGTAGGTGAAGTACACCACTTTGAGACTCTTGAGAAACATGGTTAATGGACATGACCTCCTTGTTGGGCAAGGAAAGCTCTGGCCTGGCATATTTTTCTCTTCTGTTAAGTGTGGGAGATGGCTGTCACCATTGCAGAGCCCCAGAAGAAGGCTTTTCTCCTGTTGTCAACTGTAGGATCATTACCTGTGTTTTAAATGTATTTAAGGCTATATAGAGCCATGTCTGTAAAGTGGGAGCAGACTAAGACAGAACTAGCTGCCTCCCTAACTGTCACATCTGATATGTCAACTATGAGGTTCAAAATCATTTCCACCTCTTATATCCTCACAACTGAGGCCAAATCTGACCTGTTCTACTAATTCACGTGGCACAGGCAGTCACAGAGCAGGGGAAAAATGGGCACTGCATTGCAGCTGGGACTGGGGTTGCCAAATGTGTTAAGTGTCTAACATTTTGGGCGCCAGGAAAGGAAAGATCTAGACCTCCTTGTGACAGTTCTGCAGCAGTATTGCTGTGGAAGTGAGATCAGTGTCAATCAGAGTTGACATCATGTGTTCTCAGTAACTACAATATGTCTGTCATTAGAACCTCTTTTCATTTCTATGGGAGTGAGCGCTGCTTTCAAGTGCTTTGTGTCTGACTTGCTTTCCTTAAGTTATTAATGCTCTCATTAGTCTGGTAGTGCTGACTGTGGATCACTAGGCGGTCTGAATAGATGTCTTTATGAATGTTTTAATACCTGTGGAACAAGAAGCTGTTTGTCCATGATCAGTGCAATTTTCCTATTTTTTTAATAATTGCAACACAATCAGCAAGTGATATACATGGACTGTAGGGCATTCTGCTTGCAGCTTTGTGTGTTTTTGTTTCCTAACAAGAGGATTTGTTTCTGTTTCTGAAGTGCATGGCTTGCTTTGTACATGGACTCACCTTGTGAAGAGAGCTTTGGAGTCCTAGCTGCTTGCCTTACTGGATGCTTGCTTCAGAAAGAACTACAGTAATGAGCAGGTCTTTTACCACAGTGATCTTAAATTGGGTGAGAAAGGACAGATCGTAGCAGAGTGCATCAGAAGACGTGGGGATGTTGAGGCATTTCATGTTCAACAGCCAATTACAGTATGTGGAAACCGGAGCTTTAGGGTGACTGGTCCCACTGGGTGCTTCTCAATATTGGTGATCTCATTTGTTCTCTAAAGATTTGGGGTTCTGAACTTGTAAGTGCCCCACAAATTCTGTACATTTCTCACTGGCTCACTGGGCTTTGAGCTATTAATTTATTTACATCAGTTATAAGTTTCAATACCCTAGAGGCTTTGCTGACAAATGAGAAGACTTAATATAGCCAACCATCCACTGCTTGAGAAATGGAAGCTGTATTTCACCATCTACGTCTTTAATTGGGCCTTTGCTGGGCAAACTGGTTGATTATTCCAATTACTTATGGTTGTTTGTAAGCAAAATTGCTGAAGCATGAATACATAAGCAAATCTTCATATCTGCATGCAAGCTGAGACTGGAGATTAAATACCGGTGATTATCTGATGCAAAATGTTTTTCGTTTTTTCCCCTGAAATATTCAATCAAACCCTCACTCCATGGCTGCAAAAATTCTGCTGCTTTTAAATATCAGAATCCCAGACAAGAGTGAGATCCTTGGATGTGTGCTATGACCAATAATTATACTTTGATCTGCTCTTGAAGCTTTTGTTGTTTTGTACAGGTGCTAATCTCCAAGGCCTGCTGAGTAATATATTTGAGGAACTGATGTATGCAAGATGTTTGTTTTCATGCCTGGGCATATGACTTTGTTTTTCACATAGTAGTAGAAGAAAGAGTGAGCCTTACTGAAAGGGGAATACAGCATCATTAAAATAAAGATGTGCCTTTTTAAATGTAAATGTACAGCAAATGCTTAAACTTGAACCATTTCCTAGTGCCTTGCTGGACAAGAGAGCAGGGGGGAAGGGGCTGAAGGGATGAGGTGTATGAGAAAGTTCAATTCATGCAGAATTTGTGTGTGCGCGCTTTTTTTTTTAATGCTTAAGTGCAAATTTTGTGTGGATGACCGTAATTCAGAAGCTCCTGGGTTTCCTCTGTTAAACTGATGGAATTAAGGACTTGGGGGTGGGTAGGGTGGACGTTGTCACTAATGAATAAAGCTAGACCAGAGGTTTTCTTGGTTAGCTGTTGGGTGTTTCACCTCACTGTGAAGGTTAGTGAGTTTCACTGGCACGTGAGGTCCTGCATTTCATGTTCTAAGAATCCAAATCAGAAATCACAAATAGTCCTAAGGGTATATCAGGTCTGTAGCAGAAGTATCTTGCAGAAAGTTGATACTTTCAATTGCTGAGAAACTTTTAAAGGGTATGTTCAGATCTAATACAGAAGTAGCAAGAAAGCAATTTCTCCCCTTAACTTTCTTCCTTGTTTGTTTTACTGTAATATCTATGCACAGGATTTTACTTTCCTTTACTGGAAAGTTCCAGGCAGCAAACTTTCCTCCTCCCAACTGCACTGAGACATCAATGTTCTGAAGTCAAACAGGCACCACCAGCAACCAGTACTGCAAGAACATATTGTTCTGGTGGTAGGATCATTGTAGCAGCCCTACTGGCTTGCATTACTGAGGGGAGATGAGGGCAACCTCTTAAAAGTCATACTGGGCAATTGCATAACTGCTGGGTGTAAAAAAGGAGAAGCCTTTATTTTAAATTCTTTCAAGATATGAACAGACACTTGAATAGTTTTGACTGGAGAGAACAGACAGCCTCTAGCAGTCAGCCTGTAATGTTTTCTTTCAGTCAAAAGAGTGCTGGTAAAATTGCCTGAAACAGTCTGGCTTAGCTCGCAGGGGATCCAAGTGTGCTATCTGTTCCCAGCTGCTGTGGTTCAGGTTCCTACTCACCTACTGTTTCTAACCACTTGTGACAAAGGAGCCTGATAGTGCCTAAGTGGTCCTTACCTGAGAAGCAGCAAGGTAGGTTTGTTCTAACAGTTATTTAGCATGACAAGCTTCTTAAATAGCTAACAAACTATTGTCAAAATGATGAATAGCTTTAGGTTACTGTCAGGGTCTGTGGAAGCAGGTTTGAAAGGCCTTTAATAGGATATATAGGGTAAAAAGGGGAGCTGGACTGGAAGTCAGGTCCTGCTCCATTTCTCAGTGGATCAAGCCTATTGCTTGATCCTAAGCAAGGTGAGTCTGTGTGCTGGAATTTCCTCACCTGTTTAGCTGTAAGTGCTTTATTTTTCTACCTTAGTAAGGGTTGAGTTAGCATTTGTCAGACAGTCTGTGAGTCTTCACCTGGCTCAGGTGCAGTGGGTGGAAATGGGAAAGCTGAGGTCTGAAATTTCCACCAGCATTCAACACTCAGTCATCAGTTCATTTCAGATTCTTCATTAGCCAGTCAGATTGACTTATTCACTTTATAAATTTAAAGTGTAACTGAAAAACTCACCCTCTACTCTGATGGATCTTTTGTAGTGTCACACTTTATCTTGGAAATCTGTGTATGAAACTAGGCAATGATACATTACAGAAATCTTCATTAAAACCCAATGGCTATTTTTTTTTAACTGCCTCTGCTAGTTGAGTATGCTCACTGCATTTGAGCTTTCTTGATACCTCTGTATTACCCAAAGGACATCAGTGAGTCCAGCAGTCTTATTTAAAGACACTGGATCTGTGTGGTCTCAAAGCTCTTGGAAATAAGTTTTAATCCCAATTAGTGAGCAAGCAGATGAGACCTTCAACCACAAGAGAAGTTCAGACTATAAAAAAGACCTGATCAATCTAAGAGATGAAAACATTTACCCTTGCGATAAAAGCAACAAATAGCTTTAGTCTGTAGGGTGGTGAAGAGAATTGGTTTTAAAATACATTCTTCAGAATCTTGGTGATAACATCTGAGTTTGTCTATACCTTGTACTGCATGCATTTTATCTGTGAAACTGGATGGTGCCTCTTGAATCGGTGTATATTTATTTCTGTGCATATTAGGACCAACAGCCTAATATCTGGGGGTGGTAAAGGACTTGTAGCACTTTAATGTAGTAGCTTTCATAAACTGGGAATCATTGATAGAATGCCTAGTGTTTTTAAAGTTGAATGGACTTCCTTTTATAATATATTTAAAATAAATTTTTAATGTGTTTTCTGAAACTGTGTATGCAGAAATGACTGTCCCTGACTGTGTTGCTCTGGTGATTGATTTCCCTTCTCTCTGCTTCTCAGAAGTAGCTTCATTACCTGGTCTGGTGTTCTGTACCGTAGGATTCCATAGTGCTCTCCTCCAGCCCCACTGGGAAACATCCAAAAATATCACCATCTCATTTCTTTCGCAGCTTTCTCAATGCTCGTTTTTATATGCCTCCGTGGGATAAAACTGAAAAACAGTGAAATAAAATGAGGGGGGGGGCAGCAGTATTGTGAAAATGCAGGTGTGAAGGTATGGAAAGGCTCTTTCTTTGGGAACAGCACACAGCTGTGAGGCATACTCCTTGCTGAAGGGACTGTGCTGTGATTCTTGGCCATGGAGGCATTTTGATGGGCAGTACATGCCTACAGCTGTGGGAGTTGAAGCACCGTTGCAGCGTCACCTTCAACTTGGTATCTGCCATCACAGAAATGGTGATGAGAGTGGGAATCTGGGGCACCAATAGTGCTGCGTTTCCACAAGCCTCCGACACGGAGAAAATGGGAATCATCTGATTTCTGACTGGAGGTGAAAAAAAGGGCATCTCAGGACATTGTTTGCAGCACATACCCTTTTGAGAATAGCATTTCTGTCTCGAGAACTGTGAGCGATGCCATTAAAACAGAAACTTCCAGATGACAGCTACTCTGCAGACCTATCTTTAGAAGGTAGTGCTGTTCCAGCTAAGATTTAAGGGCCTGTGCAGGTTTCCTTAATTTCATTAGGGGCTGACTCGGATGAGCAGGCTATCACTGCTTCAAAGGCACTAAAGCTGCCTCGGTGCTGATGGGTGTATGAAACATTGTTTCTCACTTCATTGCAGTTCCCACAAAGAATTATTAGATCGGGTTAGTGATAGATACCTAATAAAGAATGGCTCTGTGAAGCAGTTTATTTTACAGCAAGCTAGTTCTGGTCTAGCAGACTGTGAAATCTTCAGGTTCCCATGAGGATAAATATGCTGAAATAGACTGCAATTATATTAAGACCTCCACGTATTTTTTTTTTCTGAAAGACTGAAAAGATGTGTCATTGTATTACCCTGAGCTGGAAGTAGCTGGCGGTGAAATAGCAAACAGCGACAAGAGAAGCATTTTTTTTCCCCCTTAATAGATGTTGCAAAAGAACTTAAAAAGAAAATGGTTTCATTTGCATGGGATCAGAGTTTGCAGTCAGAAATGAAATGCAGTGGGATAGTAAGTACCAACCTGTGCCTCTTTATTCAGGAAGCACCTGCAGCATCTCCTTGTTGCCAGGCCAGGAGGAAGCCCTGCCTGTTATCATTAAGTTCTCTTATATCTAGTTGTTTTCTGCTCTCATCTTCTGTCCCTGCAGTCTGTGCTGTGAGCTTCTCAGCTGTCTAGGCAGGCCTGCCTGACATCTGAGTATTACTTGTATCATTAAGATAAAAGTAGTTTGCTATCAGGAACTCTAATACTACACAAGTACAGTCACCCCTCTGTGCTTCCCATTGCCCTGGCTCCATGTACCAGGAGTGTGCTGCTTTGGGCAGGCAGCTCCCAAGCAATCAGGATGGGCACTTTTATCAGCAGGAGCTTCTTGCTGCTCTAAGTTTCTCTCCTTTTCGCTGCTTGTTTGTTGGGCTACAGGTGAAGCTGTTTCCAGCCCTTCCCCTTGGACTGGATGGTGTCTGGGCGTGCTGTCCCCAGGAAAGTGCACTGTGGTTCAGCTGCAGGGACAAATAAGTCACTCATTGTCTGACAGCACCAGCCGTAAAAACTAAGACACAGAGATGTTGAGGAAGTCTACTAAGACTGAGCCCGACCCTCAAGATTTGTCCTGAGACACACTCGGTGATGCAAGGGCTGCCCAGAACGTGTGTATTGCAGTACTTTTTGACTGTCCTGGAGGAAGGAGAAGCCACAGGTGCCGGTGTCACTGTCTGGGCCTTTGAGGTATTTCAGATGGGCAAGTTCAGCACAGCTCATCCTGCACTGAACTCCACTGTCCCACATGCATGAGTTCAGACTTCACAGCAACGCCTTATCCCACAGCACACTCTTTTTCTGTTTGCACACGAAGTCTTTTCTTCGGGAAGACGCGTTTTTCCGCAGTGCCATTTGCAGGTGATGCCTTTTCTCCCCAGCACACCGGGATTTGTGTTTCTGTGCGTGTTCCCGCTCAGACTGCTTTGGGATCGCGCTTCCAAGCTCACTCCTCTCTCCCTCTCTCTGTTGCATCATTAGAAATCGTACATATTTCATACAGCTCCCGGTGCTGTCCGGATTGTGTCTGAAGGAGTAATTTACGAGGGCAGCGATGCAGCGCTCAGAACCAATTTTACGTTTATTTCTTGACGGTGTCTGTTTAACCCAGGGGTTCAGGCGGGCTCCTGCCGCCGGTCCGAGGCAGGTGCCGGCCTGGGGAGCCGCCGTGTTCCGTCAGGCCTCCTCCGTGCGCGGCCATAAGGACACGAGAGGAGGCCGCTGCAGATGGGGATGGGGGGGGCACCGCGATGCCTGGCAACGGCGCGCGCCCCCCCCCCCCTTCCCCGGCCTTCCGGCTGCCGTGCGAGTGCGGTGGAGGGACGGGGCCTCGCTGTGTCGCAGACGGACGGCGCTATCCCCCAATAGGCTCACAGAGCGGCAGAGCTACGCCCCGCCCCCCCATCCGCTCCGCCCAACCAGCGTCGAGTCTGCAGGCAGGGGGCGGGACTTCCGCCGCCGGGGAGGCGGTTTTTTGTGTGTGTGTGTGTGAGTGTGAGGGCAGTGCGAGCGGGGTCCCGGCTTCCCGGGGGGCAGTGGTGTTTCTGAGCTCGGCGCGGCCCGGCCCGATCTCCGCGGGCACCGCTGGGAGCGAGCGGCGGCGGGCGGTCCCTCCCTCCCGGGCAGACTTCGGGGGGTTCCCCTCCCCCCCCCCCGTGAGGGGGCCCCTGCGGGCGTGGGGGGCCCCCGCGTGCGCGGCGGGCGGCGGGGTCCCCCCGAGGGCCGCTCGCTGAAGGGCGGCGGGGCGGCGGCTCCATCCGCGGCGGTCGGCTCCGCGCTCGGGGCCGAGGCGCGGGCGGGTGGGCGATGAATGGGTTCAGCACCGAGGAGGACAGCCGGGACGGGCCGCCCGCCGCCCCCTTTTACGGCCAGAGCTGCTGCCTCATCGACGACGGCGACCGCTGCGTGCGGCCCGCGGGCAACGCGTCCTTCAGCAAGAGGATCCAGAAGAGCATCTCGCAGAAGAAGCTGAAGTTGGACATCGACAAAAGCGTGAGTCGCGGCCTCCGGAGGTTGAGCCTTCCGCCTGCCCTGCAGTTCCCCTGGGGTGTGGGGGCGAAGCGCGGAGCTGGGCTCGGTGCTCCCGTTGCCTCTGCACCGCGCTCGCCCACCTCCGGAGCTTGGTAGGACGGGGAATGGCCCGACGTAATGCATAGCGGTTGCTGGTGGCACTGAGAGACGCGGTGCGGAGGGGAGGACAGCGGGTGTTGTTTAAGACGGGCTGCTCTCCGCTTTGGAGGCTGTCCTGCTGTTTCAGTTCCGTGCTGGAACACGCTTTTGCTACTAGGTGAAATAAAGCAGTGCGGGTTGCTGTCTCAAGCTTAACTGATTGTTAATTAAGGAGGATGGATGGGCAGGCTGACCTAGTGGGTGGCAGCCCTGCAAGCGGTTGGGAATTAGGGGATCCTTAAGGTCTCTTCCAGCCCATGCGGCTCTGTGATTCAATGAGTGCAATAGTGGAGCGGGTTACTTAAAAATAAACCGTTGCATCAAACTCAGAATGTGAGGTGCCTTTTAAGTAGAGTGCTTGCACACGTGTTGGCTGGTTGGCACTGAGCAGCTTGGTTTGCTGCTGGCTGCTTTGTGCCATGAAGTGACAGCTGTCAGCTCAAGATAGAAACTGGCTTGCTGGGCAGAGAGCATGTAGAGCAGAGCAGCAGTGGGGACTGCAGAGGGCATTTCTCAGAAGTGAGACTGTTGCCGGAAGTCTGCTCTGCCTGCTGTGCTTATCTGATCTCAGATTAACAACATTGAAAAACAAAGAAGGTGAAGTTCTGTGTCCTTCGGTTTGGCAAAGGCTGTGTCTCTTTTAAACGGCCAGATTACAGAACGCTGTGGGAGGAGGAGGAGTGAATTTGAAATCTCTGGGGTTTTAGGAATAAAATTGTGTTTCTGCTGATCGCAGTCTGCAGCAGATTTGTCTAGTGGTGTAGTTATTTCATCCTAGAAAAAAAAAGTCTTTGTTGCCAGATTAAAGGTTTCAGAGATAAAAAGAGGAAATCGGATTAATGATCTCAAAACGGAGAGTATGAAGTGTGCTGCATGAAGGGCTTCTAAATGCAGGGTGCATGCATCACTTATAGATATTCTTATCTTATTGGTAGCAAATAATTTAGATCATTTGTGGTCCTTTTTTTGTGTGCATGCTAGTTCTAGTGAGATAATTTTGGTTAAAATATGGAGTCCGTGACAAGATAAGCTACAGCAAAGGGGTGCCTTTGCTCTTAGTTTGCTTCTTTTAATTGAGGCAATTAGCCAACTTCTGGTTTGCCTAGATTAATAATCTCATGTACTGCTCAAACCAGAAAGTTCACAAGGCTGGAAGAGAGCAACATTTTTCTTGGTAGCACCCTCATTAATTCCTCAAGCAGATGCATTTCCTCCAGACAGTCCACTGTTTGTTTTTTTTCTGACACGTGATTACAACCATAAAAAAGAAATATGTTATCTGCAGAGGTTCAGCAGGAGCTCTTGAGTCCTTCGTTTTCCTTGTTTTTAGTGTTTGTAGTGTAAGTAATATTTCATGACTGGGTTTTAAGATTAGAAACTTCTTAATGTTAGACACAAGTAAGTAAGCAGGTACTCTGTAATACTGGTGGCTGAGTGACTGCTGTTGAATGCCATTTTTACACTGCCTGATTTGATTGCTTTTTTACCACTTCTGCTTTTTAGGTCAGACATCTGTATATATGTGATTTTCACAAGAATTTTATTCAAAGTGTCCGAAACAAACGGAAAAGGAAGACAAGTGATGATGGAGGCGACTCTCCTGAGCATGAAACGGATGTCCCAGAGGTCAGTAGGTACCAAGTGGTTGCAGATTCTTTACCAATTAACTGCACAGCTCTGTGTATGTACCATTTCCAAACAGGGAGCTGCTGGGTATCTTACCTTTTTTAGGTAAGAAAACTTCATTACCTTTCTTACCTTTCTGGAAGGTAACAATACTGAGTATTTACAGTGGTGACTGGGGTTCTGATATGGTTCTTTGTTACCTAGCATGAATTATTTTGCAAAGACTCTATAGAGTAACCAGTCAATCTCTGAATATCTGATGATAACCAGAGATATAGTAGGCTTCTGCAGACCTTTGTATGTAGTACTTCTAGCACTGCTTAAAATTACATTCAAGTTATAGACTGTATTGGTAACGTTTATTTATTTTAAGGAAATGGGTATATTTGTTTCAGCATTACAAAATGATAGAATCACATCCTTTGTCCTGTTGTATGCAGTGTTTGCTTTTTGACGACTCTGGTACTGTTATCACTGTATAAAGTTGTGCAAAGGTAATATTCAGGGAGGCTCTGAGTTCTGGCCATGTCAGCAGAGCCCTCTGCTGGATATGGCACCCGTGCTGGCAGAAAGCATTTCTCCTCAGGAGAAAAGTAAGACATGATGCCAACAATCCATGCACCTTCTGCTTGGAGGTTTGGAGAAAGCACTGAGATTTGTTTTTGTTTTTAAGGATGTGTGACCCTGTGTTGTAGCTGTTTCTGCTTCTATTCCATCTGGTTTTCTGCTGGAACTGTACAGTACTGATATCACATCAGTTACCAGGTTGGCTGTGACAGCCCAGCTGGCATGGAAGAATGTTAGTGCCACAGTGTGTGTAGGCTGTGTGATGTTTTAAACCTGAGGGATGCTCATCACGTTACCAAACATGGAACTCTGCAGTGTGTCAGTCTTCATGTCACTTACTTTTGAGGGGGGGGAAGCAGAACTGTCTTTGAGACATGGCATTTCCCACATGATCTTCATCTTCCTGTAGCCTCCCCCTGCAACCTGCTCATAAACTGTGCTCTTTGCACTGATATGTTTATATTACGTTTTATCTCTGTGCTCTGTCTTATGTCACAAGCTATTTGTTCAGTGCCTGCTAAATTGATATTTTGTATGTGAGGGTCTTAAACCTTATGGGAACAAAAGGCTTCCTTTTGCTCAGAGCTTGCAGAGGTGTAATTGAGAGTAGAAATTGGCCAGCAATTCTGTTGACAGTATGTGAACCAGAACAAAATTTTGTATTTCCCTGAGGCTATTTTAGTCTTTTAGCATTAACAAGTATTGAATAGATTTAGTTTTGTCAGAGAGGGAAGCTGACGTGGCTCTGAATGTGAGCAAGGTGCAGTTCTGTTGAGAAGGAAGTAGTTATTTTTAAATCATTCTGCATCAATGCTTACTAGATGCTGAAGATGGTGCTCATCCTCTGTTCTGTTTCACCTCCAGGTTGACTTGTTCCAGCTCCAGGTGAATACTCTGCGACGTTATAAGAGACATTATAAGCTGCAGACTAGGCCTGGACTCAACAAGGCTCAGCTAGCAGAAGTAAGTGATGACAAATGGTAGTATTATCTCTTGTTACTAAAATTCCTTTTTTGCTCCTATACTGAAGTGCCCATTTCTTGGACACTAACACCTGTAGTGACTTTCTCACTAACATGTAGCATGTGCTCCATGGCAGATCTTGGGAGATGGTGTGAACAGAGAGCTGTGTGCTTTCATTCACCAGGAGCAGTCATGGAAATCTTGGAAGCTTGTTCTTAAAGCATGTTTTAGGAACTTGCTTTTCCATGCTTCCCTTCCTTCCAGACTTACAGACACAGTCAAACCTGGTTTTGATTGGCCTGAGCATGAGCTGAAGGTGGCTGTTTTACTGAAATTAAAACTTACTCATTAATAGTCACCTTAAGTGCCCCTATTTTTTATTTCCTTGCAGCTGCTTGATCTGTTTGGAATTGCTTATTTTTTTAAGGCAAAATCACTGTCTGACTTCAGATTCCTTATTTCCCTCCCTCGTCCTGATGTCTTATGATTCTCTGTTAAGCCAATAGAAGGGCTGGTTTTTTTCTTCAGTTAAAAGCTCCACTGTTTCTTTCACACCATAGTTATTGAGAAGTAACTCACTGCAACTCTTAGTCAGGGCAGTTGTGCTTGGCGTGCATCTGCTCTTCTGTCACTCCTGAAGGCATTCTCTAGGAAGTGTCTTCTCGACACTTAGAGGAACTGTAGCAGTTACTGAGTGATAATGAGGTTATTTTTGTAAGCTGGGGTTTTCACAGCTATCTTCACAAAGACTGAACAGTTTTGCTATTACTGTAAAGATCAACCTGAAAAGACAGCAAAACACTTCATTCTTGCATTGTCAGCTAGGGAATGAATGTAGAGAATATAGAGAATGTATAGTACAGTGCACACAGGAGAAAGGTGATTGTATATCCTCATTGGTATATCACATTTGTCACATTGTAAGTAAGCAGGCTGTTGGATGCCTCCCGCCATGAAGGACTGCATACTTAAGCAATTTACCATGCATATGCCCAGGAGGGAGGAAGAAAAAATTAAAAGAAAACCTACTGTGCAAGCAGAAAAAAAAACCTTAAAAGGAGCCTAACTTAAAGTTGTCACACACTTCCCAGATTTCCTGTGAAGTCTGAGCAGCTTTGACACTACGCTGGATCCTCGTCCAGCTCCCATGCTTGAATCACTGCTGCCTGAGGCTCTTAGACTCCTGCTGCTACCCCACCGTAAGGAAAACTCAAACTTCCATAAATCTTCTTGCAGTGACTTATTGCTCAGCCTGCCTCAGTATCCAGTGCTGGAGCTGTATTGGGTGCCAGAAAGAGCTTCTTCAGTATAGCAAGCAGGCCTCAGCCAGCTCCAGTGTTTCCTACATTCATTTTCTGAGGGGAAAAAAAAAAAGCAGCTATGGTTCAGGGCTCACACTCAAATCTGAGGTGGGTATCCTTAACTGAACCCTGACATTCCCATTGCAAATCCCCAGGGATTCCTTTTGGTGAATGCTTACCCAGGGTATTTTCCTTTGGACTCTTAAGACTTTACTACATCTGGTTCACATAGCAAAGTGTTTCGGTATTTCTGACACCCACCTTAAAATATAGAGATGCAGGAAGACTTTACTCTTCCAGATAATCTCGGCATGAAATGAGAATGTGCTGCTTTGGCAGGAGGACTTTCTGGCTTTCAAATTCTGCTTGTACTTTGGCTGCAAATACTGCTGACATAGCAAGACTGTGCTCTGCTCATATGAACGTTCCAGCTGTAAAGGGAGAGAGTGAGAGAGGTAAATGAGGACTGACAGTTTGAGTTGGTTCATGTTTGCCTAAAAGTATATTGTGCTCAGCAACCTTAAAATCAGTTTTGGTAAATGCAGGGAGCCCAGAGTTCTTGTTATTTCTACTTTAAATTTCTTAACTTCTGTCTTTTTGCATGTTGTCCTTCCAGACTGTCAGTCGGCACTTCAGGAATATTCCTGTGAATGAGAAAGAGACTCTTGCTTATTTCATCTATATGGTGAAGAACAACAAGAGCAGGCTGGACCAGAAATCAGAAAGTAGCAAGCAACTAGAATGAAGACTAACAAGACTTGGCATAGGAGAGCCCTTGAAGGAGCACCTGGTATTGTGCTTTTTAGATATATTAAAAACTTTTGAAGTATATTGTAATTTTTTTTTATGCAGTAATTCTGGATGACAGAAAAGCATAGACAGTTCTTATCAGGAATATTTGAGAACATGTGCACAGCATTTTTCTGAAGACTTCTCATCCTCATTTAAAGGTCACATTGGAATAAAGCAATGAGAATAACAAGGAAACAGAGTAAGCTTTTAGGACTGCGGAATCTGTTAACTTAGTGTTTTAAAGTGTTTCTGGAAATCTGCATCTCAGTGCAATTTAGATCACGGATGGATTTTGTTCACTGAGTTCAGGCTGTCTCACCAAGCACGGTGCATTCATGCAGGACTGGAATAGCAGCAGAAATAAAATGCGTTGTCAAGGTGCGTGGGTCAGCAGTCTGTCTGAAGCTTGCTCCCCACATGTATGTGCTCTGTCTTGCCTTGAGTCAGTGCTTTAAGTCTCAAACTTCTACGAATGCTCCAGCTCACCAAATCTACTTCAGCAAACTACTCAGCTGGTTTGAAAATCGTTTTTCTTTTTTTCACTTTCCTCTCTCTCCCCCCCCCAAAATGGAAGCCAAACAACTTTCTAGAATCACTTTTTTCCAGTTTCTTTAATTTAAGAGCTCACTTCTTAGTTGTAAGCATTTGAGGACTTTTGCAGCTCCTCGGAATGAGGTATCAAGGCAAATAGGCTGGGATTGATCGTGTTGGTAGAAATGCTCTCTCAGTTCATTCCTTTGTGTTTCCCTTGGATTCAGGGCTTAATGACAGTAGGTGAAACAGTGGGTTAAGAAGTCTGTCTCTTAATCTCTGTGCCAGATCAAGTATCAATCAGAAGCAGTGTGGATTTTATATCGAAGCTGGACTTTAGCAGGTGTCACAAAACTGTAGTATGGATTAGTGTGTTCTGCTTAAGTGTAAATGAAACTTGAGCTAATGGGCATAGCACAGTCACCAAGGTGATGAGCTAGCTGGAGAGTGGTGCATTTCATCTGTGTCTGCGAGCAAGCAAATGTATGGAAGCTTTGCCTTTTGTGACCTTCCCTAAGAGTTCTGTGACATGGAGGGTGGATTGCTGCTCACAAACGGTGCTGTAGAAAGAAACATCTCTGGCTTTGTTATTTAAAGCCAAGGTGTCCTTATAAATAACACCGTAGTTACTTTGGCTAAAGGAGCTACTGTAACTGTTGGTTGCATCTGTCTGCTCTCCAGTGACCTCAAATTCTATACAAGGGGATCTCCTGATTTAAAACACCACTCTGTTTTCATGCTGTCCTAACCATCGTCTCCTTTCTGACGCGAGATGCCAAGGCTCCACACAGAGTATATTCTCAACAAGCCTTTAGCACTGAACTCAACAGTTGAAAACATTGGCTAGCGTTTTGTGAATCCAAATCTGTGTGGTGCTTTGTTGAAGAACAGAACACACAGGCCACAATCCCAGCATGATGCTGCATCAGATGTTTGGTAAGGCACGAGTGAAGCTCCCCCAAGGTCTCTTTAAAGAATCAAGTCACAGTTGAAAGCAAGGTGTTCGCATCAGCTTTGAATTGTGTGCTGACAGTCTAAGAAGATGTTAAATGAACCTCAGCATGTTTAAGTCCTGTGTCATAGCCAGAAATAATCTGTTATGGTACATGCCCCATTCGTGAAGTTTGGGAGTGTGGTGGTTTCAGCATTTCCTTGTTCAGTTTGGTATGGAATTGAAGAACATCAGAAAGGAGAAATCCTCAGAGAGCGAGGAGAGAATATCACGTGTTGGTATTTTGTGAGTGTCTAAAGATTTCCAACTTACAGTGATCCTTACTGGAAGGATGGAGCAATCCTCACATCAGCCAACAAGATGTGGCTTCTCATTCAGGACAGATTGCTTATAGGGTATTTTCTCTGACTGCACGTTAATATTCAGAGTGCTCATGTAGTCAGAGGACATTGCTAAGGGAAAATGAGTTTCTGAGAGTTGAGAGTTATGATTCATCATAACTTGTAGACCAAAATTGTAAAAAAAGAAAGGAGTTTGGGGTTTTTGTTTGTTTTATTTCTAGGAGTAAATGCATCTGTTGGAGTGTTTTAGCAGCCAGCAGCAGAATGATTCTTTTTGAAGAAGTATGGTGGCAGGTTCCATCTGTTCAGGTGTGTTCACTGGGATGCTTTGTGCAGGGGTGGTATCCGGGAATTTATTTTTATCTGAAAATAATCAATTGATGTAAAATGTGATCCTCGGTTTCACTCTTAAAGCAATTATACTTTTTTTGGGGGGGGGAAAAAAGAAAATGATGTGTGATAATGAAGTGATGTTTACCAGCCATTAGCAGTTGTTTATAAGGTGGAAAGCTTGGGGGCAAGATACCAAAAAAAAAAACAAAGAAAAAAACAAACCCCAAAAGAATCTTTGGCCGTCAGACCCCATAGCCTTATAAATCCTTGCGAATGCCTTATTGCCTTGTTCTCAACTTAGCTAGAGCAAAGCGCCTTGAGCAAATGCAAGCCCATGTCTTGTTGGAGGGGTTGGCCTCTTGTTGGAGGGGTTGGCCTCTTGTTGGAGGGGTTGGCCTCTTGTTGGAGGGGTTGGCCTCTTGTTGGAGGGGTTGGCCTCTTGTTGGCTCTCATGCTATGAACTGAAATCACACGTCAATTCAGTAGCAATATCCATGTTCAGGGTGCCTGTGATTCTTGAAAAGCATTTAGTGTCTAATAACCAGAAAACGCAACAATGCAATTGTCATTCTGTATAATACTGTTCTGTGTATTTGATTCCTTATGCTGCATGCCAATTAAAAAAGACTTTCCAACTCTTTTTTTTTTAATTTCAAAGTAAATGTGTTTGAACCTCACACTTGTGAAGCCATGAGGTAGGACATTTTCTTAGCACTTTTAGATGAGACTCGTTGGAAAGGTAGAAGACCCAGATTGCTTTGGCTGGTATGATGTTTGGTGGGTTTTTTTGCCTCTTAAACTTTGCTTTTCACAGTTGGGCCTTAAATTCTGTCTAGCTTTGAACCACGGAGCACAAGCCTTGGGGCATGGAGGATGACTAGGTGTCCTTTTTTATTTGTGGTATAATGGAAGCTTATTTCTTACAAGCCTGCATAGGAGGTGTCCACCCTGGGGCAGAGGAATTGTCTTTGAAGCCCTCCAGCCATTATGAAGCCTAACTCAATTACATAGCCTCACTCAATCCTCACTGAAGAGCTGCATCAACTTCACTAGACCTCTGATCAGATCCAAAGCCGTTAGTATGAAACCCAAGTTACAGGAACATCTCTACCAGAGGTGATTTTATCCTGTGTGCTGACCCTCTGTTCGCTTTAAGGGAAGAAGAAGAAATAATTACTGGTAGTTATTGGCTTGAGCTCAACTCAAGGGGGTTTGAAACGTGTGAAGAGCAAAGTCAGCAACAATCTGGTGGCTGAGAAGTGCGTGCATTTCCAGGGAGGCTGTGTTAGAATGCAACTTTGCCTCGTGAAGAGCATTGCATACCAACCTGAAGTAAGCAATTGCATTAAAAGCTAATGTTTCTTTTGCCAGGCACTTTAGATGTTCAGACTGAGAAAAGCAGGGAGGACAGGCTTGTACTGCTTGTCCCCAGTACTCCGGTGTCCCAGTTTTCCTTAGAAATGTGGCTGTAAACCACTAGGTATGTGGTGTACGGAGCTGGAGCTAAACGTGCTGTCTCACAGTTTAAAGTTGATCTTATGCACAAGAGGAGAGGCTTTGAAGTCGTGAGCCAAAACAATCCACAGTAAACACATGCTTTCAAGTGCATCATGATGGCAGGGAGAAAAAGAAACAGGACACGGCCCAGGGAAAGGCTGAGCAAAACATGCTTCCACAGTGAGCAAGGTAGGGGAAGAGTCGTCGTGTGTTAACTCTAGTAATGGATGTTTTATGAGGGGCAGGAGGGGAGAGCTGTGCACTTTACGTCTTTTGGTTGAGCCAAATGTAAATACCAATGGGAGATCTTCAGCAGTAACTGCAGTTGGAGGGAAGAGAAATGGTCTGCTGGAGGACTGTTTATTTAAATTGGCAGATCATTATGCTTCCCTGGAGCACTAGCGTCACTTTGCTTCTACAGTTTAACAGAGTGGGTAATACGAGGTGGTCTCCCAAGCAGAAGGAGTCCTTGCACTGCCCACAGCGTCGACTGAAGAGTCCTAAAGGTGAAGGAATGTTCTTGATGCCTCACTCCTCTTGTCACTGATGTCCTTTAGCCATCTCTAGCTTACCCAAGTTAGAGGAGATCTCATTTTCCACTTTCAAAGTGCAAATGAACTGTTCCAATGTAAGATACTCCTTGCACTTTTCACAGCTGTCCCTGATCTCGTGTTTTTGACTCGGCTGTGAACGCGTCCGTCTGAAATGCATGAAGCGGTTAAAGAAAGTGTGGGGAGTAGTGGGGGGCTCCTGCCTTAAACCCAAACTTCCCTCACAAGCATCTCTGCAGGCTATCCTGTGCGTCCCCAGCATCTCCCAGCTGTGCCCTGGCAGGGCAGGGTTGGTTCCTGTCCTGACCACCACGGAGGTGAGCAGCAGGTAACTCACAGGATGGCTTGGAGCCTTCCGGTGGCTTACTGGGAGAGGGAGGAAAAGTGTTTTCTCTCTTCTGTTTCTGGCCCCCATGTGTTGTGCTGATATGATGCCAAATGTTCTGGACACCTTGTATTTTTAACTGTGTAATATAGCTGTGTATCGTTGAAGCTACTTAGTAACTTATAGCAAAACTGTAGAACTCGTTTCTTCGAGGTGTAGGAGACGTCCTGCTTCCACTGTGTATAAGACTTTAAATCTATACTGTCTGACAAAGAGAAAATGCTGAATTTCACTTTAATAAATGATCTATCTAGCAACAAGGCCTACCTTCCCTCCTGTGTTTTTTCTTCTCGTAGCATCTTCAGCTCCAGAACCAACAGTGTTCTGCTTTGCATGGCTGTTTTGTGGTGGGTGCTACTCCAGAGCAATGCCTACGTGTAACATCACAGTGTTCAATCGGTTTAGGGGAGACTTTCTTCCACGTAGAGCTCTGTTTCATTCCACTTTGCTGTATCACTCTTCATTCCAACCGTTGTAAGCAAAGACACCTCGTGTGTGTTGCTTTAATAAGAAGTGAGCTGTGGCCTGAGGACCTCCTGAAGCCTGTCATGGTGTTCCCTACGTCTGCTGGTACTGTCTGAGGTATGTTTTAGCCTTGATTTTGAGCCAGGGAGAGGTTGTCACGCAGCTTTTCAGACACCTGGACTATCACAGAGAAGAATGATAGAATGTTGAGAGCTTTACACTCAAAATACTTTACCTGAATTTTTTGTTGTTGGGTCAAATGTCACCGCTGACGTGCAGCAAAATCAACGATCAGTAATGGTTTGAATCTAATCTCTCAGCTAAAAGCAGACCTAAATGCAGTGGAGAGCTGGGAGGAACTGATCCAGAAACGTCCTTGTGTCCTCACTGCCTGCATCCAAGGACCTCTGGAAGCCCGGGGAAAGAAGCAGGATCTTGGGGTTGAAGAAGCCGTGACCAGAGGTGAGACAGCAGCACGGCACAACGAGCAGGAGTAGGAACTTGGCAGGACATCACCTGCACGTTGCCTGGTGTTTTTAGGAGGTTTAAGGGAACAGTCGGTGAGGATGAGGGCGGCAAACCCCATTGGAAAAGGAAAAGCTGTGTCATTCCCAGAGCTGTGAGTGTGGGCTCTGCCAGCGCAGGGAGGAGCTGCTGGGGGAGAGGCAGGAGGGCTGAGGAGGGCAACTTCGGCATGCCGAGTGTACTGGGAACTCCGGTGCTGGGAGCAAACTGATGAACCTGCGACTTGTGCAGACTGCTAGATACCACTGCTCCAAACCAGGGAGGAATCCACTCAGACTCTTTTTCATGGATTTACACCCAGAAACCGTGCAGCCATCAGACTGAGCCCTCCCCCCCCCAGCCCAGAGCATCCCATCGCCTCTGCTCCCAGCGGCCGTGCGAGGGCAGTGTTAGCTCGCCGTGCTGGGAGCCCGAGGGCTGGGACTGGCTCCCCGTCCCCAGGGCGCTCCTGGTCAGGAGCTGGCTGGGTTGGTCAGACAGCCGAAGTGAAGTGATGCTGCAGTGGGATGTGGAGGCCATCCACACGGTCGGTTTGTTGATTTATTTGTTATTTTTTTGTTATTATTTTTCCTGCTGGAGATTGAAATTGAACATGTCCGGCTGTCTGCGTGAGCCTTCCTACAGCCCCTGTGCTGATGGAAACCAGGCTCTGGTTCTTTGCTCCTCAGCAGAAAGGGCAGCACAGAGGACTGGGGAAAAATGCAAATGTGGGTTTAATGGTTTTAAGTTTTTGAAATGTGATTGAGCAGAGCAGGCTGAGGGGGGGAGGGAGAGCCTCAGGCCTTGGGTTTGCTTTTTTTTCTTTTTCCTTTTTGTTTTTTAATTTATTTTCCTTGTATCCAAGAAGAGGTGACTGCATGGCTCTGCCAGCGTTCAGTCTCACTTTGCCAAGAGTTGGAGCTAATTTCACACCTCTTATCCTTGTGAGCAGCACTGGCTTCTTTCCTAAGTACCTCAAAGCCCCCTAATATGCTTTTACTTAATTGTTTTTGGAGTGTTTTCCAGGATGTGCTTCCTCAGCAGAGAGCACCAAGGTGGGAGCACAGCTGCCCATGCAAGGAAAGGCAGTGACCACAAGACAGGCAAGGAGGGAAGAACTGAGTAGGGAAGGATGCTCCCCTGCCACAGCTCAGGGCAGCAAGGAGTTCTGGGGGCACAGTGATGGCAGCATCACCAAGCTTGCCAACCCCAGCTGTGGCCACAGAAGAGACTGAGCACAAGGAGTGTCTGAGCATTGTCTGCAGTGTCTTTTCCTGGCCTTGACACCTGTGTGGGCAAATCTGCCTTGTTCATGGGAAAGGGGAGGAGCTGGGTTGTATCCTGCCATCCAGCAGTGATCTCATTCACAGGGCAAGTGTGTGTCATCCCTTGGCCATCCCTGCGCCTGCTGAGCAGGGGAGGGTGGCAGCCATGGCCTGGCAGATAGCACTGAGCATCACAATCCCCTCAGTTTGTGGCTTGCTGGACAAGGTGCAGGCCCTTCGTTAGGCTGAGGGCAGCGAGCACTGCATCAAACCCCAGTGCATAGAGACGTAGGGAAACAGCGCATTCAAGATCTGGACCCCAAAGGGAGCTGTTCTGCTCTTTTGTCAAGGTAGCTGCAGACTGAGGGGGAAAAAAAGAATCCTTTTTCCTCTCGATTCCTCAGCTTTCAGCTGCTGGTGATGCCATACGTTCCCCTGGCTCTCTGGTTACTGTAAAGTCTTTCAGAGTGATCAGGACCTGAATTCCTCACGTGAAAGAACGAGCAGGAAAAAAAAGGGAACTTCACAAGCAAGGATGCTTGCTGCAGGGTGTGCTCCTTGCAGAACAAGGAGGGGATCTTCCTGCAGAGAGAGCCATGGTGAGCACGTGTACCCACCCCAGCCTGAGCACGTGAGCCGTGTGAGAGCAGTAAATGTGCACTTCCCCCAGCTGGAGGTGGGCCCTTCGTGGAGGGAAGCAATGCAGGTTGGTGCTGGAGATGTGTAGGGTATGGGGCTGTATTTGTGCCAAGGATGCTCTTGGGAAGGGTGCATTGCTTTTGGTTTTCTTTCAGCACTGCTGGCTGCGTGGAGAAATGTGGCCTGGGCAGATCACGGTGTTGGTGGATCCAAGCAGGGACTGCCAGGGGGTGCGAAGCCAGAGAGTATGGATTTATTGAAGAATAAATGCAAGAGCCTCAATCTGCCTTCTGCCTGCAGTCACCCCACACTTGGAGGTTGTTCCTACAGCTACAGTTTGAGAACTCACCTTCTCTTTAGGTGGGTCTCGCAGTCACGTGGCTCCACAAGCATGGAGATTCAAGGAGGAGCATTGGGAACGTCGCAGCTGAGGGGCCCTGGGCTGGGCAGAACCCTTCCACCTGAGCAGTCCTTGCAGGAGACAGTCTGACCCAAGAGCCTGTGACTGGGCTCAGCGGCTCCGAGTGTTGGGAGAGGATCAAAAAGCTGCCCTGGCTGTAAATCTCTCACCTGCCATCTTCCTTACCGGAGCTTGTGGCCATTCCTCCGAGGTCGGCCCCGGGTCAGGATTTCTCCTGTCTCTTTAGCCCCCAAACCTGGAGATTTTTGTCTTATCTTTGACGCCATCTTGACACCGAAAACAAATTATGACCCAATTACCCCTCCCGAGAGGGGCTGGGGCTACCTTAAACTGCCACAACTGTCAGGCGCTTCCTTAAGAGCAGGTCATTACTGGGGTGCGGGCTGGGGAGGGGGCACTGACGGGGGGACCCTCCCCTTGCCATAGGGTTCCCTCCTGTGTGGGGATATCCCATCCCGTCCCAGCTGAGCTGCATCCAACCTGCAGCGGGCAGAGTGGGGCCAGGGCTCGCTGCTGGTGGTGTGGGCTGCTTGGCACAGGGATGCCCCCAGCCCTGCCCTGCCTCACCGACCATATAACACTGCATCTGCCCTGGCCCTGGCCGTGACCTTCGGGGTGGGCCTCGAGCTGGGCTGCTGCTGGGGCTGCAGCTCAGCTCTGCTGCGTTGCAGGACACCAGAGCCCTGAGTTTTAAAAAAGCTCTTCTCCTTTTTCAGTGCTCTTAGAGGACAGCTCCACTGCCCTGTGTACCTGTATGGCTCTCATTAGGTGCTGCAGCAGCACTGAGCTGGGTGCCAGCCCACTGCCACTACCCACTGCTACATCTACCCATGCTGTGCCACTGCATCGGTGCCACTCCCCTTCCCACACTGTGCACAGCACCCCCTGACCTCACCGTTTTGTTCCAGGTCCCTTTTTGCTCCTGCCTGGGCTGGGGTTGGGTGTTTCTTTTTCTCTCTTTTTTTTTTTTTCTTTGTCAGATTGGTATTTTATTTGGCTCCATACTGTCTACTGAGCTGTCCAGCGTAACCCTTCCCTCGCTGCTTCCGAGATAAGAGCGAGCTCCCTGGAGATCAGATAAACAGGCCCATAAATACCTACAACAACAAGAAGCAGGGTCTCGGCTTGGCAGAAGTATGCAAAAGAATGAGAGGACTCTTCCAAATCCCAGAGGTGCAGGGATGGGGTGGGAAGGACCCAAAGCTGCCCAGCTCCCATCCCTGTGTCTGGGCAGGGGCTGCCCGTGTCCCCTCCACCACTCCCGCTGTTCTCGTTCTGCTGGAGGCACTGCTGCACGTAGGGCACTGCCCCGGGGCGTTCACTTCTGCCCGAGCAGGGATCTGCTGCGTCCAAGTTCACGGCAGGGTCGAGGCGGAGGTGTGCTACCAGGTGGCCAAAAGCGCAAAGCTGGCGGCCGAGCCGCCGCTCTCTACGTGTCTGTGCGTGGGAAGGAGGGATGCTTGAGGTGGGAGCAGCCTGCCCGCTGCTGGGCTGCTTCCCACGCACCGGGATGCTCGCACACACACCGTAATGGCACAGGAAAAAGCGTAGCGTTCGTTGTCACGATCTTAATCTCCCAGAAAAAAAAAAATATATATATATATATATCCTTACTGGAAACCCTGTGGACGTGGAAACAAGAGAGCGTTTGAACTTGGCAATCCACACAGGAGCGAGGGAGTGATGTCCCACGCGCTCTCTGCTGGTGGGTGGGGGAGGGGGACAGTGCCAACCGTGCCGGGCATCCCACTCGGCAACTGCAGCCCCCACAGCAGCAGATTTTCGGCAGGGCAGCGAGCACGGTGCCCCGGGCTGCAGGCGATGCTCCCAGCAGAGCGCGGTGCTGGGACCGGGGACACCGGTGCACCGCAGCCCGCGCTGTGGGGCAGCCCCGTGCGGTGCCGTAGGGCTGAGGGAGAGCGGCTGGGATGTGTGAGCAGAGCTCGGGCTGCAGCGGTTCACGGTGCTCCGGAGACGGCTCCGGAGCGTTCCTGCGTAAAGCAGCCCCAGAAAAAGGGTCGGTGAAGCTCAGCCTTAAACGGGATGCTGGCAGACGCTTTTCTGGACGTTTTCTTCCGTTCTTTTTTGTTTGTTTGTTTGCTCTGTTTTTTTAGGCAGGCCTCGTCCCGGCTTCACACGCGGAGCCGGTGCCACGCGGAACTTTGTATAATCCGAGTGGAAAAGCAGCGCGGCGGATGAGGGGTCCGGGGCTGCACCGCACAGCCCGGGGCTTTCCTTCCCCCACCCGTACCCGCAGCACGGATCCGGCCACACGCACAACGCGGTCCTTAAAGCAGCGATCCCGATAGGAACGTCTGCCACGTGTAGGTGGTGCGTCGTTGTTAATATATCTTTAGTGAAATAGAGAATGAAGTGCTCCCCCGTATCAACCGTACAATGCACTGATGGCGTTCCCATCCTGTGTGCCCCGAGGAGCCGCGTCCGAGAGGCGTAGGGACCGCTCTGGGGTCTTGTGAGCATCGGGGTGCCCGAGCCCGGATGGGGGGGGGGCTCAGCCCGTGCCAAAGCTGTGCGGGGAACGGGGGAACGGGAACCGCAGGGAGCGCGGCCCCGTGTACCGCGGCGATGGAGCGGGCTCCGCGGAGCACAACGCTGCTGTGCATCCCCGAACCGGGCGGGGGCTGCAGGGCAGGGAGCTGCAAAAAGTGCCCCCCTATTCCCCCCCCACCCCGCTGCCCCTTCCAACAAGCAGCGCATCGGTCCCGCAGCCGGCGGGGAAGGAGGAGCGGGCGGAGCCGAGGTGGTTTGCATAAAGATTAAACTTTATTGTTATTAATTCTTTTTAATTATTCAGTTTGTTTGGTTTTTTTTTTCTTCTTTTGTTTCGTTTTGTCTTTTTTTGTTTGTTTGTATTTTAAATACGTGGTGTGGCGCGCCCGGTCCCTCGGGAAGTGGTCATGCAGAGCTGAGGTAGAGCGCCCGGCCCAGGCGCGGTCCCGGGGGAACCTTAGGTAGTTTGAACGCAGTCTCTCGGCCGCGGTCGGGGTTCCTCCGCTATTCCAACAGCGAACGAACAGCACCGATCCCACCCGGCCCGGCTCGGGCGGGGGCTGCGGGCGGCGGGGGGAGCGGGGACGGCTTCGAAACGGGGACGGAGCCGGGGGAAGGGGGGAGGGGGGGGGAACGGAGGCACCCGGCCCCGCTGTGCCCCCCCTGCTCCCCCCCGGCGGCATTGCACATGGAGCGGGGCTCAGGGGTTCAGTTCCAGAGCCCAGACCTGCTGGGGCCAACCGGTGCGGCCCTTCAGCTTCTTCTCGCCGTGAGCCAAAGGCTGCGAGTACACCTCGGGCTGCTGCGGAGAAAAGAGCGGTGAGGAGAGGAGAGCCGGGCCGAGCAAGAGCGGCTTTAGCAGCCCCGGAATAAAGAGTTCGAGCTTTTCACCTTTTTCCTTCTTTTTCTATTAATATTATCAATAATACTAATAATATGAAGGTTGTAGTTGTTCACGTTATTACCGCTATTATACTTATTTTTTTTGCTATTGCGATACGATGCGATAACGTTCCTCCCGCTGCGGACGGGAGAGCCGCGGCCGGCCCCGCTCCGATCCGCCCCGGGATGCGGGGAAGGACGGCCCGCCGCGATTTCAGCCCTGGGGCCGCTGCGAGACCCCCTACCTTTCCTCCACCGAAATCCCCAACGTTATTCCGTTTCATTTCTTCCTTTTAATGGGGGAAAGCAATTCCCCAACGGTGCCGGGGAGGGTTTTCCCCCGGCCCCGCCGCTCCCGTCGGGCAGCGCAGGGGAAGGGCCGCGGCCGCCGCTTACCGTCTCCCGTTTCCTCTTGTTCTCGCGACCGTCGGCCTTCTTGAGCTCGGCCTTGAAGCCCTCGGGCTCTCCGGGCTGGCTGTCCCTGGCCAGGACCTCCATCAGGTAGGCGATGTAGCTGGTGGCCAGGCGCAGCGTCTTGATCTTGGACAGCTTGGTGTCGGCGGGCACGTTGGGGATGCACTCGCGGAGCTCAGCGAAAGCGCTGTTGATGCTCTCCGTTCTCCTCCTCTCCTTTTTGGGACCCCCGACCCCTTTCCTTCTCCCCAGACGACCGCTGAGCGCTTCCAGCCTGCCCGGCCCTCCCGGGCCGAACTCGGCGGGGCCGTACGCGGGGCTCTGCCCGTGGAGCTCCGGGGTCACCTCGGCCGGGTTGAGCACCCAGCCGGGGAAATAAGCGCGCTCCTGGTGGCAGCGAGCCGCCGGCCCGAAGAGGAAGGGCTCGTGCAGCATGTGGTGGTGGTGGTGGTGGTGGTGCTGGTATCCCCCCACCAGGTTCATGGTCCGTCGGGGCCCCGCGGGGCTCAGCACCGCGCCATGGCCGAGCTGCGCTCCTCCGGGCGGACGGCGGGGCCGGGGCTGCGGCGGCGGTGCCTTTGGGCTTTGGGTTGTTTCGTTGTTGGCTGGGGTTTGGGTTTTTTTTTTTCCTTCTTTTTTTTTCCTTTCTTTTTTTTTTTTTTTTAACCCTTTCTGGAGCCTCACGGCTCTGCCTTTATATAGGGCCGCCCCGCCGAGGAACCAATTGGCAGGGGAGGATGCTCGGGGGCCCCGGGGGGAGCGGAGGGGCGTTTTATTCGGGCTCACACCTCCGCCTCTCGCTCTCCTCCTTCCCAGAGGGGAGAAGGGGGCGAGAAGTGACCACGGGGGGACCGCAGCCTTCGTGATCCCCTCTGTTTCCCACTCCTGGGCCGGGATATCCGCGCCTCCTCCCACGGAGCACCCGTCGGGGGAATAGAGGCGGCTGCGGGGTGCGGTGGGGCCGGGTGGGCAGCAGTCCCGGAGGGGACTCCGGAGGGAGGTGAGGGCATGGCAGGGAGCACCCCCGGCTGGGTGTGCTGGGATGGTGGTGCTGGACCCCTCCTCCCCCCCCTCCTTCCCCCCACTCCCAGGCTGTTGCGTGTGAGCCCTGTATGCAGGGGAGCACGTTGCACATCCACAATCAGCACACAGACGTGTTGCACAGATGTGTGCACCTGGGGAAAGCACACGTGCAGCACTTGCACACGAATGGACACACGTCACAGGGACGCTGCATGCCACCACATACGTGTTACACGGCCTGCACACGCACGCACACACACACTCACACACACACACACCGTGTGTGCTGTGCACAGGTATCTGCACGATGGGTGTATTCACACGCATATGCTCTCCCATGCACAGAAAATTCACACCTACAGATGTAAACACGTAGAAATTGCTCTACGCGTGCACACAATGCGTGCACACAAACACCCTTCTGACAGGGCACTGGGGACGTGCCCTGTGTTTCCCCATCCCAGGGCTGGGGGGGTCCCGCTGCAGCTCCTGCACTTCCCCCAGCCCCAGGCTGAGCCGTGCGGGCTCCCCCCGCACCCCTGGGTGACAGCTCCCCACGTGACAGCTGCGGGTGGCACTGGGGCCGTCCCCAGTTTGTCCCAGCGTGGACAGCGGGGCACTGCGGTGGTGACCGCGGCAGTGGGGCAGGAAGGGGCTCGGCCCGAGGTATGTTAGCGATTAACGGCGCTTTGCAGCGATTCATCTTGCAGCGGAGGGTGGAAACGTTGGAGGGTTGTTTGCAGGCGCTTGTATTAATCATCCGGGCTAACACACCATTAACGTCCTCCTGCATTTTAAAGATGACAAATTTTATTTGACTTCTCTCAATCACGGTTCCCGGGCGGATTCGGGAGCCACTTAAATGCCTCGGATTTTCCATCGTTAGCTGTTACAAGGCGCGTTGCAGAGGCGGGAGGCAGGGGTCTGCCCCCCCACACTCAGTGGGGCAGGGTGCAAGGGGATCCCCACTGCGGCCAGGCCCCAGAGGTTTGGGGTGGGGGTGGGGGGCACCTCAACCCCCTGCTTTGTTTTCGGACGATGCAAACCGCTCCCCCCCTCCCACCGCCCCTCCTCACCCTCTTTAAACAAGCACCCTGCGCACATTTGCTAGTGATTACCCCGCTGTTAAGTCGGACCTTGGGTAGGTCGCCGTGTCCCCCCCACCCTCTGATTTCCCCCCAGTGGGATCCCTGAGCCCTGCGTGGGGCTGGGGGGTGTCCTTGTGCCGGCGCAGCATCACTTACAGCACCCTGCTCCCTCCAGCCCTATAAAAGCCCATATCCAGCAAATCACCAGGCTGGGGTCACCCAGCAGAACATCCCCCAAATCCCCCAATCACAAAACCCTGTGGTGTGCAGCCCTCTTACAGCTGCATCCCATGGGATCGGGGCACCGCAGCACTGAGTAACACCGGACCCCCTGAGCCCAGCCCGGGCACTATCTTCCTCTGCTCCCTTCCTGACAGAGGTCCCTGTGCACGTTGGAAGGATTCAGCTGAGCAAATAGTGGGACCACTGCGTTGATTTTCCTTTGGAAAATCATTCTAATCTTTCGTGTTTTAATAAAATAATAAAACCGGAGCCCCTTTCACTCCGACACCCTCTAAATCAAAGCAGGCTGCCTTTGTCACGGCATCCAAATTTAGCACTTCTCCAACTTTGGGTGAGTTTCTTTTAGTTTTGCATCTCCCGTTCGTGTTGGGGGGAAACGGCGAGCGGTTCAGATTAGGGGATTTATGGCTTGCATCGCGGGAGGAACCCTGCTTCTCCCCACCTGCTTTCCTTCAAATCCTGCCCGGAGAAAGGGAAAGATGGGGGGGGAAGGCTATCACTGGTCCCCAGCACCCCAGATCCATCACCTGCCCCGCACAGGGGCTGTGGTTTCAGCCCCCGACCCCGGGGCAGCCCCTTATCAGCTCCCGGCGCGCGGCTGCCCGGGCTGTGCTGTGACTTTGACGCCAGCTCCGCTCCCCCTCCCCTGCTCCCTTATCTAAATAGGAGCGTAAATCAGGGCCTTGGCAGATGCCCTGGCAGGACAGGGACTCCATAAAAAGGGGCTCTGCTCCAACTCTGTTTACATTGCAACCCCGTAAAATATTCCCCTTGTCTTCCCTGCAGCATCCCGGCACCCGGCTGCATCCGCATCCCGGGGTGCAGCCGGGCAGGATCCGTTCCCAATGCCCCATCACTCCCAGCAGGTTGTGTCCCCCCTTCCCCTCAACCTCCCCTCCCCCCTCCCCCAGAAGGTCATAGCTCCCGTGCCCCAAACCCGGCATCCAACAGAACGGGGCTGCTCCAGCCCCCCCCGGGGCAGCTGGGCTGTGTCTGAAGGTGCCCCCGGGTATTTATAGCACTCGCCTGAACCAGCGCAATAATCATCACTCAGCACCTTCCCAGCACCGCTGCGGCTCCGGGCTTTGGGAAAAGCCTGGGGAAACTGAGGCACGGGCTGTGCCGTGCTCACAGAGGCGGTTGCATGGGGTGCAGAGCCCCGTTGTGCTGTCCCGCTGCCACCCCACCCCCAAACGTTGTCACCCCACCGATGTCCCACAGCCCCGGTGCCACCCACCCCCTCCGCACGGAGCACCCGCTCTCCCCACCCCATTACAGGAGAACTTCAGCCATTCCCCCGCCAGCAACCCGATCTATTTATGGCCAACCCGACCCTGCCTTGTCTGGATAAATCAAACCGAAAACAAAGCTTTATGGAAAAAAGATTATTAAATTTTCCATGTGTTCCTGCAGGGATGCGCCAGGCAGCGCTGTTTATTTTTTTCCCCTCTCCTTCGCGCACGCTGTAAATGACACTGTGTTTACAGAAGTTTTTATGTCATCAGAGCGAAGTCACAGCTCAGCTTCCTCTCCTGTGTATTTTATGTAGATGGATGTGTCTGCGCGGAGCGCTCAAACTAAACAGAGCGCTGGTTTATAGGAAAACGTATTTATTTGAAAAATCGTAACTCACGATTTCGGCAAAACCGGGCTCCACATTTATTGCCGCTAATGGGGTGTGGCGGCCGTAAATTAACCTGCAAAATTGCTGCGGCCGAATCAACAAGGGCGCATTGTGCCGGCGGAGCGGGGCAGGGCGATCCCCAAAGACGTCCCGTGAGATGAGAACAATAGGCACAAGGGATGCGGCGGCTGCCACGCAGCTCTGCTCGGGGCCCAGAGCCGCTCCCCGAAATCAGTGAGCTTCGCTGGAGGGGGATGTGCCACGAAGGGGATTTTTGCCCTTTGTGTTTCGTTACCTGTCACGGATCCGCGATTCACGGCGGCGGAAAAACGGCTCCGTGAGCTCTGAGTCCGGGGGCACGGGGAGACTCTGCCCCACTCCCTTCTTCCTCTAGGAGAAACTCGAGCAACGAAGCAGGAGGCTCGTTCCTGTTCCTACCCTGAATCCTCATCTTTCCACCCAAATTCGGGGCGGACACCGAGTGGAGCTCCACAGCCCCCCCAGGCCAAGGAGGGGGGGGGGATGTGTGGCACTGCTGTCCTCCAGCCCTGATGTGGGACCGCTGAGACCCGCGGTGCCATCTGCCCGTCGGTGCGGACACAAACCAGCGCCCGCCCCTCCTCCGGACGCTTTCCACTCCTGAAGCAAATTTACAAGGGCTCTAAAATGTCATGCTCCAGGGCATAAGCCAACTGCTAATGGCTGGGGATTGGGAAAGACATTTCCTCCATGCGAGAAGGATTGCATAATCGCTTATTAAGGCAGCTCCTGGCGTCTTCGGCCGAAGCATCTGGTTTGGGGCACGGCTAATGCTGCGCTGCTGGGGCTGGGGTTGGGCGGCTGCTCCCAGCGTTCACCCCCATGGTAGAGTAGGATTGGGTCGGCTCGCACTCATACACGTGGAAATAGAAGTGGGGGTACGGGGTGGGCACACCATGGCATGATACTGAGCCGTAGGAGTGGCTGGGAAAAGGGTGCTCCTCTGCTTCGGGTTGGTTTCGGGGTGGGGAAGGATAGTGAAAGCAGCACAGGCTGCCAGCATCAGCCAAGGGCATCTGATAGGGCTGAGCTGCACTGCAAGCACTGGGAGTCATAGGGTCGCTGAGGTTGGAGAAGACCTCTAAGATCACCAAACGCAGCAGCTGACCCATGCCCACCACACACTGAACCCCAAGTGCCACATCTCCACAGTTCTCAAACCCCTCCCAGGGATGGTGGTCCCCCCACCTCCCTGAGCATCCTGTGCCACTGCATCATCGCTCTTTCAGAGAGGAAATGTTTCTTATATCCAACTGGAGCAGTGCTGCTGAGTTGCAGGGGAGCATTGGGGTTGGTTTTCTCATGGGGTAGCCCAGCACCTCCAAGGTGCCCCAAATCCTGCCAAAATCTAGAGGTTGACCTCAGCTGTGTGGCTCAGGGGGATTCTCCTTTCCTAAGTTATCGGGTTGCTTAGGATGGAGATATTTTGGGACCCTGTGCCCCATGAGCATCGGTTTTACATCTGCTCAGAACCTGGTGTGGTTTCCCAGTGCTCAGAGCAAGAAGTGTCTTTTCCAGCCCAAACTGATGGGTTTCCCCATGGGTATCCTGTAAGTACGAGCGGTTCATGCACCTCTTCAAACACAGAGAGAGAAAAAATGCAGACGAAGCATCATGCATAAAGCAGAGAAAAGGCAGATGCCACACATGACTTAAGCATCCAGTAGGCTCGAGAGCTGGAGGCAGGAAGCTAATCCGAGCAGAGAAAAAAAAACATAGGAACTCAGTTTTTGGAGAGTTAAAAATTAACAGGCGCCTGTTAGGACTTTTTCACAACTGAGAATTATTTGGGATCCGAGAGTTTTAAATAATTTTAGTGCTTTTTTCCACTCTCTTTTCTCGTTTTATAAATGGGAGGTGGCAGAAGCAGGAGCACAGGCTGAGCAGGACTGCGAATATTTTCCTTTTTAGGATGAAAGCTTTTTTGGGGAGGAGGTGGCGATGGAGCTGGGGGTCAGTTATTTCTGTTGTTTCCTTCAGCTTTGGTCTATGGCCAAACAATTGGGGAGGAGAGATGGAAATCTGGAGGTTTGCAGAGTGGCTGTTCCTTTGGTTAAAAGAATAAAAAGGAAAGTTTTTGCGTAGAATATCGTTGCTGTTCACAGCCTGTACCCAAACCTCTGCCCTACAGCACTGCTTTGATAAGCACAAAGCTGTGCTGTGTGGAGGGGAGTGCTGCGTGGGGCTGTCCTGGCCCACTGCTCCATCCTCATCCCATCCTTCAGCACTGGAATGCACTCCTGAGATACACAGTGGGAGAAGCACTGTGATCCCACACCGCTTTGTGACCCCACTGTCAGCTCCGTGTGCCGACCTCGGGGACTCCCACTCAGGGGATGGAAAAATGAACCCAGAGCTGTGCAGAGCAGTGACTTTATGGTCTGTCACGAGCCCTCCTAACACGCTCCAGAAGAATGGTTTGAAACCCTGCTCCTCCTGTAAAAATGCTGATCTTCCCCACCCACGGTTCTCCAAGATGAAATGGAATACTTTGCTCTGAGCTGAAGACGTTTCTGCCTTTGGATCTTTGCTTCCCAGAACGTGATAATGAAGGAAAAGCAAGCCATCCCCAGTAAAGCGTGCTTAATGGAAACTCCAGTTTGCTGTTAAACTTTGCTGGGAAGCATTCCGGGCGGCTCCATGCAAACCAATTTTTCCCCTTAAAATTCAAACCAAACCAACCAACATGGCCATTACTGCAGGAAGCATCTCGCTGGGGTAAAAGAAAGAGGTCTGTTTGTTTGGCACTGTAAATGCCCATAACTGGACCGGGGATGTACAGAAGCTGTGCGAGGAGAGGGGCACCAGCGGTGCCCTGCCTGCTCCCCATGGTGGACAGTGCTGGCAGAGGGCAGAGGGAGCCCTGTGCTGGTGCAGCCACGTTGTGGGCTGGATTTGGGCACCCTGCAGTGAGCAGACAGACATTCCCAAGGAGATGCCACCAAGATCCTTCCATTAAATCTCACTTTTCCACTACGCTTTACCCCTAAAGAAACCCCAGTGATTGCTGAGGCAGCAATATACACCCAGGCAAACCCATAATACACCATACAGATATGTAAACATGGAGCACCCTGAGTGTAGGGAGCACTATGCCAATCACTGCTGACGGGTTTGAGCGAACCCGATGGTTTGTAAGGGGCCGCAGGGCTGTGAGATTGCCCTTTCAGGGGTTGTTGTTGTTGTTTTCTTGAGCCGAAACCGAAAGAAAAATCCTTTCTGAAGATGACAGCCTTAATTTACAGTGTCATTAACCAGAGCCGAAACCCAATCTGGGCCGGGTCTCCTGTGTGCAGCGGCCCCCCCCCCCCCCCCCGTGCCTCGCAGCTGATCCGTCTCTGATTGTGCCAGATCTGCTGGTCCCGTCCCCTGCTCTGCTCTTGTTTTTCTTCATATGGATGCTATTATTTAGCATATGGGACACGGAGGCTGATTCTCCCCCTTTCTCACACACATCCGTACCAAACAAATGGAACTTCCCCAGCTCTCCCCCAGTGCATTTGCGGGGGCTCAGACAGTGGAGCTGGGATGCGGGGTCCAACTAGGGGAGCCATGCCTGCACTGTGCTCTGCTAGGAAAAAACTCCGCAGCAGGCAAAGCATCTCCTATTTGCCCCTAAGCTGCAGCTCTTCCTGTGCTGATAAGAAGCCCGGGAAGGCTCCCTGCAGTAGCGTGACACATTTTTTCCCCCCCCCGCCCCCAGCACGGAGGACGGGGCTGGCCGCACGCCTCGCTGGGGAAGAGCTCCAGGTGCAGACAGGGCTGGCTCCTCACTGATCAGCCCTGCAGCCCTGAGGCCGAGGGCTCGCTGCTATCTGGGGCCATCGTGGCTCGAGATGCAGACAGAGATGCTGCAGGAGCCACGGGGCTGCAGGGTAGGGAAGGGCAGGGGGGAATCCCTTATCTGCGTGTCCGGCGTGGAGAGGCTGGGCACTGGGCTGTTTCTCACCCTGCAGTGCTGTGGATGGTCAAAACCTGAGTCACCCACTTGGATGTGGCATGTGGCTGAGGCTGCTGGGGGCCAGGCACTCTGCGTCAAGCTGGGAGGGGGAGCTCAGGCCCAGAGGGACACTGTCACAAAATCATACAGTCACGAAGGTTGGAAAGGCTCAGCTGCACAGCAGGGTTTTCCCAGCTGGAGATCACAGAATCATAGAATGGTTGAGTTGGAAGGGACCTCAAAGCCCATCTGATTCCAAGCTACCAGATCGGGCTGCACAGGACCCCATCTAGCCTGGCCTTGAACATCTCCAGGGATGGGGCTCCGGTCACAGAGCAGTGAAGCACTCAGGTATCTCCTGATTGCTCTCTCCAGGTGGCAAAGCACCAGGAGCCCTTTGCTGCCCACTTCCCTGCTGTCCCCTCACCATGGACAGAGATATGGACAGAGATAGAGACAGGAACAGGAGGCTGCTGCCACCCCGCACCACCCAGCCCAACACACCACGTCACTGAGCTGGCTGCCAGCCCATCCTGCTCTCCCTGCACCACAGCCATTGGTGTTTTTCCTCTTCCTCTGGCAAATCCCCCATAAATTTCCCGTTGCTGGCTCCACCAGCGCCATGTTCCCATTAAACCTTCCAGCCCGATTACATCCGTCAGTGTCACCGTCTGGGGCTGGAATGTGTCACCCTGCTCCAGAGGAGCCATTTATTTATATGGAGCAGAGCATTTCAGGACAAAGCACTGTGTTGGATCACATTGGGTCGTTTTTTTCTGTGGTCGAGTGCCGATCCATCTCGTGCAGCACAAGGGAAGCGCCGCCGCTGGATTCTTTCCTATTTATTTTTCCTAAACAGAGGGCAGAGGAGGGAGAGAGAAACCTACCAGCAGCATCCTGTGCTTCACAGCGTGCCCCAAGCAGAAGTTTTCTTTGCAAAATCCATGAGTTTGGAGCAGAGATTTCTTAATATCCATTTATTAGATGCCGTTATCAGATAGTGAGGATTGAAGAATAAAAAGAACTCGTGGATTAGCATGCATGGAGAAACTCTGGACACTGGGACATCCCTGTTTGGCTGTGGCACTTCCACTTCTGCCCATCCGTGTGTTTGTGGGTGCAAAGGGAACAAACCAACGCATGGCAGCAGTGGAGGACTCGGCTGCCTTGTCCTGAACTACCAGCCCCTTGCATGGTGATGTGTCCCTGGGAGTAGATTTCCTGTTGTTTTATTTTCCCAAGGTACCTGTGCTGGCTGCTGCCAGAGAACTCAGATGCGCTGGAAAAAGCCTCTCCTCTGGGTGCTGCCCACTGACCTGCATATGGCAGGGGTGGGAGAGACAGTCAGTCTGTATTGCTTTGTTTATAAGAGCATATTTGCAGTGATTGATGTCCGAGCTGTGGAAGTATGCTTGCTAGTGGGACTTTAAAACATGAATCAAACAATGTTTGGAATATGTACGCTGCTCTGTCAAACATTTGGAGTCTGCATACCCTGCGTGTCCAGAGAGAGGTAGCAGTGCCTGTGTGGAGGTGTCTGGTGGGAGAACGTGAGTCCTGCATGCAGATGTGGGCATCCTCCTGTGCATCCCACTTGCGAGCACGGGCAGCCCCATACAATCCTCGCATCACCTCATCCTCCCACCCATCATCCCCTCTGTACCCCAGCACGGGGATGCTGCTGGGGACCGGTCGGGGATGGCTCTGCCGGGTGGTGAGTGCTGAGGTGTCCCGTTAAGCCCCGTCCATCATGGGACATTCCTTTTGACGACGCTCCTTACTGCCAAATCATCCCCCGGGAGCGCCGAGGAATGAAGCAGCCCTGGAGGACAGAGCTGGCTTGCAGACTTCCTTCCCCTTCAGATAACCCGCGTGCCCGTGGAGAGAAGAAAGGTCTGGAAGGGGCGGGCTGCATCCAGATGTGCACGGTGCACGGAGAGCCTCGGCTGGGGCAGCACATGCTTCAGGTTAAGTCCCTGAGCAGTCCCAGCTGCGCCGGTATTAATGAAGCCCTCAGTTAATTGCGTTCTCTTGATAAGGGCAGCGATGGTTCGGAGATGAGGGATCTTCGCAGGGATTGTCTGCTTGTCCCAAAAGCAGAGGATGCCCTCGGTGGTGCGCGGTGCTGCTCCCGCCCATAAGTGACATTTCCAGCCCCAGGCTCAGGGAGAGGGACTGAGAGGGACATCAGAACGGCCGTCTCCCCAAGATGGGCAGGATTTCCCCCCTTCTGACTTTCTCAGGAGCACTGCACTCACCCTCTCCTCCCACTCACACCTTTAATTCTTCTCACCCCTACTCAAAAAAAAAAAAAAAAAAAAAAAAGCCGTTGCAAATCTATTTCCAACGGATGGGAACCAGAAAGCATTCGGTTCCCCATCCTGAGTGCCAAGTCCCTCTCGCTGTGAGCTGAGACCCCTCTGCAGCACTCAGCTCTCGGTGCCTTTTAGCTCAGGAGAGATTTATTCACTTCACGGGTATTTTTAAAAGGTATTTTCTTTATAGCTGGGCTTCTCCTGCTTAAGAGAGATTAGGAGATCGTATTTCATGACTTCTCGTGGATTCCCGTTCCGAAGCCCTAATGAACTATGGGTGAGTGCACGCGGTAATCCAGTCTGCGCAGCAGCTTGTTAAACGCACTGATTCCGTCCTCGCAGCTGCCTGAGCCCGACCGGACCGCCCCGACCCGCGCTGACACCGCACGTCGCAGCATCGTGGTGCTTTGCATAGGGCACGGGGCGAGGAGGGGTCCTGAGCCGGGCACGATGCTCTCCCTCATGGAAGTAGATGGGAGCAGCCCCGCGAACCCCTCGGGTGAAGGAAACCGCCCGGACCCCGCCGAAGGGTTTCTTTGTCTTGGGAAGTGTCAGCGAAAGAAATGCCCTTTGAGGATAGGATTGTGTTTGCAAGACTCCAAACCCCTCGTCTGGACAATAACAGCTTCTGTCTAAGGGAGTCGGTCCCGTCAGGCACCGGCCGAGCCCGCGGCGTTACGCAGCAGGAGAGAAATTAGGGCTCTGCTGCTGATAAGGCTGCGGTGCCGGAGCGATGGGTGTGTGTGCGGGCACTGCGTGGCACAGCCATGGGGCACACTCCGTGCTGCCCGCAGCCCCGCGGGGCTCTGTGCCCGGAGGAGGAACCTGGATGGATGCTCAGGGCACCGGGGACTGCTGATGATCTCATTAGCTCACGGGAACGCCAGAAAATAATTGCTCGTGGCTCAATGCAGTCCATCTGTGTGGGATTTTCTCCGTCAGAAGTGCACACGGGCTGGTTTTAATGGTTTTCAACGTTTTTAAGCTGAAACATTTACTAGCGCCGGAGCGCGGGCAGAAATCAGTTCCAGCCATCGGCGCACAGAGGGGATTTGGAGGCACAGTTGTCGGGGTGACTCTGTAACAGGGTTCACACAAGCCCTCCTGCCCACAGCGTGCGGGTAATTGGTGCTTTGGAGTACTCCGAGGCCCTGGGAGACATTGGGAGTGTGTTTTACAGTATTCGCTGGAGCGACGCATAAAAACGCCATGAGTCAGGTCGGCTGTGCTCCTGAGACCGGCTTAAAGTTATTTACGCACACACACAATCACACGCCCCTTTTTAAGTGATTGCATTGAACGCTTTTCAAAATCTATTTATTTTCTTTTTTTCCCATAGCCACAGGACCGCAGAGGCCCCGGTGCACAGCGATGCAGGGGGTGCTCAGGGCTGCAGCAGAACTGCTCAGAGCAGAGCTTGGTTTCTCTTATTCCTTTGGGACTCGGGATGCACAGTGCCAGCACAGGTGGCTGTCCCCTGCCCACATCTACCCTAACACTTTTCCCCATGCAGTAAAGAACTGCGCGTTCACTGCAGGAATGAAGTGCAGAGGGTGAGCACCCCAGAGCTCAGCACCGCACCCAGCTGGAAGCAAATCCAGCACCACCCGGGCTGGGAAATAACCCTGCTACCCCTTATCGGGTGTGTAAGCTTAATCCCTCCTCAAGTGGCACAGAGCAGCGCGGGGCTTTGCTCAGCAGCATCCCAAAGGAATCACTGCACCCCCAGTGCGCGGGTGCTGAGATAAAGCAGACCCCATCCTGCTCGCTCCTGGCTGCTGTTGGAAACACAGAGCCCAAACCCAGCCCAAAGCATTTCAGCTATGCCCTGCACGGGCTGCAGCGAGGAGCCTGCCTTAAGTGGGCAAAGGATTGAGGAGTTGCTGTCTCGGCCCCACCAAGGGCATGGGAGCCTGGCTCCAGGCTCTGCAGAATGCGAGCTGGGTGCTGAGCTTTGCACAGCAATGGCAATTTGTGTGCAGTGCAGCCCTACAAAATCATTCTGCCCCGGTGCAGCTTTCTCTGATGGGGGTGTGTGCCAGGGGTTATTTTTGTGAAGGGCATTTTCTTCAGAGGTGGGACTGCCTTCCTTTACAGGAACCCACAAATGCTGCAATATTCCCAGTTTTTAGCAGCCAGAGATCTTTTCCACTCAGCCCTGACAATGGGGCTGAGCCCAAGCTGTGCACCTGCCCAGGCTGCAGCCAGCTGGGCACAAGATCTGGGGACTTTCATGGCATGGCAGCCCTGGGTTATTCTTTATTGCGAACACAGGGTCCCATGGATTTGCAATGGGAAAAAGCAGAGAAAATACTAAGGATGCTGAGAAGTGCTTTAGGAAACTCCAGCAGCTTTGGGATTTTCTGTTTGGTTGCTTTTGAAGGAACTGCTTTCCAACTTTGAACTGTTTTTTATTTAACTCCTTAAGTGATGGAAAGTGAATTCAGTGCAGAGAGAGAACAGCTCCAGAACAGGCGTAAAGAAGTCACCTTCTGAAACAGCTGAAACGAAACACTGATACTACCACCCCACATCTCCTTCTGGCCTCACCAAAGCTTGGATTCTCATCTGTGAAGCACTTTGTTCAGCCCCAGATTTACATTTTTTTAGAGTGAATACAATGACTGGGAACAGGGTGACCCCACCAGGAGGGACTGAGCCAGAGCAGGGATGGCTGACACACGTCAGGTGGCTCTGGGGTTGGTGTCTGGTCCCAGCACCTCTGCTTTTGAGACTCTGGGGTCGTTGTCAGTGTGTGCCCACGTCGGGCATCCCCAGTGCACTGTGGTGTCGGACAGCTGGGCCACAAACAGCACTCCAGCTCATGTCCTTTCACCGTGCATTATATAAATAATATAAATAACTCGTCCTCCGACTTCAAACATGCCACTTCAGATGTATGGCGGGAGATTACAGAGTTTGTTAAAGCTCAGGTCTTCCATCATCCAGGCAGCTCCGAAGCTACTCACGAAAATACAGATCAATGCTTCAATTTTATGGGAGGCCTGTCCCATGTGACCAGACCCAAATCCCTTATTTTATGGCTTGCTTATACATTCCTGGTGAAAAACGGTTTACATTTTGGGCCCCGGGAGCTCTCCTAAATCAGCTGCCAGGTTTTTGCAGCTGGTAGCAAAGGGAAGCGCTGTCATCGGGCTGCCTGGAGGTGAACAAACGAGCCGCCAGGCACAGGGCTGACATCTCGCCCCGCTCCCTGGGATGCTGCATGCGAGGACCGCAGCGCCATGAGGGGACACCTGCAAGAGACCCCAAAGCTTCAGGGCTGTGATGTGGATGAAAGGGTTAACGCGGGGCTGGAGAGTTGGGAAGGAGTGTGGCTAATCCTCCGGCTCTGGCCTTGCTAATTATTTGCTGATTCAGCTGCCGAGCTGAGCCCAGCCCCAACGCAGGGCTCTGCTATCAGCACCGGCATGTGCTGGGCTCCGTGCGTGGCTTTGCCTGGTTTCTCTCGAGAGCCTGAGCACGGTGTCCTGAGCTACTGCACTGGCTTGCTGGGAAACTGAAGCACGGGTATGGCTAACAGGGTGGTGGGGCAGAGCCCGGGGGCTGCATCACATCCCCCCCATCTGCCTGCAGAGCTTTGTCCTTCCCCTTCACTGCTGAGCGGGTCCATGGGAATCAGCCCGCATGCTGCAGGCAGTGGGGTGCCTGATGCCCACCCCCAGGGCAGCCTCGGTAGCACAGGGAGATGGGGGCATCCCTTAAGGCACAGAGAGCTGCTGCCTTCGCAAACCACACTGCTTTGTAGAATCACAGAATCATAAAGGCTGGAAAAGACTTCCAAGATCATCAAGTGCAAACCCCAGCCCACCCCTACCCTGCCCACTCACTATGTCCCTCAGTGCCACATCTCCGTGGTTCTGGAACACCCCAGGGACGGTGACCTCACCACCTCCCTGGGCAGCTGTGCCACTGCATCACCACTGTTTCAGAGAATAAATTTTTTGCTTCCCTCCTTAACGAGCAGGATGAGCTTCCAGCTTGTTCTGTACACCGTGACATGCGGTGTCCCTTGGGGTCACCACTAAATCCACTCCAAATTCCGTGTAGATGTGACACCTGGGGACACAGTTCAGTAGGCACGGTGGTGATGGACTGGCAGTTGGACTAGATGGTCTTAGGGGTCTCTTCCAGCCTCAGTGATTCTATGATGCGATGCAGTTTGTGAAAGCAGCAGCTACCCAAATATATAATGGGGCATCAGAACAAAGCAGGTTGCTCATGTCATACTGTATCATAGTCACTTCCAAACCCAAAGGCAGCTGTGCAGCCCTGTGCTGCCTGGAGCCAGAGCAAGGCTTGCAGTGAAATGCCAGGAACCCTCTTTACAACTCAGAATTTCCTTCTCAGGGAAAGCGGACAGCATCCTCCTGCTTCTGGCAATTTAGAGGTTGGCTCTTTTTTGCTTTTGCAAATGGGTAACTTCACTGGGGAAAAAAAAAAAAAAAAAAAGAAGGAAAAAAAAAAGCCATATTCATCTTGCTTTGAGAACGCTGTAAATAAATCAATTCACTCCCAGGGATAAGCTCTCCCTTCTCTTTGCGGTTGACTCCTGCCAGTGCTAATTGGAGCCAATAGGCACATCAGGAGGGGAGCAGTCCCCTTTACAGGCAACACTTCAGCCTGGAGAGCATGTTTACAGCCTCATTTCAAAGCTGTAAGGAGGAGGGATCCGTCATAAACCCTAGCAGCTTTCGCTGAGTGAATGGTGCTGCTAGAATGTTTAAAACCCATCATTTGGGTGGAAAAATATAGAAAACACATGTGTTTCCAGGCCAGCTCTGCTCAGCTCCCAGCCTGGTTTGTAGAAACACAGCCAGTGCAGCACTTTGGCATGGAGAGACCTGGATACGGGGTGAGAACAACAGGGCAGGAGGACTGATGGCCACACACGGCCCCCACCTGCAATTCCCCACCCCACCCATGGGTGGGATCCCTATAAGTTCAGTGCCCAGGTGCTATACTTAGTTCTGCTTTCTTGATAGATCCTGGTCTCTCTGCAGCTCTTCCACAGACTCCTCACCCCACCATGGACCTTAGAGGAAGTCCTTCAAGTAAGCAGTACTGTTCCCTGGGACTTCAAGCTTTATCTGAAAGGTACTGGGGGAAATGACTTTTCTGAGGACTCCACAGTTTCTTGTGCTTGGTTTGTTTTTGTTTTCCTTTTTTTTTTTTTCCTGTTTGTTTTGAGGTGATTTATTTTTCATTCTCTGCTTACCCCATCCCTGGAGATTTTAAAGAAAAAGATAGCTGTGGCACTTGCTCATGTGGTAGACACAGTGGGGGTGGGTTGGTGGTTGGACTGCATAACTCCAGTGATCACTTCCAGCCTTAATGATCCTATGACTTCTGAGATTCTTGAAGGCATTAATTTAGAGGGTACCCTTCCAAGTTAAGGAAACAGTTGAGTGCTTACTTCTCTAAGGCAATTATACATAAAGACAAAGCTCCTTAATCTTAAAATTGACTTTATTAAGTTACTTTTATCAGAAGAAAATAAGAAGTCTCCTGCCCTAAAGATGCCAGTAAGGTTTATAGGGAAACATACTGCATGTTGTTGAATTGCTGCTGTCACTAGTTCAGGGTGAAGGATCTGTGCTCTGCTTTTGGGCACGGGACAGGGTGAGCACATCTCCTGGGATCGGAAGAGCAGCAGGACCAGCCCGAGGGATGGATGCTGTTCCTGCCTGTCTGGCACAACCAACTCCAGCACTCGAGGATAAAATGAATGCCAATAGCCAACAAGAAATGAGGTCTTCACTGCACAGACCCTGCGATGTTGCCTTTTGCCAAACCTTTTCACACATGAGATACTGGAGCAATTGCCCACTCTGTGGGGTTGGGACCTCTGTCTCAGAGCAGGAGGGAGCAGCGAGCTGGCAGGGCCCCAGCAGGGACACGGCCCTGCCATGCACTGCTGCATGAAGACGGATGGCTGCCAGCCTCCCTAATCCAGCCACTTCGGAGAAATTGTTTGTTCTCATCCTGTTTGAAATGGCTTCAAAGTGGCTCCAGTCTAGACTGTGCCAAGATAAATTACAAACCCAAAGCGCTGATATAAACCATAGGGGAAGGAGTCATTTGCTCTAATGTAATTAAAACAAGATATCATAATGTATGTAAGTATGTATATGTGCAGGCATGCTTTCTCCTGGCAAGATGCTCTTTCAGTTCCTCTATGGTGGGGGGGTTCCTGCCCACATTTAAGAGGTGCTGAGCAGAGAGGCCATACCCCAGCCTATCAGGTTGTGGTAGGAGTGGTGACTTCAGCACTGCGGGTATGAAAGTGGGGAGGTGCTGTGTTCTGTGTGGTGGCATTACAGGTGGTTCTTGCGGGCACTGGTGTGCGAGCGTGGGCTACAGGCAAAGTGAAGGAGGGAAGAAATAAAAAGCAGAGCTGCCCCCATACAAAGGATGAAGTACGTTCAAGTTGAATATTAGGAAACATTTCTTCTCTGGAAGAGCAGCGCTGAAGTGGCACAGCTGCCCAGGGAGGTGGGGGGTCACAGTTCTGGAACAGCTCCAGGGACAGTGGAGATCTGGCGAACCTGTGCCAGTGCTTCACTATATTTATTCTAAAAAACCATTTTCTTTATATCCAGTCTGAATCTCTCCTCTTCTAGTTTGAAACCATTCCCCCTTGTTCTGTCACAACAGACCCTGCTAAGGAGTCTGTCCCGCTTTTTTTTCTATAGCAGTCCTTTATGTACTGTATGGCCACTCTCAGGTCTCCTTGGAGCCAGCCCTCCTCCAGGCTGCACAACTCCAGCTTTCAGCCTGTCCTCATAAGGGAAGTGTTCTGTCCCTTGGATTTTCCTTGGGACCAACCCTAAATCTGCCACCGGGCAGCCCAAGAACTGGTCCCTAAAGCTTCTTTAGGGAATACTTGCATGTAGAAAGCAAATTGACTTTATCATGGCTGGCAAATCACTCAAGAAATATTCATGGGCAGTTTGGGAGCCTGGAGAGGCAGGCAGCCAGGGATGTGCTCATGCACAGTCATAAGGCTTGGTCCTACCTGGAGCAGGGCTGGTGTTTTTATAGAGCTGTGCCCCCACCCCAGGATATTGTGCTCAGTTTCTTGCCGGTGTCATTATTACACCTGCAGAGCTGGACACATAAACTGTGGCACCGTGTTCTGCCTGTGTCCCTCCCAGGGCTGCTCCAACCTCCTGAGCTCAGCGGCCACATAAATCTCAGCACGATGCTTTGAAGCAGTTGTTGTTGTTTGTGTTGTGGCTTATCGCTCTGCTCTTGTACCACGTGGCTCTGCTGCCAGGGACTGGCAGGGCTGATAAGGATGATGGATGGGGATGGTGCTGGCTCCACTGTGGCCCCACCACTTCCTGGGAGCCTGGGGTAGCCCAGTGCTCCTTGAGGAATGTGGGGCTGAGGAATAGAGAGCTCCCTGATGCTGGGAAGAGTGCAAGTGGCTCTGTGCCCAGCTGAGCCCCTTGATTATGGATTTTGGCACTGCTCAAGTGTTGGCCCATTTTATATCCCCGTGTCTATGGTGTAGGAGGGGTGGTGCAGACCCAAACCTGCAGCCTGGTTGGTGGGATGGGGCAAGCCCCCAGCCTGCTTCTGTCAAGCTCTGCAGCACACTCCGGTCCCCACTGTGAGATAGGCAGGTTGCCTTGGGAGTTAGTGGATGCCTCATCCTTAGAGACCCAAGGTCAGAATGGATGAGCACCTGACTGAGCTGTAGGTATCCCTGTTCATTGTGGGGGAGTTGGACCAGATGGCCTTTAAGAATCCCTTCTAACAAATGATTCTATGATCCTATGAGGATGGGGGTAATGAGGAGGATGCCACAATAAGCAGGTGGCATGGAGCAAACATTTGGTTCTCTCTGGGCACACCAGGGCACTGCTTTGCTTTAAGTGATATTTCCTGGGGCTGCAGTAGGGCTCTGCACACCCAGCTCCATCCTGTGTGCCATGGTGGCTCCAGCACTGAGTTGTCCCTGGGTTTAGGGCATCCCAGCAGAGAAATGAGACTGCATCCCATCACTTCATCCTGGGGTGTCTCTGATCTTTAGAGAAGCTCTTTGAAGCAACTTTCAGAGTTCAGCAGCTCTGAACTCCCTCCACAGGTCAGCTTGTGTTCCTGGCTCAATGCAAGCCAAGAGAAACATTTTTATGCAGCTACCGCAAGGACCACAGTGCAGTTTCTCAGTGATGGCATTCTGGCTTCTCTTTCCCACTCAGAATTTTTCTTTCCCTTCTTTTGACCCAACCCTCCTATCATCTTGTATTTCTTTCCCATCTCCTCTATCTCAAACTGTGCCATGGAGGGCTTGGTGCCTCTGCTCCAACCACATCTCCAACCCCTTCCCATCTAATGAGCAGGTTTGTGTGCTGCTGTGAGCCCACTTCACAGCACACTGCTCTCCAATTCATGCAAAAAATGAATGTGGGACAAAGGACAGTGTTTGCAGCACCTCAGTCAGCCAGTGGGAACATGGGCTGCCCCTCTGCCCCAGACTCGTTATGAGGGCTTCTTAAATGGAGGCTGTGCTTGTAATTAAATAGCCATACTTTGGCTCTCAAAGACAGGAGGAAAAGGCAGTTTGGAAATGTATTAAAACGGGTTTTGGCAGGTCTCCTGGATTTAGAATAATGTGCAGATTTGGGTTGTTCCATTTCAAATAAGTCAGGTTACTTTCAATGGAATTAAATAAAGATGTGCGTGATGGAGGATGGCAGCCCTTTCCTGGATGCCTTTCCCTCTCTGGCTACCTCTAGGTAACTCTGGGCTCCCAGCGTGTGTTTGGTAGCACTGTGTTTGCTGTGCTGCTCTCTGTGGCTGACTCTGCTGATAAGTCCCATTAATGTCAAATTTCCCAGAGTTTTCCAGCCCAGCTCCTGGTTTTACACGCACCTCCTTCACTCCCCATTGTGCACACATTCCAGCTGTGGCTGTTGGGAATGGGCGTGCAGCTCCTCTCCAGCTGCCTTTTCTGCACTGATGCCATGTTGTAAGTGGTCTAAACGTTTTTCTTCTTTAAAAGCAAAAAAAAAAAAAGTTTCCTAGGTGCTCTGCTGTCACTCCCACCCTCCTGCCTGGTATGCAATGTGGAGAGCAATGTGACAGCTACGTTGCTTGTGTCCATAGAGAGAAGCACGTGTTTGAGGAGGATGGGAAAATCCAACACCACTTTTACTCTGGGAAAACAAACAAACAACGAAACTTAATTGCTTTGCAGTCAGCAGCTCTCGTGCTGGGGAGGTTTATCTCAGCAATAGCAATCAAGGCCCGTGCTTGGACATGGGCAGCTGCTGTGGGGGCAGCAAGCAGTGCTCCAGGAAGTCTCCTGGTGTCAGTGGGCAGCTGAGAGCGGGCAGGAGATTTGCAGGCAGAAGGATTACAGAGGAACAGGGGGAAAGTAGCAGTCTGAATGCAGCCCAACTCCTGGTCTGCAAGGGCTTGACATAAGTATTTAAGCCTTTGTTTGGGATCTGGTGATAGCAGAGGGCTGGAAAGCGCACTGCTTTTGTGGTTAAAGGTCCTTTTGTCGGTCCATAAATCCCGAGCGAGCTCTGTTTATTCTGTTTACTGCAGTTACCTAACCTGTGAGCCACTGTGTAAATCATGGCATGCTGTGATTTAGAGTGGAGCTGCTCTGCCTGTGGCGTGTGCAGTGCGTCCCTGCCAGACCCCCACGCAGATGTCCCACTCCTGCAGAAGCCAGCAGATAAGGACAATAAAAGCTACAGCTCTCTCCCAGCACAACTACTGCTTAATTATATTTGGCAGGATCAAGCATTGCTACTAAGGGATGGAAAGAGGAACCTGAGCCCTGTATTTATTTTCCTTTTTCAAGGAAGCAGCAGTCATATCCCCAGGCTCCTCATTGCAATGTCCCATTTCCGCCCCATCTCCCCTTGGGGATGTCAGGGTGCTGCTATGTGGTGGGGCTCTGCCACGCTCTCTGTTGGGTAGTGGTCTCACCTGAGAGCTGTGCCCATATCGGAGCAGGGGGATGGATAAGGAGGAGAGGTGCAGATAACAGCACTGGCTGCTCCCTGCTGGTCCCTGGGGATAGCAGCGGGAAATGAGGAAGAGAAGGGTTTGGGCAATTGATTGCATGGGGTAAATCAGCTTTAATAGCACAGTGCTGGCACTCCAGGCTTGGACCTGTAGATTTGGTGATGAAGGAAGGATGACCCAGAGCCCATGGCACAGGGGAGTCCCTGCTTCCTACCCCCAGGTCCCTTCAGCACTCTCTCCTTCCACTGTCCTGAAACAGCCTCAGGATCCCTTTGGCCTTCCCTGTTCTGGCATTACTTCCAGGTTTGATGCAAACCATTGTGCTCCCCCTGAGCCCTCCCTCCAGGAGCTCCAGCCATCTGCCTGCACTCCCCAGGGAGCAGGACAGGGGGCTTGGCTTGGGCCCTTGCTGTTTAGTCTACCCATCAGATTGGTGACAAGGAGTCTAGCAGCTGGCAGATAGTGCTTTTCTAATTGCCACAAGGGCAGCTTCTAGCTGTTTGCCCAGTGGCTCTTTAAATCATAAAGAAGCAGGGAAGGGAAGGGTGATTGGCAAGGGGTTGAGTGAACAAAATTGCATCCCTGGTGCTGAAGTTTCAGCAGCTGGAGACAGCTTTCTGCTGACCTCAGAGGGATTTGGGGCATTGAGCACTGGGGAAAATAAAGTCAAGATGCAGATGGCCAAGGCACAGCATCTTCCTGGCAAGGCGTGATGCCTTGAGAGCTTCAGTGTCCAAAAATCTGGATGCACGGTGATGCCTCTGGGCATGCAGATGTGAATGCAGCTGTGGTCAAACACAAAACCCTGGTGAGGAGCATATGTCCCAAGACCATGCCCCCCACCCAGCCATAGCCAAGGCAAAGCTAAACAGAGATGAGGCTGAAAGATGCTCAGATGGACCCAAATTACCCAAAAATTATAAGCAAACCAAGCAGTGTTCTTCAGGGCACTGAATTTCCTTTCTTTAATGGTGGCACCAACCCGTTGCAGGATCCCACGATGCTCAAGGCTTGGAGGAGCCAGCAGGGCTGATAAAGTGAATAGCTTGAACTCACCAAAGGGATGGGTTTTATCTTCCCTAGAAGCACATTGATGGAGGGGGACATGATAAGAACCTCCCCAAACCTCCAAGGTGACAGTGATCAATCTCTCCCTGTGTCTGCTGAAGTGGAGAAAAGTTGTAATCAACTTAATTTGCAAAGAGAAAGCTCGAAGGTTAGATATTAAGACAGATGTTCTGCGTGCTGTGGGAGGATGGTGAAGCCTGGCCCTGCTTATGTGAAGGTTATTATTGCAAGCAGGCTGGGCAAAGCAGGGCAGGGAGCAGTCAGGTGTGCTTGTGGGGTTTGGAGGGAGTTGGGACACTGAGTGACGTGATTTAGCAGGCATGCTGGTGACGGGTCGGTGGTTGGACTCGATGATCCTGGTGGTCTTTTCCAACTTTGATTATTTTATGATTCTATGGTTCTATCCTTGGCCTGTATCCCTATTCCCATAGCTCAATCCCTCTCTGTACAGGCCATCCAGATTGACCCAAGTTATCTACTTCTGTGGCAGAGTACACCTGTCATGATAAAGCCTGGATCCTACAGTGTCCCCATGACATCTCCTGCCCCATGGTGGGACGGGGACCTACAGGACGCCTCTGGCCCCAGTGCACCCCTCTGGAGGTGGCAGTTCTGAGCTTGGGAGAGGGAAGCTGGGAGGTTTCAGACACTTACAAGCTGCTTTATAGGAATTGTCTAAGTCTTGTTTTGGGCTGGTGCCTTTTGGCATTCGATGGAGAAAAATTACGAGGAGGCTGAGGTTTATTAAAACCCCAAACCTGACCACTCCTGCAAAAACAAGCCTGCTTGTTCCAGGCTGGGTTTTATGGCTGTTGTGAGTATGTGGTAAAAACTTGCTCGGGCAGCATTAGAGCAGCGTGGCTATTACATATCCCAAACTGCATGTTCACGGGTGTGTTAATGATTTGCTGAAGCTCTGAGTTTGGAAAGTTTTTACTCAAACAATGAGGGTGGGAGCAGCTCGTTTGATATTTTCATGGCTCGTTCCAAGTGAATTTGGACCTCCAGTAAATAAGCAGAATGAATCAAGGCAACCGAGAGAAAAACACTTTTTTCTGGAGCTCCCACGAACAAACCAGTGGCTCCGAGGGGCTGGGGGTGGCCCAGGAGAGCCCTGGTGGGGTTTGCACTACGGCAGCCCCGCTAGGAGCAGCACGGGCCGGCTGTCCCAGCGCTCCGGGATCAGGTGCGGGGAGGAGCGGGGATGCTGCGGGTCGGCAGCACCATCTGTTGGCAGCAGGGGAAGCAGCCGGCAGCAGCGGAGGGCTGGGAGAGCTCGGCTGTGCAGCATCGCGTGGCACGCAACGCGGTGAATGACGGTGATGGGCACGGCATTAAACAGCGTTGCACTGAATGGCGATGAATTGCGCTGCGTTGCATTTCACCGCGATCCACCGCCATGGGGTGCAGTTCGGTGCAAATTCAAGGCAGTGCTGTCTCTTCTGGATCCAGAGGGCTTCCGGGGATGTGGCGTTTTTTAGGAGCCAACTGGAGCAGAGGCATGCTGGTGAGGAGCAATGGGGCTGCTGGGCTTGTTGTGTGAGGTGTCAGGGCACTGCAAGGCTCAGGGCAAGTGGTATTTGGGGGAGGTCTGTCACACACTCCTTGGATCCCAGGCGAGGGACAGTGTTATAATCCCTTCCCCTGTGATTGGGGTGGCTTGTGGGGCCACCTCGGGACCTGCCCTTCAGCCTCCTCTGCCTCACTCTGTGACTCAGTACATGGGCTCCCCTCCATATGGTTTCCATCCTGCAGGCTAGCACTTGTCATTGGTGACATTTCTGAAGTTTTTCCCAGCCACCAGATTTTCTCATTTCTCTCAAGCTGTGATTTATGCCCTGGGTGAATCCCTCAGTCCCAGGGCAGTGAGTGGAGCAGAGGCTCTGCATACAGCATAGGTGTTGTTGTTTGTGCTGACACCCCCACCATCACTGTGCTGATGTGGATGGGTCTCTGCTGGGCACAGCCACGTCCTGCTCAGAGTCACAGGATGAGCTGCGGGCTGATGGCAAGTTGCTGCTCTCTGCAGAAAGCTGCTTCCCTGGAGAACCCCCAATCCCCGCAGGTTTCATCGGCCCTCTAGAGAGGGAAAGGCCTTCTGCTGGGCACCGCAGCTCAAAGGAACACCCCTAGCAGAGCAAATCTGTGCTCCGGGTGTCCGGGACGGGCGGCAGATGGCAGCAGAGCCGGGCTCAAGCTGTGTACGCCTTGCTCCAGGCTCCCAATTTCCATTCTCGCTCGGCCAGGAGCCAACAGCAGCATTGCTGTCCCGGCAGAGTGTCCTTGCAGGGAGAGGGACCTTCACAGCTTCTGCCCATCACGACTGCTGTATGTGCAGCTGGGGAGTTAAACGGAGCTGCTCCCCATTCTGCATCTTGAGTGATGGAAAAGCGGCCGCATCTCAGGTTTGAGGGGTTTCTGTTTTCGTGGTGAAGCACAGCCCCAGATCCCCTCTCTCTCCCCTACCCTGGGGGTCTCTTCACTCCGGTGGAAGGATTAAAACATTCCCTCCATGCTTTTGTCACCTTTGTGGTGGTATTTGGTCCCTCTTCATAGAGAGCCCTGGGGACCTATTCCCCCAGACCACTCTCTGGGGAATCAAAAAAGAGTTAAGTACCAGGCTGTGGTGATGTAAATGGGCTTAAAGTGGTTTTTTTTGTTTGCTTGTTTTTCTTGCCCCCAGCCAGAGCCATGAACCCTTCATATGGTACCCAGGTATGGGGCGATGGTACCCAGGTATGGGGCGATGGCACCCAGGGATAGCAGTAGGGATGGGGGAATTGAGGAATTGCCCTTAGAGCTGCCTTTGACAGGAGGGGGATTTTGTTGAGTCATGGTTTGGGACTGGCAAACCTCCAGCACTTCACAACCAGCTGGGAGGAAGCTTGGGGCCATGCCACCCTGAAGGAAGCTGCAGAACAAGCTTCAGCCCCAGCAGCGAGCTGGGAGCATCTTTGCCTGGCTCTTGCAGCCCCATGCCAAGTTAAAACAAAATGGGGAGGGGCCAAAGCCTGCTGTGTGAGCTGCCGGGAGGGTGGGCACAGTGCGGGATCAGGCTGTGCCCAGAGACATGGGGTGTCTGCAGAGCAGGGCCATAGGAGCACACAAAGGCCGCATCAGAGGCATTCTTTGCCTGCACCAGCATCTGCCTCTGTGGGACATTCCCCCTGATTAGATACACTCCCCCTTTCTAGCTAGCTCTGCCTCCTGGGGCACAAATTATCTCTGGTGCTTGTGTCCCGGGTGCCGGCATCACCCCACCCAGCCTGGCTGGCCTCAGATGCTGCTAATAGCCGAGCTGCCCTCTCCTGATTACAGCCCCATGAGGCTGCTTTTATCGTGGGCAAAGCGCTGCTGGCTCATTCATTCCCTCGGGCTGCCCCTCCACTGCTCGGAGCCCTGTGCTCGGATCCCACTGTGCTATCTCCCCTCTTCACATGAGGTACTCTATTTGCAGCCTGCCTATCTGCAAAGCAATACTGAGCAGGACAGGGGCCCTGGCCTCTGCTCAAGGGAAGGTGACATTTGCCACTGTCTAAGGGACTGGTTCTTCCAGGCAAGGATGCATTCTGATTGCTCCCATGCTTCTGGGAACTTTATGCCCCATCCAACCCCAGGGATTTAGATTTAGATGTTAGAAGGGAATTCATAACTCAGAGAGTGGTGAGGCCCTGGTGCTGCTGCCCAGAGCTGTAGGTGTCTGATTCCTAAAGGTGCCCAAGGCCATGGATGGGGTCCTGGGCAGCCTGAGCTGGTGGGTGGCAGCCAGCCCACGGCAGGGGGTTGGAACTTGTTGGGCTGTAAGGTCACTTCTAACCATTATGATTCTCTAAAATGTGAGTATCTGACATTACTTCATTGGAAGTACTTCTGGAGAGCAGTTTCAGTGAGCAAAGCATCTGAAGCAGCAACACAGGGCAAGGTGAACAGAATCCACTGAACTGGTGATGCCTCAAGCAACCCAAAACGGGCTCCTGGAGCCCTTGCATCATTCAGCAAATTCCTGCATAGAAAAGGGAAGGTGCAGAACTGTTTGATACACTGGATCCTCAAGGAGCTTGAGGAGGGGACTGCTGCTGGAAGCTCTGAGAGGGGGTGTTTATCTCCATGTGTCTGTAGATCAATCAGTATCCGTGCCCAGGTGCTCTGGAGTCAGCAGGAGCAGCAGCAGCTCAACGTCTGGCCCCATCAACATTATTGGCACTCATAGCATGTTGTCACCACGCACTGAAGGGCAGGAGGCACCTTAATGAGCCTCTCTAAAGTAAATTATTAAATGAACCGATAAGGCAGTGCAGCTGCAGGAATGGCACAGGAGCTGCAGCACTGCATGAAGCCCAGTGCTCAGCTGGAGCTGTGGAAGGACTGGGAGGACTCTGTGATCTGTTCATCCCCACTGACCCCAGCTGCAGCCCTGGTGCAGTTCTCGATGCAAATGTTGGCTTCGTTTCATGCTGCACCAGCTGCAAGCAGCCCCTGCTGCTCCGTGAGCCCTGGCTGCCATCCCACGCCACGCTCAGATAAACTGCGGGGATGTTTTGGTTTGGCACAGGCACTGGGTTTGCATCTTTAGGAGAGGAATTACAAAATAAGGAGATAAGTCTGGTGATTGGGAACAAGCTCCAGAAAACACGTCTCAAGCATAGAGAAGCCTGTGCTGCCCTGCAGACGGCTGGGGTGATCCTGGTTTGGGGCCAGAAATTCCTGCAGAGGCTTTCTGAAATTCTGGAGAGCACCCAGCATTGCCCTGCAGCAGGACTGCTGAGCCCAGGCCGGCTGTGCTGAAGCAGAGAGATGATTCTGCTGAGGAAACGTAGAATCATAGAATCACAAAAGTTGTGAATCACAAATAGAATCACAAAAACGCACAGGAACCAAAGGGTTTAGCTGAGGAGCATGCAAATTGGACAAAGTGACACCCAACAAGAACTCTTGGCTCAGGCTGCATGCTGCTTCACGTTGCATTCATTTTGCTCGTGATTTAACATCAAAGCCTAACAAACACCCTGGCAGGAGGTAGGACTCTTACGAGTCAGCACCTCCATTCATGCCAGATGGTGAAAAGCTTTGGATCACCACAAAACCTGGCAGCCAATGGACAACAAAATCCACCTGCAAATTCTGCTCTTCTGGACCTAAAAAGCACGCAAAAACCTTGTGCTGGTGCAAGGCAGTAAGGTGGCACCCAGAGGTGGCTGTAACCCACAGCCTCCATCACATGGAAGAGGAGAGATCATAGAACCATAGAATCATTAAGGTTGGAAAAGACCCCTGACTAATATGTCCTAATTCACAGCACCTAGTTCAGAGACATTCCTCCATTTCAGTGCTTAAGCAGAGATCAGTTGTATGGACCCATTTTACAGACCATTCACAGGAAAGAGAGGACAGCGCTGTCTCTGGTCTCAGGGATGGAGTCCTGCTGTCAGGAACCAGAGCTGGGATGTACAGGGTTAGCAGAAGTGAGGACAAAAGTGAAGCCATAATGTGCAGCCTCTTAGTCTGGATTTATGGTGCCTATGCTGGCTCTCTGTGGACAGTAGGTCCAGGATCTTCCTGGATGACTTGCAGGAGCACATCCATGAGCATCCCATAGTCTTTTTGCCACATGGAGCTGTGAAAGGAGCCATGCTCTATTCTGAGGTTAATCAGAACTACTCCAGTTCACTCCTTAGAGGCCACTGATCTTGACAAGCCAACAGCTTGGGGCTGACAGCACTGGCATTCCTAAACCACTGACCAACACTCTTTTCCCACCTTCAGGACCTGCTCTTCAGCTCTCCCAGGTCCTCTAAGTGGCTAGAGGTTCCCTACCACCTCCCAGGCTGCAGCCATATCCTACACCCCCAGCCAGGTGCAGGAGGACCCACTAGAGGTTCCCACTACCCAACCCACTGCTGCCTCCCCAGCCCAGCCATCCCAAGGGCTGTCACAATGCTTGTTCCCATCCCTGCTGACCTCTCCGAGGACAGAGCATAAGCCCTGGTAGCCGTCCTGTTTGTATATACAGGTCTGCTACAGACACAGATCCTTTAATCCCCCTCTCTGTCCCATGGACTGTGCTGGTACAATGGGAACCAAGGCTGGGTGCTGGCTCTGCACTTTGCTGAAGCCCTTGTCCCCCTGATTGGCTGATGAGCTGCTGACAAGGTGCTACCAGGGGGCTTAGCATCCTGGCAAAGGGGACTGTCCCCAGCTCAACTCAGCTGCACCAGAAGTCAGAGGAGGATCTTTCAAGTGTCCTTGAAAATCTGGAGCCCAATCTCTGAACTCTCATACACAAAATAGTGGGGGAATTTTAACTTTGTACCTCAGCCTGGCAGCGATGTCATTACGTTGTGATGCAGGGTGAGATCTGAATGGCAAGGCCCAGGGCTTTGCTTTGACTGCAGAGGGGTAAAACAATATTGAAACAACTGCCAGGCTCTGTCAGCAGCAGGGCTCCCATGGGAAAAGAGAGACTTTGCGGACACGCACTGCTGATGGTTTTGTTGTGAACATCCAACCAGTGAAGGGAGAGAACAGAGCTGCTGGGAGCTGCCTCCGATTTAGTATTTCCTAACACTGCTGGTTGACTATGAGCCTTTTGGCTGTTAATCTTTCAGTGCTGAGAGAAAAACATTCCAGAAATCCCACTCAGCAATCTTACTGATCCTCACCTGGAGGCTCCAGGAGTTTTTAGGGCACCCACATGAGCTGCCAACACTTGAATGAATTGAGAACTGTGGAGCAGCTGCTGGCTGGAACCTCCCTGCACAGGGGGCAGTGAGGGGTTTGTCCCCCTCCAGCTGCAGCACACAGAGCTGATGGCAGAGAAATACAGAGCCCTGGGGCTCTCAGCCCATCTCCACCATGCTTCATTTCTCAATGGGAATGGCAAATCCTGGGGGAGAGCAGGATGTCTCATCTGAAGCACAAAACCTGAAGGCATTCTGAAAAGTGATGCATTTATTCCTCATCTCCGGTTGCAAAAGTATCTGAAATATTTTGGCTAACATTTCTGAATGCACAGTTGGCACAGGGGAGGAGGAAGCTGTGTCTATGGGAGGTAAATATCCATTGCAGGGAATAGCCTCAGTGGTTGGCTTCCAAAAATGCTTGGAAATAAAAATTAGGGGATGAGTTAGGCAGCCTTGGGCTGATACATATACAGCAAAATATACAAGGTGAGAAACTCCTCTCCAAAGGAGGTGTTAATTTCTACAGCCAATGTCATCCATAACCAGGAAATGAGAGGGTTTTCGCAATTTGTCTCAAGTAGATGAGGTAACTGAGAGTCTTGGGAGAGCTCTGCAAAAGCTCCAACTTTTGGAAGAAACAGCTGTGACGATAAAAGTGGTTACAAGCCATTATATTTATTTTATCCCCTCAGTTCTTAAGACTTCATATCAAGCTTCAAACTTTTAATTCTGTTGACTCTTTTGCACCTCACTTTTTGACACTGAGAAGATACACACAAAGTCATCTTGACTCAAGCATGTTTGCTGCACACTTTCCAGTGCAGAGATGTGCACAAGCAGTGAAGGAAGATGAGCTTGGCCGAGCCCATACAGCCCAGCAGTGGGGTGCATGGCTGGGAAGCACCATGCCATGAGGTCAGGCTGCTGAGGCTCTGAGCTGTGTGGTCCTGCTAACTGAAAGCACTTTCTAATGGGAATGTAATGGAACTCGTTAGTGTCTGCCATTTTATTATGTGGGTTGAAAATTACTTCTTAGTGGGGATGTGCTCAGTCTTCATGCTGATTGTTCTTATGTTTTGCTGGAAGGATATGAGCACATTTATCTCGGAGCCAGGGAGTACCTTCTACCTCTCTGAAGGCGCGGACTCGGTGTGCTCTGATTCCCTTGCCCTGGCAGCAGGATGGAGAGATTGCTGTCTCGCTTCTGTGCATTCTGTGTCTGCATGAGAGAGCTGAACTCCAGCTAACCTGCCCAGCGGGACTGCGGAGTGCAGCAGGAGGCTGCAGCCCCGTCCCTTTGCCACACACTGACTGCTGCCCTCCTTGTGCCACCAGCTCTGCTCCATCCAACAATTGCTGAGAATCCTTAGAGTAAGTTTGTTGGTTTTTAATGGGGAGCCGACGGGTTTGCTAAAACAGAAAATTCCTAGCTGGATCTCATCACTGTCACTGGTGACACAGACTATTGTGCCACAATGTCAGGTTTCTCTTTCACCGATAAGACCTAGGTGTCCTTTGGAAAGATTTTCCTCCGTGGATGTAAGAGGTAGTCCTGCAATTCAATCAATTGTGCTGAATTTGCAAGTCACTGGGGAGCAGAGCAGATATGGCAAATATCTGGGACAACTGAATTAGCCCAAAAGCAGCAGTGGGAAGGAGTGCTGCTGAATTTGCATAACCTTGAGCGTGTCGTCCTGCACAGCGTCCCCGCCCAGCAGAATTCACAGAGCAGTAACAACGAGGTAAATAATTCAAAGCATATGACTCAGGATGGGAAGTTTGGGTTTTTTCTTGGCAAAATCCCCTTTCTCCTTTCAAAAGCATTACAGGTGGCTGATCCCTGATGTTCTGCTGCTCATGCTTAAAGCACAGGTTTGCATCTGACCTCCTCAGCAAGCAGAGCAATCACCACTCAACTGGTAGCCAACAAGTGGCATGAAGGCACTCAGGAATGACCACCTGGACCAAAGGAGATCCAAACCACCTGCAAGACTGGCAAACCTTTGGGATGTGAGGCAAGATGATGTGATCCAGAGCATGCCCAGCACACTGCAGCTGCTTATGGGCAACGGAGATCAAGTTACAGCTTAAGGAAAACTCCACAAAATGCAAGCAGTGTTGATCTTCTGTCTCCAGCACCTGTCAGGCTCTGTTACTTGCTGATGTAGCTGCAGTCATTTCACGCCCTGTGTTGTCCAGCTCGGCTCAGAGCTGGCTTTTTTGCTGTTGAGGGAAAAGATGTTTCCTTTATTTCATTTTAATGTTAGTTCTTCACACACACATATTCCTGGTTTGGCCACAAGTAGCTCAGGGATATTGATATCTACTTAGATCCCAGTCGGTTCAGAATCGGTCCCCATAAGGGTGTTTGTTTAAAGTGCATTACCTAAAAGGTTCAATGCATCAGTAACTCAGTTTAAAACACCAGGCATCTTTTTGGCTTGTTAGCATCCTTCTCTGGGTTTTATGAGGGTTGGGGGAGAAATGCATGGGGCTGGGGGGAGCAGCACTGAATTAAAGCTGTTCCCAAAGTGAAGGTGACTCTCCGAGGGGAGGCTGTCGGCCTGGAAAGCATCTTTAAACCCACAGGCCAGAGTCAAAGCAGCCAGCCGGCTGCGATAAATATGCAAGCCATGCTTCATTCAGGGAGAAAGAAGAGAGCTGTTGTGTGCAGGGCCAGGGGAGGTTGGGAGCTCCTGGCCAAAGCCGGCTTCGCAGCTGCTGATGCCAGCAGAGGAATTTCCCCGGAGACTGCACGCTCAGAGGCTGCACTGCAGCTGGTGAAAAGCACAGGGATGGGAGAAAGCTGGGAGGCATGGGGACACGGCTGAGGTGAAGGGCGAGCCCCAGAGGTAGGCCCGGGGAGATGGTGAGGTGCTTTCATTGCGTTTGGGGAAAGCAGAGCTGGATTTGTTCCCAGTAAATTGTGCTGCAGAAACACAGCGACTTCTTGGCTGCCTCTCAGCATGTCCCCAGTGCTTGGGAACAGAATATTCCAGCTACCAACACAGCGTGTGCTGCCTGTAGGGCAGAGCGGGGGAGATGGGCTGGCAAGAGGTGAGGACACTGGGAACGCTGTGGTGCGTGGAAGCTGCTAGGCACTGCCCACATGCTTACACTAACTCAAGCCTGCATGCACCAAGCACAGCTCACCTGGGGAGCTTCCCTTCACAGAGAGCATCCATGAGAGGTAGCCAGGCAAGGGCAACGAGGCAATTTGTCCTGTTGGCTGGTGCATAAAGGCCATGCATAAGCTTGACTGCTTGCATGAACAATTCTCTTTCTTCCTCCTTGCCCATTAATTTATTATTTTAGCATTTAAAACTATGACACGGTTTGGTCCAGCTGCCCACAGAGTGAGTGTGGAGTGAGAGCCTCACCCAGCTCACTCCGCCCTGCAGCCACTTTGGCTCTCACCCACTGTGGGCTCTTCCTGCTCACATGTCAGAGCTGGGCAGCCCAGGCTGGCATCTGCTGCCCAACTGAGGCTGGCACCATGCGTCCCTGAGCCTCACAGAGGGTAAATATGTGAGCCCTGCTGGAGGGGAATCAACATGTGTTGCGTAGACCCCAGGGTTCGCTTATGAAAGCATAGAGACTGCCTTGGAAATATGGGACTGGGCTGACAGGAGTACAGGGCACTGTTTTGTTATTGCAGCTCAGATATGAGAACATCTGCTCTGGGTATTCAGCCAGGCATCAAGGCCAGTGCTATCTCTTCTAGAGTCATAATCAAATAAATTTCCTTTTGGTACTGGGCAGATTCTTAAATGTTTCTGCGACACGTGGCACACTCTGGTGATCCCTGGGCTGTGGCACATGGTGACACTGCATCACATGAGTGTGCTCCCTGATTTGGGGGGAGCCAAGAGGATCCTGAGGGAGAAAAATATTTTTTAAAGCCTGGATAGAAATGGAAGTTCCCTCAGGCTTCATTCTGCTTTCAAGGCTGGAAACACGAACTGCACTGGCAGCAGTAAGAACTAGGCAAAAAGTGCACATATCTTGGGCTGGGTATCAAGGGATACATGGGGCCAAAATAGCCTCAGTGGAACATCCCTGATAGCCTAAGCCTCCCTCCGGGGACCAGTCAGACCTCTGACTCCGCTGCCCTTCTGAACAAGATGCTAAACTATGTTTGCCTCTCCTTCCCTTCTAACTGTTAAGCTGTGCAATCAGCTTTCCCTTCTCCTCCATGCATTAGCTGGGAGCTAATGCTACATTTTCAGTGCCTTGTCATGTTAGTGTTTCTTCAGGGTCTGCACAGGTCTCTCACTAAGCCATGTTAAACACTAGGTTTTTCAGGTGAACATTTCTGGGTACAAGTGGGACAGCATCCTCATTGAAGAGGACAGGCAGAGTGAGGCTTGTTATCAACGCTGGTTTTACTCGTAAAGATCCACTTAAAATGAGAAAAGTCTTGTTAAATGATAGCAATAGTGTAGGTTTAACATAAAGCATTGCTTTTCATGTATGTATAATTTGTATGTAACTATACACAGGATTTGGACTCTGACTGGCCTGCTGCATTAGGGGACAAGGACTGAGGGCATTAGAGACAGTCATGACCGAGCGACATTCCATTAGCTGGGGGTTAATCGAGTATTTTAACCTCCTCAAATGAAAGTGTGCAGGTTTTGCTGGGCTACAAAAGCTATTCCTTTAATCTCTTTCCATGAAACACATTGCATTCTCCAATCATCTTTGTAGTCCTTACTCCATTTCATCATCCTTGAATGTGGATAACCACAATTACACACACTGCTCTGGAGGAAGGCTCATCAGTGCCTTCAGTAATGGGATAAAGAGCTTCTGATGCATCTGAGCTTTGCACTTGCCTTTTTCATGTTTTTTGACGTCATGGTGTAGTCACCCTATGACAGTGACCAAGCCACCTCTCCTGGTTGCCATCACTCATCAGTCTTCTGATGGCTCCTTATTTTACCTTCTGGGCCCTGAGCCATCCTCCCAGCCCTTCTGCCTTTAACCTCTACCAAAGTCACTGAACATCCCGAGTTGGAAGGGGTCACCGACTCCAACTCCCAGCTCCACACAGCACAATCCAGATCAAATCCCTACATCTGAGAGCCAGCTCTCCTTGAGCTCCAGCAGCTCAGGGCCGTCCAGGGCAGTCTGTTCCATGCTCACTGCCTTCTGGTGCAGAGCCTTTTCCTCACCCCCACCTGACCCTCCCCAACACAGCTCCATGCTGTGCAATAGACACAATTGCCCTCATCTGACTCATGATCTCACATCAACTCTGATGGGGAACAGAATCTGCTACGAGTGTCACTTCTCTCTGCACAATTACAATCACGAAACATCCTGAGCTGGACGGGCCTCCTAAAGATCACTGAGTCCAACTCCTGGCTCAGCACAGAACCACCCAAAAATCAGACTGTACATCCGAGAGCACTGTCCAGACACTTCTGAACTACGGCAAGCTCGGTGCCCTGCCCGCTGTCCTAGGGACACCGTTTTAACGCCCGACCACCCGCTGCTGAAGACCTGGGATAGTCCCTTCCCATCACAGCGCCCGCGAGCCGTTCAGCAGCGGCACTCGCACCCACGCGGGCAACGCCAGCGCCCGTCCAACACACCGCCCAAGCGTCCACTGGAGCGCCTTCCTGTACCACGCAGCCGGGGGCTGCGAGGGAGACCGCACCAGATGGCAGCGTGCCCTTCCCACCGCCAGCCCCCCCCCGCCCCCGCGGCCCCTTTAAGCGCCCCCACGCGCGGCCGGGCGTTGCATCAGGCACGTGCGCGCCGCCGGCCGGCCGGGGGCGCGCCCCGCCCCTCCTTTCCCCCTTCCCCACCCCTTAGGCCGGGTGCGCGCGCGCGGCCGGGGCGGCGCTGCACGGCGCGCGCCCCCGCGGCTAGTCGCGTGGTCCCCGCGCGTCTCCATATTGCTGCTGCGGCGGCGGCCGCTGTGGGGGGGGCGGGGGGGAAACGCCGCGTGTGAGTGCGCTGAGCGGGCGCTTCCCCCCGTGCGGGGCGGGGGCGCGCAGATGGCGACGCAGGTGGAGGCGCTGCTGCCCGGCGCCCCGCTGCTGCCCGCCGAGGAGCGCGCCCTGCTGCTGAAACCGCCGCAGGACGGCGGCCGGGAGAAGGGCGAACCGCCCATGGGCCCCGACGGCGGCCCCGCGGCTCCGCGGCCGCCCAGCGCCAAGCAGCAGAAAGAGGAGAGCAACAACCAGGAGAAGGAGAGCCTGCTGCGGGCGGGCGGCGAAGCGGAGGAGGGCGGCGAGGCGGGCGGCGGAGGAGGGGGGCGAAGGGAGTTCATCGAGGCTCCGCCGCCCAAGGTGAACCCCTGGACGAAGAACGCGGCCGCGCTGGCGGTCAACGGGCAGTCGCCTCCAGGTGGGTACGGGGGGGGGGGGGGGGCGAGGAGGGACGCGGGGGGTGCGGCGGCGGCGGCGGCGACCGCGCCCCGGCCGGCAGCGCCATGCGGCACAGCGTGCGGCCCGAGGGAGGGCGGCGGGGAGGGGGGAACCGGCCGAGCTGAGAGCGGGGAGATGGGGGAGGGGAGCGGCCCGGCCGGGGCCATGCGGCTGAGGGAGGCCCGAGGCGGGCGGGCCGCGCTCGTTGGGCCGGGGCCGGGCGGGCAGGAGGAGGAGGAGGCCTCCCCTTCCCAGCATTCCGCCGCCGCGCAGGCAACGTGGTGGCTTCCCTGGCCCAGCATGTGATTTCCCCGAGAGCTCGGCCTCCTCCACCGGCCCACGTGCGCCGCTCCGAGCTCGGCCCGGTGGGGCCCGGGGGCCGTGTGCTCCGCGTGGAGGCCCGGGCGCCTGTTGTAAGGCTGAGCTGAAATGGCTGAGCGCCGTTTCTTCGCCTGTTCGGGTTTATTTTTTTTTTTTGTTTGTTTGTTTGCTTGTTTGATTTATTTACTCGGCAGGAGATAGTCGTAGAGATAAGTAGGGAAAACTTCTCAGAGAGAGCGGTGGGGTGCTGCGGTTGGCTGCCCGGGGAGGTGGTGGTCGAGAGGCGTGTACGTGGTGCTTGGGGACATGGTGTAGTGGGCAGTACTGCTAGTAAACGTACAGCTGGGCTACGTGATCTCAGATGGACTGCGTGATTTCCAGTCCGAACAATTCCATGATTCTGTGCTTGGGAGCGGATCGCTGCTCAGCAGAAGTTTTAATTCCTAATATTTTTGGCCTATCTGCGAGCTGTGCAGTCACGCTGCCAGGTATGACATCAGGTTCCTTGCTACTGTACTGTGTTTTGCAAGAAGCGTTGCAGGCTAGGTGAGATGATTCACCAGAGCTATTATTGATCTTTGAAAGATGGACACCTCTGCAATTTCCACCTGGAAAGCTGTCATCTTAATGGTAGCGTAGAGGAGAAGGTCAGTGTGCCAGGTAAAAGTCGGCACTCGGATGGTTTGGTGGTTTGTCATTGTGCAGTGCACAACGAAATCCAGGACGGTGCTGCTGTCTGCGTTTTCCTCTTGCAGCGTGACATCCAGCTGCTCACAGTGCTCCTTTGTGTGAGAGCTGGGCTCTGTCACGCTGCCTTCTTAGGCAACACACCCTAGGAATCAACCAAAAGGTGCAAAAATACGAGCTGTTCCTGCAGTGTTCGTGTTGGAGGCCTTGCAGCACATCCAAAGCATGCTAAAGTGGGGGCTTAGGGGCCTGAGGAGGCAATGTGTGGCAGATCCTGCAATGCCTGAGATGATTTTGAGAGGATAGCATAACAGCGGGCAGTAAACGTGCGACACCCAGTGTGTTGCTGGGCCTGGCCCGATTGTCCCAGTATTCCTGGAGGAGTTTAAATAATGGAATTGGTTTTGCAGTGCCCCAGACACTGCCATTTGGCTCCCTTGCTCTTGGGGCATTGTTTCTTTTGCTGCCTGGTTCGTTAGCAGAAGAGAAAACGTGTAAAACAAACACGGCTGGTGAACTCCCATGAGAGGCAGGCTGGTGGCTGGCCTTGCATAGCGGCCCTTTGCCTGAGTGCCTTCTCGTAGACTTCATTGGCTCCTGCCATATCTTTGCTGCTTTGGGTGGAGGATTTCTTCCAGCAGATGTTTCTGAGAAGAGGTTTGGAGTGTGAGAATGTGCAAATGTGCCGTTGTGCAGAAGATGAGCTGTGGTGTTGCAGTGACCTCCAGGATATCATCAAAGAAAAGCGGCGTCTCTGTACGCTGGAAACACATTGAGCACATGTAAACTCTGGAAAGACATTACTGAATGTTTTTAGGTTTTTAGCACAGAAACTGTGGTTGGCAATTGAGCTGTGCTCCCAGCGTAGTGTTTGTGTCCTAATTTACTGAGTGTTTTCAGCCCTGATCCTGCTATAGAGGAGTACTAGGAGCCATTGGACATCAGGACAGCTCTCTAAAGATATGGGGATCTCTCTATGACTTGTTTTACAGGCTTTCAAAGCCCTAATTTTTTATAATAATTGTATTAATTATAGGCCTGAAGAGCAGATTTAATGGACAAGACTTGCTCCTTAAAGTGTTCACCCATTCTGTAATGATCTGTGCTGGAATTAGCGCTCACAGAAATGAAGGAATTGAGCTCAAGCTCAGAGAAAAACAGTACTGTGCTCAAGATCTTTGTGAGTTTTCACTGTCTATGTCTAACTACATATGTGGAAGAGCTTGGCAAATCCACCTCTGCTTGTTCTGAACTCCTTGACCTCCTGCAGCTGAACATCAGCTGGGAAGGGTGAATGTGTGGGGGGGCTGATACAGATGCCAAATCACAGGGTCTGGTTTGGGGGGATTAGGGTTTACTTCCAGAAGCAGATGTTTCTGGGGTATGCTGAAGTTTGGGAGCAGGGTCAGTAATGGGAAGTTTTAAGTGTTACTGCTCTTTCAGGAAGGCAGGCTGGAGCAAAGCCTCTCCTTGTTGCTTAGCCCCTCCTCCCAAAAGCATAGCTGCATGGCCTTAAGGGTAGCAACCATTAGGTTGAGTTAGACAACGATACAGCTGGTGCTGTAAGCAGAGGGTCAGCCACTGGTGGAGAGGTGCAGCAGGCAGTCTGTCCTGGTGCTTGTCACAGTGTGCACTATATTTGTGTGCATTTCAGAGTTGAGGTGCAGGTGAGAAAGAGAGGGTGGTCCTTTAAACTGTAAAATGGCACATGAGCATGTCAAATGTGGCAGGGGTTGTGTTAGTTCTTATTGCTCATGAGGAGCCGTGACAAGGCTTTTAATGACACCTCATCTTTGCTCTCTCATCAGGTAGCAAGGTCTGTTGACAGTCCCCTCGTTACATGCAAGTTGCTGTATGTTCTCTTCTTATCATGTAAATAAGTGGCAGCCAGCAGCCTGACTCCCAGAGGCATAATGGTAGGGAATGTATATGCAGGAGAGAAGGAAACATTTTCTGACACAGACAGCATTGCACTTCTGGCTATAAACCAAATTTGAAATATTTTCTTCTAATTCACCAATAAAGAAGTGTGGCTTCGGTTAAGGTGAGTTGACTTTCTGGAACATGATGTACTGCTCTGTTGTGCCCTGCACCAGTGCTAGCAATGATGCAAGCTTTGGTGCGGACAGGTGTTAACAGCACCCCGTTTTGAAAACCTGCTGGATTTATTTCAAGAATTGTTTCATCAGTACGCTTGTAAATGGCTTTAAAAATTAAAAAGTGCCATCTTGTAAATAAGAATATGCAAATTTTCATGACTGGCAGTGCCATTGCCAAGCACTACCTTCTGTACCGTCTCTCCTCCTGGTTGCAAATTCAGTCTTTCCTAGTGCAGATGCAGGAGGTGCTTTAGTTTCATGAGTGGAGTTTCTTTCCTGCCATTTGGCAGATGCACTGGGAGGATAAGCAGCACTTTCCAGAAGGCACACCTTAGTTCCTAGCAGCAAGAACCGGAGGTTGGCTGCCTATTGTTCAGTGTGCAGGCTGGGCTGGCTGCTGGTGCTGCGGAGAAGACAGGGGGAGAGAGAGATTCGTGAGATTCTCACCCCTCAATGACTAAGTCCCCAAAGGGCTTTCCTTGAAGCTGGCCTCCAGTACAGGAGATAAGCTGTATGGGAAGCTCGTTTTACCTTTGGCATTTCTTTGTATTTAGAATAGATGTGCACATCTGCCTGCTGGGGTATCTAGCTCAGTAGAACTGCACACACCTATTTCCAAAGCGTTGGGCAATTCTTGCTTTGTCATGGCATGTAATTGTGGAGCTCTTCTGGCTGTTGGTTGCAACAGAGCTGCTATCGCAGCCCAGTCCTCCCCCCCCACCACCACCCCAAGTTTCCTCTCTGAAATACGGTTTTGTTCCAGTACCACAACTCACGTTCGAGTAACGCTTCCCATTTTACTGTGGAGCATGAGTTACTGGAACTGCTGCTCCCCAAATGTGCAGGGTGGTGTTATTCCTCCCCCACATACCTTTGCCCTTCAGCTTTGTGCTGGACCTTTGCCCTGCCGTGTGCTGTTTGTTTCGGGAAGGCGGGGGAGCACAGCTCCATGGAGCTGACTCATGGGCCCCAGCTGCTGGGATTTGGTGCCTTCTTCCACCTCAACCTCCAGTTCCAGGCTGCCAGCCATGAGGTATTGCTGGATGATCCTCACCATCGCTCGCTTTCACCTCTGTAACTCTTCTTCAAAGCATTTTATTGCCTGTGGTACCATGGGGAGGATTGCACTGTGATCATTGGACAGAGGGTGGGCTTTGTTCTGCAAGGAAGGCAAAGAGAGTGCCAAAACACCTGGGAATGGAGGTGCTTGGTGCAGCGCTGTATGCTTGCTTCTAAATTATGACACCTGATCCTTTCACTGTGCTCAAATAGTGTGAAATTATCCTCAGGGGAATGCCAAATGCCAACCTGGGTAGCATGAGGTTTCTTCTTGCACACTTGAAGCTACTTCATAAGGAATCTCAGATACCACGTCAGTGGTAGCACTTATTTGGTGGCATAGGGAACATGCATTTTAGTAGAAAGCCGTGCTGCTGGACCAGATTGGGTATTTTAATCATTGCAGTTACTAGCTACAAATAGTAAGAGTTGAAAATATAATCACTTTGATGAAAACTTAAAACTTACGCTTGCATACTGCCAGAGGGTTGTGGAGTCCTTTGTGACCGTGCAGCTCTTGGAGGAGCTCTGCTCCTGTCACAGTAACGGGGCAGACCAAGGTGCAGTGCCTGACTATGGATCTCACAGGTAGCACAGCTGGGAAGGGCTTTTTCTCTCTTACCAGAATTCTGATGGTAGCAGTGAGTTGGTCCTTCCCAACTCTGATGCCCATCTACATTTTGGCCTTCAGAAACATTATCTGCTGGCACTGGACCAGTGTTTTTGCTGTATCTTAGTATCTACTGGGACTGGACCCTTTGCTAGTGTCCTAGCAGGGGCTCAGCACTGTGTGCTTCATGGTTTCTCATGTGGCCAGCTCAGCTTTTGCAGCTGTCTTTGAGACCATGCTTCAGTTCCAAACTCATTCCTGTAGGTCTATGGCCTAGTTAGTGATCTGTGAGTGGAGTGAGGAGTCTTTACTCCTTGCTCTGTAATAACTGTCTAATCTGAAGATGTATCAGCAAATGGCACAGGTGTGTGACTTCAGCAGGTAAGAGGAGAAGAAGAACTTCTAAAAAATAAAAAGAACTTAAGGCAACTGTTAGTGTATTTAGGCAACAATAATTGGTGACCAGAATAAACAGGAACTGAATTTGGCCTCGAATAAATCAATTCTTAGAGTTCTTTGTGGGAGGAGTCCCAGGTCAGGTTCAGGCTGGACTGGCTGGGAGAAGGAGCGGGTGCACATGAGGGTGCTGCTGCAGAGGAGTGAAAACTGGCACAGGGCACTGTAAAAATTAGGTTTGGTGGCAGTTCTAATACTGCACAAGATGTATGTTTCTTGGAGGTGGGGGGGAAGGGTTGTAGAAACTGTGGTCAAATACAGTGTCAACATGTTTCCAAACATAGGCTTATCCTGTAATTGCAGGTTCCCAGAAAATCCTCCTAACTGAACTTTTCTCTATCAGAGCATGTATTTGTGCAACAGCCTGGGGACTCTGGGGCAGCAGGGTATGTTACCTTCTCTGAGCAAATCAGTGTGTGGCATGTGGCAGCTCTGCCAGTTGCAGGACAACACCAGGCTGCTGATGGAGATCAAACTGCAGAAGCCATCCTCAGCAAGTCAGCTGGCCTTGCTTAGGTGTGAGGCTCACAGTGGATTTTGTTAGAGTCGAACATTAATGCCACGTGTGTTTGAGGATATTCTGCTGTGACGTGCAAGGAGAGAGAGGAACGGCTGTGAATTGACTGGGCTAATACCTGCATTATTAGTGGTTTACCTTCATTGTCCTTCTGGAGCAAAGCTGACTTAGGAGCAGCAGCTTGCTTCAACATTTTCTTTTGTTGCAGTGCTGTATGGGAACACGTGGCAGGCACTACTTGGTGATGGATGTCATTTTTGGGGGCTTTGAGTCACCTGATTTTCCATGGCCGCATGTCAGAAAGACTGGTGGAGATCTGTGCTGCAGATAGCCCTGAACTGGAGTGTGTGGGAGATGACCAGGGCAGTCGTGGCTGGAAGTGAGTGCTCTGTGTCTGACAGAAGCCTGTGTTTATTTCAGAAATGGATGAGACCTAACGGAGGTGTCTGTGGTTGAGGGTTATCACTGCAGCTTAGTCTGGTATTGGTGGTACTTGGAGGTGACACAGACACCCTTTGTTCACATAATGGAGAAAATGGCACTCTGGTTCCTCTGAGCGTGCCCTGATAAGTGTTCCTGAGGAAGTGTGCTCGCTTCCTGCCTGACACCTCTGGAGGTGGCTGGATGGATGCAGGCTGCCTTTAGTAGATCTGTCCAGGGACCAGCGGACCCACAGCTGCCTTTTTGTGGTCCTAACTCACTCCCCAAAGTGGCTCTGGCTTCTGACAAGGTGCAGGAGTGGCATCACTGCCCCAGGAGGATGGGCGTGCAGGAAAAGCATCTCTGGTATTCTGCATTGTTAGCTTTTTGATTCTCCCCCCCCCCTCCCCACCCCCCACCCCCCAGTAGCCTGGGAGAGCAGTGAACACATGCTCCATGCTGGCCCCACATCCCCTGCTCCCCTTTGTCCCCTGCTGCAGTATGGAGCTGCAGCCTCGGGGGTCGAGGGGAAGGAAGGAAGCAGCGTTTGTCCCTGACACACCACAGAGCATCTCCAGCTGAGCGGCAGCGTGCTGTGTGCCTGCAGTGACTCTGCAGTCTGCAAGGCATGGCCGTGCGCCGGAGGGGTCGGCCCATCTGCTGAGTGGGAGGGCACTGGGGGTGGCTCGTCCCTTCTCCTCCCTTCCCAACAGTCCTCTGAGTTTTCCGAGTCACATGTTGGATGATACGCGGAGAGGACAGGGCGGTTTCAGGGCTAGACTCGTTAGATACTGAGTCTGAAACGCTGAGAAAAGAGGTGAGTTTTTCCTGACTAAATATGTGGGGAAACCAGAATCTGATTGTAAAAGCCGCAGAAAGAGCAAAGGATAGAGTTTTATTGGTGAGAATGGTGTGTGGGGAGAAGTTTGGGTGGGGGTGTCATACCTGCTCGGTAACTTGAAGGTGCTGCCGGATGGTGGGTGCGTTGTTAAATACCTAGCACTGCCTCTAGCCAGATAATTTGCAACACCTTTTCAGCCTTCACACTGAATTCACCCTGCTTCCTCTCCCCCGTTGTAACAGTGCTTTTGGAAGCATCTGGTCAGAGCTGCGAATGAGTAATTATTAATTTACCAAATGTTAGTTACCAAACTATCCAATTTGAACACATGCAGATGAAAGAAGCTAGAGAACAAATGAAATAGAAATTGTAATGAAGTAAGATTTAAATGTTTGATAGGCCACCATTCACTTCAAGCTACAGGAAATTAGTTTCTTCAGATTCTTCAAGGTTGACTTGCCTTTTTTTTTTTTTTTTTTGCCTGTGTGTGTGTAATGTTGCAGCAGGAGCACTGAATTTATTCCTGTAAGACACTGCGAGATTCTGGATAAAAAGATTTTATACATTTACTGTTGCCCTTCCCAATAGTTACATAGCTTAGGAACGATGTCTATTCATGCCAACCCCCTTGAACCCACAAAACAAGCCTACTGAAATGAAGGACCATGCCATTGAGTTTTCACATGCCTATAGATAGCAATACTCTTCATCTAGCACAAAAGAATCTAATGGAGTGATGGAAGGGCTTTACCCTGCCTGTGTTCAGGCCACACTGGCAAGTCTGCTACAAAGCTGCACGGGGTAGAGATAAAGGGTAAGCAGAGCAAAGTGTAAAGAATGATACCAGTACACGTTAATGAGGATAAATGCTGTCACTGTAGCAGCAAATACAGAAGTGTGGAGAAATACGTCTCAAAAATGTCATTAGGAGGTTTAAATATGACTGAAAAAGAAGCAGTATGATATTTGTGCTTGAGATCCACCCAATGAGACAGGAAGCAAATCAGAGATGTCTGTGCCACGTGCTCAGATGACAAAGCATGAGATGTTCCTGACTGTAACCATATTAAATTTCTGTTTCCAATTCCCAACTGAACCTTGAAAGCTCGGGGGAATACCTAACACCATCTAACACGTCTTCTGAACATGCAGAAATCCACGGCAGAGAGGGTGTTGCATTAAACTGAGCAAAAAGGGGACTGATTTCTTTTGGCTTCTCAATCTCAGGTGAACTACTTTATCTCCCTGCTTCTTGTTTGTTTGTTTTTTTAATGATTATTTTTTTGGTCTTAAAACAGAGAATGCTCTGCATGACATTTGCACTCTGTACGGGGAGGAATCTGATACAAGTGACCCTCATCTTTAAAACATAAAACGAAACCTGTAAGTGTGGCCTTGAAGACGATTTGGAGGAGACATGTGAGATTACAGGCAGGAAACTCTCTTACTTGACTTAGGGTTGACATCTGAGTTGATCAGATTAACAGCAGAGAAGTGGAACCAAGCAAGGACAGAATGTGGAGAGTGACCAGAAAGGCTGTGTGTTTGATTACAGCCAACCAAGTAGCCTGGCCCAGAGTGAGAAATATCTCAAATAGGCTGAGTATCTGAGGATTTGTAATTCAGTTAAGAGATTTAATTGTTATATTCACTGTGTTTCCTCCTGTATCCTATAGACTCCCTGCTTGGCCCTCTGTCCACAGCACTGAGATGGAGAGCCTTGAATTTCAGATCTGGGGTTTTCACAGGGATCTGTGACATCACTGCCTGGTGTTGCAGGCATGCCTCTGTTACAGGGCTGCTGGGGAATGAGTCTCTGGCTATGGTTTGCCCTCTGGGGAGAAAAAGAGATTATTCTCCTCTGTGGGAAGGAGGATCTGCCTTGCTCACCATTTTTGAGGCTTTCATATGGGAAAACTTCACTTCTGTGTGTTAGACTGCCTGCCCTACATGTGTACGTGCATGTAACGGTGCAGGATGCAATAAGTGTGTCATAGGGAGACTCTGTCCTGCTTCAGTTTCTGTAGGATGGCATCCAATTAGCTTCCAGGCTGCACCAGAATGGTTCCTGCATTTCAACAGAGCCTCTTCAAGCACATCAGTTTTGCCTAATGATGCCTGAAACTTCATTGCCTGTTCAATATCCAGTAGTTTCAAGAACTGTTTGGGGATGGTGGCTGAGGTTATGCTGGGCTCAGGCTGGCGCAGGGTCTGTGTCTGCTGACCTCCTGAAGGCTCTAGGCTTTCAGCAATGTCACTATAGGCTTATTTGTGATTAAGGAGCACGAACAGAGCCAGGTCACCTGCCGCTTTGTTTTTTCTGTTGCTCCTTCATTTAAGGTGCAGTACACTATCTCTATGGCTTCTTGATGTTACAGGTTGTGGTTTTGAGCAACAGCATTTTGGGGTGAGGGGAGAAGGGGTTAATGTGAGAGAACATCCAGTGTTTGTTCTCCTCAATACAAGCACTGATAAGTGGATGGGAGAAAAAACAGCCATGACCTTATAGTTATTTTTCTGTGTCTGTGCATATGTGAGTGTAGGTTTCGTGGTATTGTTTGTTTGGAACGCTCTCATTTTCTCTGGTCAGCCTGACCAGCTGCATTCCTCAGATCCTCTCTGACATCTCATGCCTGGAGAAGAGCCTTCTTCCAAGCAGATCCCTGGAAGATGCTTCTGCAAAATACTGTGCTGATCCCGCTGGTGGCTGTGTACTCAGTTATGTGGCAGTCACAGCCTCGCTCAGGCAGCTCCTCTCCTTTGCATGATGGAAGAAACTTGGTATCAACGTTAAGGCACTAATTCGGTGTAGTGCACAGTGTGAATTTAAGGCCAGGGAGCTCTTCTGGATAATAATGTTCTTCTTCCGCATTTGATAATTTTTTTTAGGATGTGTATTCCTTGCAGCTTGGTGAGACCAGAGATCTTCATCCCTTTTCAGGTGCATTAAGGTAGCTGGGGCATAGATTTTCTGCAACGAAAACTCACATCGATAACTGTTTCCACATGGTTTGAGGGAAGCCTTATGTCAGAGCTCATGCTGGCTGCAGCTCTTCAGCCTCTTAGTGCAGATGAATGGGATGTCCCAGGATAATGGCCCATTTGTGTGAGAAGGAGCCTCTCCTCTTTGGGTGGAGATGAGAAAAGCACTTACGAAGGGCTAATGGTCTGGTCCAGTACTGGAGAGAGGGATCTGGGAGCTGATCAGTACTTCTGCAGTTGTTTTTCTTTTAACTTTTTTCTTGAACAGATTCTGTGGTGTCTTAATGCCTAACCAACACTGGTGACCAGGGTCTCTTATCTGGACTGGATCTTTCACCCATCTCAAGCCTCAGCTTCCCTTTGTGGGGTGAGGAGACTTCTTAGTACCAGCAGCCAGGGCACTGGGGTTGTCTGCCTGGAGTTGGTGGCTGACAATGGCTGGGAAGATCTGGGTGTTTGAGGGCTGGACCCTCCCTGAGCCTGCTTGGCAGGAAAGGAAGGAGGGGAACAGGAAACAAGCAAGATCCTCAGAAGGGACCTAATTGGTCATGCTAATCTTTGGGGTTTGGGTTTCTTGCTTTGCTACTTCTTCCTAGCAGTCCTCGCCCCCTTCTCTGTTGAGCACTGCTTTGAAGAGGCCGCTAACTGTCTGAGGAACCTGTGCAGGTGCTATCTGGGCCTCTCAGGGGAAGGCAGGTGGTACAGATTTGTGCTGAGAAGTTGCCTGGGGATGGAGAATTGATTCAAGTAACACTGGTCGCTTTGAAGCTGAAGCTGGACTCTGTAAATTGGGACCTTTTCCTTACCTGTGCTGTTTGTATTGTGAGGATTGTTCCCATAGCTGGGAAGCAATGAATGTGGTGTGCTCAGCTGCTCGTGTTGAGGCAGCAGGAGTGTGGGTGGGCTCAGGCTTCCTGTGAACATGTTTGGATTTGTCACTGGGGGGATGTGGGCTTTTAAACTGAGGAGTCTGCTTGGTGCTGTCCCAGATAATCAGAGTAGCAGCGGTGGGCAAATAGCTCCTGGAGAGGGGATTTTGTGTGTGGACGCAGCAGCTTTTCTCTGTAAATGCCCCAGTTAAACATACGGTCTCCTCCCCTGTTCAAAAATACCATCAAGCAAAAATTGTGATTCTGTATCCAACTCCCCCATCCCCCTTCCACCCACACCTAAAATAGGAAGGACTGCCCCCAATTAGCTGTTTCCTGGGCTCTTAGCTCTACAGCTCTGGGCATTGGTGTTCACAGCCAGCACCCCTGTAATTCATCCGCGCTCTCATGTGGCGGTCTTGAAAGGGATGCTTGGTGCCTCCCAGACATCCTGCTGCTGTGGTGTGCATCCTTGACCTCTTCCTGCTCTCTCCTTTCCTCCACCCCTTGTGCTGATAATGAGGAGACACACATGGAACTTGGTTCCCACTGAACTCTGGGCTGCATGAATAACACACAGAGCTGAATAGGTTGTTAACGTGCTTGGGAAATGCCTGGCTCTGCAGAGATTGTAATGACAACACACAGTTGCAATCCTTCTGTTCAGATATTGGCTCTAAATCTTCCCGGCTTTTGGACCCAAGGTGAGAAGCAGAAGACCCTGCACATGAGAAGGGGAAGGAAACGTGAGGCCCAAATTTCCTGGGGCTCCCTTACTCGCACTGCAACATTGGCACTATCATGCCCTATCCTTTTAATTGCCTGGGGATGATGTTGTGTTGAGCTGGCACTGTGGGGCTGGGTATAGCAGGGAGGTGTGGAACAGACAGGGGTGAAGCTGCCTGCTCTGCATGGGGAGCGTGGCCAGCTGGTGCGGAGCTGCTCTGGAGCATTGCCCCCTGCAGCATCTAGCCTGTGTTAGTGTTCCTGTCTTTGGGTGCCTGGAAGTGAAGCAGGTGGAAAATTGTGTGTGTGTGGTGGGAGAAATCCTTGGGGCTACTTTAGTTTTAATATTGAGGCTTTGTGTAAGCAAAATTTTAGCGTTGTCTCTATGACTGGGACTTCTGTGTTTGATTTGTAACCTTAATAGTGTTGAGGGGATCTGAAATATATTAAATGGGCTCCTTGGAGCACAGCTGTAATGCTTCGTTGCTGGTCATGCGTGTTTCTGCCTCCTTTGCCCTGTGGCTTTCTTGGGAGAAGAAAGAGCTGACCAATTCAGGCTTCTTTTAGGCACACCAGGTGCTGTCCTTAATTGGCAAGCTAATCTCTAATCTAGTCACTCTTGCTTGTAGAGTTGGAAGCATTCCGAAGGGACCTTGTACCTGGCAGTTCCTCGCTAGTCCTGCCTCATACACATCCTCTGTGTTTCAGAAGAGCTGCATCCTGCAGGCTGCTTGCACTGTGCTCCTTCTCTGCAGAGGGAGAAGTTGCCTGCCCACCCAAAGCTCCACGTCTCTGCTTGGATTCTAATATTCTGTGGTTATGGATATGAGGAGTCGAGGGAGGCTGAGCCTGTCCAACAAGAGGTCCGAGGCTTAGAGGATGGATAAATGCCATTCCTCAATGGCAGTCAGTGGCAGCAGGCTTCCTGGGGGTGAATGTGAGTTGTATCTGCCCCTGGCCAGCAAGAGTTTCCACCGTGCTACAGCATGTTTAGCAGCACATCTGCTCTAAAATTATTATGGCTCAGCTCAGGAGAAGCCAGGTGAGCCTTGTGGTGCATCTCCGAGGCCAAGCAGGGCTCTGGGGGATTTGGCTGTGAGCTGAGCATAGAGGCCTTGAGGGAATGCCAGCTTTGCTTTGTGGCGGTGGTGTGACTGGTAGGAGGCATCCCTGAGGGGTCACCTGCAGCTTCTGCCTGACCTGGTGGTGGTTGTGGCTGCTGGAAAGGGCTGCCTTGGGCCCCTGTGGGTGGCTGGCTCTGCACGTAGCTGGCTGCGCTGGGGCATTACGTGGAGAGTAGTTTGGACAGGCTGGAGAGCTGCACCTGGTAGGGCTGCAGCCAGGGGAATGGTTGCCAAGGCCTGTAGGCCTTGACTGACATGGATAAATTCCTCTTCTCAGCCATTGTTTTTGTGGTTTTTTTTTTTTTACTATTATTTTCATCTGTTAATTTTATTTTTGGTGGTACTCAGTACAGCTAGCTGATCCAAACAAGTGGGATATGCATTAACTAGTGCTTCCACCTTGTTCCTCTGGAAATTAGCTGGGAGTTGTCCAAGCAGGGAGATAAAGAAGCTGCCTTTTATTTGGGACCTGTTAGATCAAGTACAGGGTGTTCCTATTCATTATTGTTGGGAGCCTGACCATCACAGAAATGCAAGGTGTTCAGGTGTGTCAGTGATGTGCTGGTGGTGGGCTGCAGTAGAACATGCAGTCTGCAAAGGACTCAGACTGGTGCTTGGAGGCTTTCATAATCATGCTGGCTTTTACCTGAGCTCGTGCCTTCTGTGTATGAGCATGTGTAATGGAAGATGGGAGTTCGGAGTGTTTTCTCAATGTGTCAGCTGCAGAGAAGCATCCCTGCCTGAGGATACCTCACACGCAGTGTGCTGTTAAAGGCAGGGAAATAACAGCTTTTTAGCAAAGGCGTGTTTTTGCTGTTTCTGCATTGGTCGAGCACTGTCTGGAAAGCATCGTCCTGGCCAAGGGGTAGTCCTTGCTGCAACTCCTGTGACTTTCCAACTGAATGTGTGTTTTGGACAGCTGATAAGCTGGAGCCAGGGGCCTGCCCCTGTCCTAGGAGGACCTTGGCTTGCTGGCAGCCTCCCTTCCCCCTATTCTTCCAAGTTCCTTGAAGAAAATGTAGTATATTGCTCTCTAAAATACACTGTTTCCATAGCATCTTAGCAAGCATTTATCAACAAGGTTTCTCCATGCATGGTCTCCTGTGTGCTTCTGCAAAGAATGGAACCAACAAGAAAAGCCCATCTGATTTTTGCCTTGGCTTCCCCTGCTCTTCTCTGGCTGATCACTGTGTTAGATCTTCTGCACAGGTCTTCATTTGACAGCCTGGCTCAGGGGGAGCAATGGGATGTCAGCAGCTAGCTCATGGATTGGGGCTGTGTATGTTTTGCAGTTGTTCTGTTCTTCAGTGCTGTCTGTTAGAAGCCTGTGTGGAAAGCTATTAATGAGAGAATACATCCAAGTAAGCACTAACTCCTTCAAAATCTTTCTCAACAAGTGGTTGAATTGTGGTGGGTTCCCAGCTAGATTGATGTTTAACTTGAGATACTAGGAAAATACTTGTTCTGTTTAGCTAAAGCAAACAAACGAGGAGAGGAGGAACCTTTTAAATAGGATTTGCACTCCAGCTGCAACTAATACTGACTTTTTTTCTTTTTTTCTTTTACAGACATATTTCCAGCTGATGGCCAGTCTGGTATGTATTAATTAAAAATGGAGTTCTTCACACTTCCCTCCCCCATGTCTTTCCTGCACTTCTCTTTTTTACAGAGTCAGCACTATCCAAATTTAGAAGGCTGGTACAGGAATGTGCAACAGGCATTAAAAAAAGAAAAAAGACCCTCTGATATTTTGTTATTGTTCCTGTATAACAGTGGGACATTCATGCTTTCATGTAATGATAATCACAGCTGGTGGAAGGTTGCTTTCCTCCCAAAACGTTGTAGCTTGGAGGATTTGGTTTTCCATAGTGAAAGAATCTGGGAACTTACAGGTTTTAGTTCTATGTAACTGTTGTCTCAAGATGCAAATGTAGCATAGAATGTTGCTGTTATTATGTATATTTTCAACAGCTTGATGTGTCCATAAACCTGAAGGTGTGTATTTGAATTTGCAGTACCTTAAAAAGATCCAGATTTGCTGTTACTGTGTATCTCTGCTAATGGACAGTTTGCACCTGTTTGCTGTCAGTGCAAGACCAGGGTTAACTTCTTGACTCCAGACTGCATAGAGTCTCATAAGGATGGACCCTGCATAAAAGGATTGGGCCCATATTGAAGGGGAGATCTTATGTTTCACCCAGTGATAACAAGAACAACTCAGGAACATCCTGTTATCCTAGGAGCTAGAGTGCCTTTAGGATGACTTGTAGCAGAGGCACTGGCAATATGGGGCTGTACTTGATGTGGCCTTGAGCAGCCTCAGTCACATCGCTGTGTCCACCTCCTGTCTGCATTTTTTGGCTTTGCAATGGGATTACATTTCCCCAGTTCACAGCAATGGTGTGAGGATAAATTGCTGCTGATTGTGAAGCATTGCACGATCAAGATTTGGAAGCATGAAAGTCAGCTCCATTATCTTAAAGCTGGCTTCAGTAAAAAGTAAATCACTATTTTTTAAGAGATATGATGTGACATTGGAGACAGCAATTTGGCTTCATGAATTGAGCAGACAGTTGAAAGTTGTGTGAGTATATTTGTTTCTGGAGCTCTAGCCAGCTAACATGGTATACAGCCAGATTCTCCTGGTGTTGTAGAAGTTGCTTCTCTAGGTTATACGAAAGTAACCCAACCATTTGTTAAGCCTTTCACATTCTTTATTACTTTCATAACGTGCATGAAAGTGAAGTATTAAGGCTGGTTTTGGAGGAGCGGAGATACAGGCTGCCTGAAGCCAGTATGGAGTAATCACTTCACAGAAAAATTTCTGTGTCTTAAAGGGATTTTCTTCCCTCTTTTTTTAAGAAGCCTCTGCACTGCTGAAGGTCTGCCTTCATCGGGTGTTGTGTTTTGTCTGCCTGTGCTGCAGATGCAGAGATGTCCTCTGGTTGGCACTGCTCCATCCTCTGTGCTCCAGCTGGTTGTGGACCTTCACAGCTGGCTCTGGGGTGGGGCACAAGTGTGCATCTGCAGCAGATGATAGCATGTGCCTCAGTAAGGGCATGTTATGAGTCAGTGGTGTTGTAGAAAACATTGCCCACCTGGCTGGGGGATTTTTGCAGTTCACTATTTTTAAGTACTTAAATGAAACCTTAAACAGGGTTCCTATTAATGATAGCGGCCTCTTGACACTGCATGTCATGTCTTCTCATGCCTTCTCCAGAAAAGCCTTCCCACTGTGCTTTTTCTTCCTGGTACACTAAAGTTCACTTAGAAGGTGTGATGCCCCTGCACACAGCACAGTGTGGATGCAGCAGACAAGGGCAGAGGAGCGCTGCCGGCAGGGTGCTCCTAGCATCACAGCAGCTCTGCACTTGTGTGGTTGTTGGTTTTGACTTCCTCACCTCCTTTCTCTTGCTAGCAAGTTAATTTGCTATACTCTGTTGCTACAAATCACCCAGACTCCAATAATCTATGTCAGTGCCTATTCTGTAAGGTTAATCTTAAAAGGCCAGATGGATCTTTATGGCTTGTTTCCCTTCTCAATGAAGTCTGTTGTCCTTTTGCCCATTTAGCACAGTGTCTGAGAATGCTGAGTTGGGGCAACAGAGCTGGGACTTGGATGGGTGAGGAGCCTGAGCCGAAGCACCAGCCATTTTGTAGGCACAGCAGCTGTGGCATGCCCCAGGGCATGCACCTGCTTGTTTGTACGGGTGCTGGAGGCGTTCCGCCCTCAGCAGGGTGTTATGTGCTGATGACACCAAGGTGGAAGGGAAGCAGTGCTTGCATCCTGCTTACCTAACAGCCATTGGAAATAAAGCTGCTCTCTCCAAGAGTCTGCTGACGTACCCATGTCTGGTGCAGTGGGTCTCAGTTCTCTCCTTGCTCACTTTGTGCAACTGGACTTCAGATATAGGCTGCTTTTCAGAAGAAGCCACTTCAAGTCTTGTGATCTGGAGTTTAGGAGAAACCCTGGGAGATCTCGGCATCCTTGGAAAATGCATGCTCAGCTCATTTGTGTGTTGAGAGAGCAGAAGGAAAGATATTTTCCCCTTCCCCACTCCTGCTGTTGGATGAGGACAGTGAGGTAGCCACCAGTGGGACCTCTGTGGATGTGTCAGCTGTGAATCCTCTGCAAGGCTACCCAGGGCTTACTGCCAGAGGGCTTGCTGAGTTTTACTGTCTGCTGCTTGAAGTACTTTGCTTGCTTTAAGTGGATCCCTACCAGCTTCATGCAGCGCTCCTGATTCCAATTTGTCATGCAGCATCCTTCTAATATTGTACATCATGGTCAGCCCGTCTCCCTTGGCAGTGGAGAACCTCAGCCTTTTTGGTCAGGCCTCCAAAAGGGCTGCCTCTGCTCTGTGTGATTTTCTCCATACATCTCTAACTGTGTTGTTCTTGTTGGGGTGCAGAGACCAGACCTGACTGTGTAACTCAGTTGTAAATGCACCAGTGTTTAATACAGCAGCAAATGATGCTCTTTGCCTTGGTCACACTACTCCTGATGGTTGGATGGTTGTTTTCAGTTTGTGTTCTTCATCCTGAGCTGATGGTCAGCAGTGACTGAGATACTTTTTTAAGTTACAAATGCTGCTTTGAGTTTTATGCTTGAAGCTCTTTCATAAAGAAATGTGGGTGATGCTCACACTGTGCACAGAAGCAGTTCCCAGTTTTTAGTCTTATAAAAAAAAAAAGAGAGGAGATGTATTTTTAAATTAGGAGAGATGGTGCTCTGTTGCACTCCCTTCAGTATGTGGCTGCACTCAGCTTCCATTGGGAAGGCTTGCTCTGATTAGGGTCTTATTTATGCTTTTGTAGTGTGTATTGAGAAAGGAGAAGCAGCCACCTGCCTGGATGGGTAAGCATGATGCTGGGTGTAGCAGGATCCATGTATCTGTGTGCACTGGAAGGAAGCTGGCAGGATGTGTTATTTCCAGGTTTTTAAGAAAAAACTTGAATTTCACTGCTGTTGAGATATGGGGCTTCTGAGGACATTTTTTCTTGTGCTATGGGAGCATACCCTGACATCAGGAATCAGCAGGGAAGGACTGGCTGGTGTTGTTTGAGTTTTCTCACAATTCCTTTCTAGAAATCGAGTATCTGGATCTCCTCTTCAAGATGACAGCTTCTCCAGAGGCATGCATGCTTGTGTTCAGCTTGCACCTTTTCCTTGCATGACCCCTCTGTTGCCTGTGCTGGTGCCTGTTGTAGGAATTGTGCATTCCCTCCCCCCCTGGCAATTGGGAGGCACAGAGCTGAAGGGGCACATGGCAGCGCTTGGCTCTAGGTTCCTGTCTGTTCGTTGTTAAATATTTACAGTGAGATGTACCAGATGCTTCTGTAGAAGGATTTTTGTCAGCTTCCAAGTCCCCAGTTGCAGCTGCACAAGGGGCTGACGGCCATTAAAGGGATTGCATCTGTATGGAGCCTGGGCTTGGCTGCGACACAGTGACCTCTCCCTACTGCGCTGCGGGCTCTGCTGGTTGTGCTGTCTCATCAGCTGCAGCGGGATGCATGCAGAGAACACCCCTCTGCCAGTGACAAGAGATTAACGATGTCTGGTCCTCAGGCTGTTTCTTTTGAAGCCCCTCCACTGAGGTGGGAGGGAGGAGCAGATGATGCTTGTGCAGGACTGGGCTTTTGTCACTGCTCACCTTTTTTTCTGGGGCCCTTTCTGCATGGTGACAGCACGTGCGTGACCTCTGCACAGCTGCTTCTGCTCCCTTTCTGTTCTCAGCACATCCATGTCTGCTTCCTTGGCTGAGCTACACCACAGGAGGAGGCACAGGGCTGATTCCAGCCCTGGTCCTGCCGTCGCAGGTCTGCACATCACCTCCCTCCTCTTATCCAGAGCTGAATTCGGCAGCGGAGCCCCACTCGTCACTGCCAGCCCTGGGTGGGAAATGGCAACTGGTGCCTTTCTGCTGAGTGCCACCCCTGTGCTGGTCACACCAGTGAAGTTCCCAGCATACGTCCTACTTCCGTGATAAGGTCCAGGACCTTGAGCTGGGCCTGGTTTGTTGCTTTTGGTGCTTATCAGTTTTTGTAGTTGACAAGGTGACCTGCAACACCAAGAATCAGGAGGGAAGGAAGGTCTCCCCAGCCTGTGCTGTGCTCTGGGACATCCCATGGGACAACCAGTGCGTGTGCACCCCTGCATGTGTACACACACCTTGCATCACTTGTGTGCTGAGTGTCCTGATCTCAACCCTGCAGCTTGGCTTGATGCTGAGCTTCCTGTGCATGTCAGAGACCAGCTCCTCAGAGGGGCTGGGCACAGGAAGGGGCGGTCCCACTAGGTCATCGTTTTTTCAAACTAAATATAGTTGCCTGTGCTTTCATAAGGCTGGGATTTTTGCATCACGTGACTGTCTTATCCCTCCTGGACAACAGTCAGTCAGAGTAGGGGATTGTGTGTCTGAATGGGTAATAATTAACTGTTAACTAGCTTTTCATTAGAGCGAGGCAGAACAGGCAGAGTGCTGCTGCAGAGGTAAGCAGGAGTGGAGGAAACTGCTCCAGGTCTGTCCTGGAGGGTGGAGGCCAGTCCTGGTAGGACACGTAGGACACCTCCTTTAATTTGCAAATCAGTAGCCCCCAAAGGTGAGTTGGTTTTTCTTCTGCGTTTCTACGAGGAGCTGCAAGTCCTGTTGTGTTCTGTGTGTCTGTCCTTGCCGTCCTGTACTTCCTGATTGCATTGCTCCTCCCTTTGCCTTGCTGCTGATATTCAGGTCATGAACTATCAGCTGGTCTTGGAGCCGGCTTGGAGGAGAGCGTGACCCTCAGACTCCATGACTTGGCTCATCTGCTTGCTGGAATTGTCCCTAGGCCCTCGCAGTTTTGCCTTGGAGCTGAGTATAAACTGCCCAGGCTCCAAGCAGAAATATTTTTCCCTGGCATCCTCCTCTCTCTGGCATGGAGGTGTCCTTGCTTTTGCCTCGTTGCCCTGAGCAGCAGCTGAAGCAACTTGTACCTTTTCTCAGGGCTCAGTATTTGCAACCACAGCTCACTCCTGATGGGTGTTCACAGGTTTGGGTCTGCCCTGCTTTCTTGATGCCTGGGAGCTGTGAGCACAGCTGGCTTTTTCAGCCCTCTCCATTAACTCTTTAATCCACTAGGGAAGGTTTGCAGATGTTTTGGAGGCATTGGAGTGATTGGCATTGCTCTTCTGAGTGATGACAGGGGAATTGTTGGCTCAGTGCTATGCTGGCTATAGATTTGTCTGCACCACAAAGCTGGGCTGAGGCTGAATTGGTGATGCAGTGTGGCTCAGCTGTCCTTCCCTGGTGACAATGAGGTGGCTTGGGACTGTTGGGGACAGAGCCAGCCCAGCTCCCTGGTTGTGACAGTGCCTGGGTCTGCTCTACTGTGCACTCATAGCCACATCCCCACTGAGGTGCTCCTGTGGTTTAGGAGCCACCAGTTCTTCCAGCAAAAAGCTTTAGACTCTATGGGAGGAGTCAGTTTTCCTTACAGAACTGGGGGACTTCTTGTTATCCCCTTCTGTGTGAGCCTGGTGTCCCAGGGATCAGTGCAGTGTGTGTATCGCCTCTGTTGAAAGTTTCCTAGAAATTCTCTTCAGGAAAGGATGTTGCTTGAAAAGTAGGTGGAAAGATGTCACTTGCCCCTAAGACAGTTCATTTGCTACCTTTAATTGTGGTCACCTATGCCGGGAAGACTCAGTGGTGCCCTCACTGACGCTGTTAATGCTAGAAATGCCTGTTGGTGTTTCTTTACCTGCTCCTTCCTGATGATAGCTTGGCTACAAGTTGAAGAATTTTGTCTTGAGCTGGAAGGCTGCAGAGCTGGGGACACAACCCAGGTGTTTGCACTGCCAGGGCTGTGGCTCCATCATGTTGCCTTCAGCTGCCTGTACCCTCAGTGTCCCTCCTTTTCCCAGGGCAAACCCCCGTGCTCCCCTCCCAGAGCCTGCTTTAGGACACCCAGGTGGGAGGAGTGTTCCCATGCTCTTTGCAGAGCTGTCAGATGCCCTTTTTGAAGTTATTTTTAGCAAGTGATCTTTGCAGCCGTTGCAGAGCTTGCATTGCAGAGAAGTGTAGGCAGCTCCTTGCTTCCTTTGCTGTTACAGTAGGGCTTGTAAGGTGGAGCTGTCTGCTGAGTTGCAGAAAATTCCTTTGGAAGGCTTGGAGCCATGGATTCTGTGGTCTGTCTTGTCCTGCTGAGTGGACTGCCCACGTGCTGTGCTGGATCCGTTCTGTTTTAGAGCTGGAGATCTTTTGCTTGCTCCTCACCTTGTCCATTCCACAGCAGTTTTTCTTGCACATGCAAGAAGCTTCAGCATTGCAGAGGTGTCAAAAGCCCTCTCTTACCCCTGTGGGCAGGGCCGGGTGCTGTGCTGCCTGCTGGAACTCAGGAGACTGTGTGCTACAGGCAGTGGGCCCAGGCAGCTGGCTGCAGGTGGTTTCTGCAGTCCCAGGAGCAGTAGATGTCAGCTGGTTAGTGCTAAAAGATTGTCTTCCAGAGTGCTGAAGAATCCCTATGTAGGCATGTATTTCCAGCTCACCCAGATCACTGCCCTGCCCCCACTGCTGAGTGGATCAGCCTGCCTTGGAAAAGAGGGCTTGCTTGGGACCTGGATGGAGGCTTGAGTTCATACCTTATGTTTCCATGCTGTCATGACAGGAACACGCTGTAGTAAGCCTGTGTGTAGTTGTTCCCACTTGGTTCATAAGCCAGTTCTTGTGATCACAGCTCTGGTGGAGGCTCTGCAGATTGGCCCTGGTGTGTTGCCCTGCTCTGTTGAAACTGCTCTGCAGGTCAGTGCTGTGCTCATAGGTCTATCCTGTGTATTGTACCCTGGAGGGATTCTCACCATACTCTGAAAACTCAAGGAGGAAACTACCTCTGGATGAAGCTGCTGGTCCACAGGCTGATTTTCTGTGTCTTGACAAATAGTCTTTAAATAAAAACATTGTGATCAAGTAGTAGTCTTCTCAGCTGTTAGTTGTTTGATGTTTTGTCTGCTGGTTTTGGAGGGTGTCACATTTGGTGTCTTTTGGTTTCTCAGGAGGATAAAGCAGTGCCTTCTCCTTGTAGTGTTAGCTTAGTCTAGGCAGTTTCTTCTCTCCCTTGCAAGTTGCTCAGATGCATCTAGTGCTCAGCTCCCCTTGCTCAAGCTGCTGTTACTCACCTGAAGACCTCAGAGCAGTACTGCCAGAGCTGCTCTCCCTTAAGGAAAAGGATTGGCTGCAGTACCTGGCTGGTATGCGCATCAGCATCCTACATAGCATGGGGAGGAGGGAGGGCAGTCTGGATACTCATCCCTGCAAAGTAGTTAAGTGCATCCTGTTAGACCATGAGGTATGTGGGCAGATCATCCTGCGCTCTGGGGAATCTGTGGCTTCCAGCTCATCTCCTGCCCCAGCAAGATCTGCAGCACAGAGTGTATGCCTCTGCCTCTCCAGCACAAAGTCCAAGCTCTTGGCTGAAAAAACACCTTTATCAGCAGTTTTTCCCACATGCCAGGCTGTGGACTATCAGAGTTGGGCAGCAGAACTGCTTCCTTCTGTTGATTTGAATCCTGCAGAAAGGAGGGATGTGTGCTGTTTAAGGGCTGGAGCACGTGCAGAACCCTGAAGGACTCTGAATTCCTGCTGGGAGCTGCAAGCGTTGGCTGTCCTTCCAGAGGCTGTCCTGGCTGTAGTGTCCACGCTGCACCTGAGTGGTGTGCCAGGAGCAGGCACTGCAGCTTATTTGCTAGAGGAGCGGATATTTCTGCTGCATAATCCCTGGTCCCTGCCCAGCCCTGCAGATTTATTCCAGCTTCTCATCTGCGTTCTCTAAAAATCTACTACAAGCTGCAGTGGTTATAAGGAACAGCACGGAGCTGGGTTGGCTGGTTTAGGGTTTGATTTCCCCAGGTAAGGCTGTAAATATGTCTCTGCCTGTGTTCAGCGAGGCCTCGCTGGGGAGCACGTGTGGCTGCAGAGCTGCTGTTGTGCTGCTGTCTGCTCATTGTGCAGAGGCTGTTGTGCTTCCGCATACAAGGTCTTTGCTCAACTGCTTGCCTCTTTCTTGCTTTAATGCCTGTGGAGGGGGCTGCTTTACTGTAGCAGCTGTGGTCAGGAAGGAAAACACAAGTGCTCTCACAGCCCTGCCCATTGTGGTGTTCACCAGGTGCTTCAGACTGTTATAAAGCAGAGAGCTCTTCGGCCTTAGGATGACTTTGACAGCAATACCATCAAGACCCCAGTGCTCCTGTTGAAGTCATACTGCTGGGATGAGAATGAGAGGAGAGAAGGCAGAAGGCTGCAGATAGTGTTTGGGATCAAAACTTTCTGTTCCTGGCTGTGTTAGCATCTGCTCTCTGACCTCAGGCAAACCATTGCTTCCTTCCCTGGTCTCTGTCCTCTTGCCAGGCTTGCACAGCTCACCCACTGGCTGCCCCTGCTGCTCTCCTGGCCATTCCATGACACAGGGGATCCTGGTTTAGGTTTTCAGGCAGTGCTAATGCAACTGTTTTTTACTGCAACCAAATAAGTGCAAAATGAGATTTGCGTGATGGGTCAATCTCTTGCTAATATTTACATCAAAAAGCCAAAGCCTGAAAGCTCTGCATGCCCTGGGAAGTGGTGAGGGAGGATGGTTTGCTTTGTTCCAGGGTTCCTCTCGGTGCTCAGTCAGGTTTTCAGCAGAGCCACTGATTGCACTCAGTCCCCCTGCTCTGTCCAGCTCAGCAAGAGGTCTGGGTTACCTCACCCTGGAGGAGCCCAAGCACGCAGTCTCTGCTCAGCACAGCTCTGGCTCTACAGATGGTATGTCTGTCTGTCTGCTTGCTCACTCCCACCCCCTTGCTCTCCTGCCTTCATCTGAGCAGCCCCTTCTCCATCGGAGCTCTCCATGGGTCTCTGCTCCCTTCGTGCTGGCAGGAGCAGCCTGTGCTGTGCTGCTCTGGCTATATGCCCAGGATCGATCTCCCACCCAGCTGCAGTGCTGTGCTGCTGCAGTGCTGTGCCTGTGCCGGGTATGTTTTGTCTTCCACTGTGCTCTGCAAATGCTAATTAGTCTTCTCAGCACCTTGGCTAGATAAGGGATCCCTATTCCTATCTCGCTGATAAAAAAAAAACTTGCAGAACTTGTTTTAAATCATCTACTCCTTCACTCTTAAAGATGATAGAGGCTGCAGCACCCACTCCTCTCCTGGCACCCTTGCTCTGCCCTCCTCTTTCCTGGGGAGGTACAGAGGAGGTTCCCTTTATTTACCCTCTCCCAAAAATGCACGAAAGCCTCTCTGTCTCTGATGCTCTGGAGAGCAGCTGTAGAAAAGAGCAGGATGCCATCGCTGTCACCTCTGGGCTGCATCAAGGTGGGAGCAGGCAACCAGCCAGGACCTGTGCATTGGGACCATGAGCCCTGCTCTGCTCCAGCCAAGAGATCCGTGTGCAGCCAGGCTGCCAAGTGAGCTCAGTTACTTGACTTTTTTTTCAGCAGTGCCAGGTATGTTGGTGCTGTCAGAGCAGGCTGGTACACCCTACCTGTGAAAACCGGGCTGGCTGCAGGCTTGTGCTCTAGCACTTGGTGCGTTTGGAAGCTATATTTAGTTGGTGACACCTGTGGGTGTCGAGTGGAAGAGTTTTAGGGACTGTTTTGAAAGCACTCTTTCTTCCTACGCTGTTTTAAGGAAGGGAAGTTTAAAAGCCTTCTGGCAAGCTTTGTGCTGTGGAGCCAGGATTCTCAATGAGATGCACGTGGAATGAATGAGACACATGTGGGATTGCCACTGTTTGGTGGTTGAAGCAGTGTAGGCAGGCTGAGAAGCTTCTGGAGGAAAAGGGGAAGGATTTGGGGGCATGGCTGATATTTTGGGCTCTCCATGGGGTGAAATCTCTATGTGGGAGCCTTATGAAAGGGAGCTGGGGAGGGGGAGTGCAGATGGCTCCATTCTGCCATGTCTGGCTCTGCTTTATTGACACTTCAAAGTCTCCAGCTCAGAGCAAGGCTGGGTCAGCAGGATGAATCATACGTTTTGAGGCAGGGAAGGGGACCGGTTTTGATCATCTAGGCAAAGTTGACCTGTCTTCTGCAGCAGATCAAAGCCAACTTTGAATGGAGTTAGCTAGGCTATTTGTGGTGGTTCCTGGGGTGTCCCCAGATAGCCCCTGCAATTCCTTGATACTCTTCACCTTCCTTCCTACCCCAGTCTGGAAGGTTTTGTTCTAATAAAGACAGTGGAGTTGGAGGAGCTGCCTCAGTGGTGAGCCCAGCGTGGCTGCTTGGCTGTGCAGATCCTACAGCAGCCAGCATGCCCTGCAGGGCGTGGGTGTTGAAGCCCTGCACCAAAATCCTGCACGGCTGCAGAGGCTGAACCTCGTTACAGCCTTACTTAGGACTAGTGCTGCAGCCTGACCCTGCGTTGCTGTTCTGGCAGGGTCAGTTTTGACAGCTCTTCTTCCAGGCAGGGCTCAAGGTATTGAACCTTAAATTACCCCAGAAGCACTCCGTTATTTAAATACCCTTGGCTGCAGCGGGGCTTAAGCCTTTCCCACATCTAGCTCCTTCACTATGTGTTCCCTCTTGTGAACTTACTGCCCTGTGCTGGGATGCACCAAAGATCAAAGCAAGGCACGAGATGAGCAGTGTCCACGTGCTGCAGGCTGGGCCACGTGGGTACACGTCGGAGTACTGCGTGGAGCTGGCTGTGCTGGTGTGGAGAGCTGCCTTGCCTCTTCAAGGGCATGTTTGTTTTGCTGTGCGTAGCAGCAGATCAAGTTCTGTGTGATGCTTCATGGAGCAAGCTGAACTCTTTACTGTTTTTCTTCCTTGACTGGCAAGGCCAAGAGAGGAGGGCTGAGCTGGGTGCAGGAGTGCCTTCACGCAGAGGAACGGGGCCCAGGACCCATCTTCTTGGGGCATCAGACTCCTGTATTAATCACGAGTGACTGATTTAAGTATGTGGCTTCACTCCATATCTTCTGCACAGTACTGCAGCAGGGCTCTGTGTTCAGTGCGCTTCCACTTAATCTTGCTGGGCCTCTGTGAAACCCAGGACTGAAGCTGGCCCTTTTTCTGCTCATCTTTCCCTTGCAGCCTTGCTGTGCTGAATGGAGAGGTGGCTTGCTTTTTGCTTCCACAACTGTCAGCTGTATTTAACAATTTTGTTCTCCTCTTTTTTTGCAGAAAACACAACTCCTGCTAAAGTGGTGAGGGCTGCCAACCCGAGACAGCGGAAGGGAAGCAAGGTAAGTCCATGCCTGCTGTGCCCCTCGCTGGCCTCTAGCTTCTGATTCAGATGTCAGTGCTGTGTGAGTTCCTTGAGGATATGGTGAGGAGACGGCTTCCTTTGCAAGCCTGGTGGTGGAGGGGGTTGATATACTGAACTGCATGTCAGCAAAGAGCATGCAGAGGAACGTCCTCATTTCTTTTTAAGTATTTTGGTATTTCTGTGCTCTGGGGAATGGTTCCTGCTCAGCTGGGCTGGGGGAGACCTGGTTCACCTCCCTGTCTGAAGGGGTCATTCATGACATAGTGCTGGATGTGGAAGGCTTAGATCTGCAGGTTTCTTTCTTCCCTCTCCAGCCTGTTCATTACTGGTATATGGAGAGCAAGGGTAGTTGACTTCAAACAGAGCAACTTCTTGGGAAGAACCAGGCCAATCTGTTCCAAAGAATCAACCTGTGATAGAGAGACAGTTGTTTCTGAGGATGTTGGATGCAGCTGGAGCACAGCTAGGAATGTGGTTGTTGGTGTTGGCTCCCAGCGGCCACTGAAGACATGTTGGAAACTTGATATGACTTTATCTGTTCCATCTCAAGGAGGAGGGTTCTGGGTATAGAAGGTGCTTCTGTCTGTGAAACGGGCTTGGCTTTCCCAAGAAACTCCCCTCCTAGGGAGAGAAGCGTGGCACCTGAATGTAGAAATGTGATTTTATGGGCAACTTGGTAACTACAAATTAACTTACAAGGAGGAGTTTCTGTGCCCAGATCATTGTAAATTCAATGCCCAGCTGTGATTCATCGTATGCCCAGGCAGCTGGTTTTGGGTCCTTTCCTTGCATGCCTACTCTGAAAGCTGGAGGAGGTGGAAGTGGTGAGAGTGGACAGATCACTTCTTAAGTGAAAGAGATTGCTGGTACTCCCATGTGTCAGTGGGATTTCTGGAATATCACCACCAGATAACTGCTGTTATTACTACTGTTTTTTTCTCTTCACCAATTCTATCACATGGTCCTATTACTTCGTTGTCTCCAACACTGGCAATTGGGCCCTTAAATGAAACTAAACCTGACTGTAACTTACCAATAGGTGAAGGCAGCTTCTTTGATGGTATGTCATTGCTTTAGGTGAATTAAGGGTGCAGAAAGTTGCGTTCTTTACCTGTCCAAGGGATGAGGACTGTTAGGAGTTACCTCAGGCAGCTTTGTGCCATACACTGCTGAGTGGGAGCTGAGAGCTTACAGGGATGATGGCAGCTTCATAACAATCTCTGACAGATGTATATTTACCTGCAGTCATTGGGAATTAGTTCAGGGGTCCTACTAGAGTGGGGAGAAAGGCTCTACATGTGGTTTGGGTGTCATACCCAAGCCTCCTGGGAGCAGCTTTGTGGAACACCAGTGGATAATGACAATGACAGTGTCACTGGGAGGGATTCTGACTGCTGATCCAGAAAACGGCATCTGTAGTTTGTGCACTAATGGGACTTTTCTCTTTGTGAAGGTTGGTGACTTCGGTGATGCTACAAATTGGCCAACTCCTGGTGAAATAGCCCACAAGAGTGTCCAGGTGAGAAGATAAAATCCTCAGACATTGCAGCTGACTGAGCTGCAGTAATTTGCTTCCATTGTAGCATGCACAAGGAGGCTGTGTGGTTGGCAGACAGTTGCATGCTCTGTTGCTCCCAGGTAACAGCTCAAGTGCTAGTTTGGATGAGCAGGCCCTTGCAGACTTTCATGTCCCTCTGTGTCACTGGGAGCTCTGGCTGAGCGAGGCCATTTGGGGTGCTGAGTGCCAGTGTGAGGGCAGCCAAGAATAGCATGCTGGGTGCAGGGGTTTGCCTTTTAGGGCTTCCCTGCAAGTTGGGCTCCCTCCCTGCATGCTATTCCTGGAGCCTAGTCTAAAGCCCTGGGCTTGGTGGAGCAGGTATGGCAGCTCCCAGACCTGCTGTCTTCGGCGCTGCTCAGTGCAATAAAAGAGAGCAGAGCAACAGCTGAGACTTTTCACTAGGGAAGCTGAAGGCACGTGCAAGAAAGGGCTTAAGGTACAGGAGCACAGCCATTCTTTCCTGCTCCAGACATGGGTGCTGTTTTGGGATACTGCTTCCTGGCTGACTGTCAGGGTTGCTCACGTGACAGTCTGGTCTTTTATAGAACCCCACCTTGCACACCTATCCAAGGAGTGTCAGGTCTCCTGGCAGTTCCTCTCAGTAATGTCTGTGCCTGGGACTTGTGCCTTAGCTTGAGCACTTCCCAGCATCTGTGGAGCTCCGTGCCCTGGGCTGTCCCCAGGAACCAGGAAGCTCTGGGCCCTGTGAAGAAGGGATGCCTCCAGCCTAGGGCAAGGTCCTCTTGTTCCTGCTCCCATCAGGAGCTGGGCTCTGCTTCCAGCTCTTCAATTTCTCATGCCTCTCGTCTTTCTTCACTAATGTGCCTGCAGCAGCCACACAAAGCACCATCCCTCCGGAAACTGCCTATCAAGAAAGACATGAAAGAACAGGAGAAAGGGGATGGGAGTGATGGCAAAGAGAGCCTGAAAACCAAATCAGATGAGTCTGGGGAGGAGAAGAACGGTGACGATGACAACCAGAAGTCAGCCCAGAAGAAGAAAGGTAAGGCAGGACATGGCAGGCTCCTGGCAGGGTCAGTCCCCCAGGCACAGCCTGTCTTCCTTTCTGTGACCCAAAGCTAGGTGGAAGTGTCCACCACTTTGCCTCTGGGACCTGCTGCAGTCTTAGCACAATGACAGTTGCAGTGAAAAGATGTTTGCGGACATCAACAGAGCAAAGCATCATTTTGGTATCTGGAGAGGCTCAGGCAGATGCTGAGGGCTTGGCCTAATTACATGTGCTCCGTGGTGACACAGAAGAGCCCCTTTCTGTGGGTTGCATCAGCTGTGGCTGCCGTGTGGGCTTGCTGTAGCCTGAGCCTTAGTGGGTGGAAAGGGAGGAAAGGAAGGACAAGTGCATGAAGCCACAGTGGAGTTTCGTATCGTGCTTCTCTGTGCACAAGAATCTCAGTTGGAGCCTTTCAGCATTCGTTATTCCCCTTACAGAGTTTTGGTGACAGGAAGGCTCCAGGGGATGTCGGAGCAAAGGTTTGGTCCAAACATCCTCACTGCTTCCCCCCCCAGGGTGAATTGTGTGAAGGGAAGTGGCTGTGGGATGAAAGCATCTGCTCTCTGAACCCGTGTCACACTCAAATCCTTTCCTTTTGCAGGCAACAAACACAAGTGGGTCCCTTTGCAGATAGACATGAAGTCAGAGGTGCCTCGGGACAAAACAGCCTCTCGGAACAACCGACAAAATGAGCAGCACAGGCACCTCTCCAACAACCGTGGCGAGCTGAAAGGTGTGAGGGCTCTGGATGGGACTCTGCTCTGCTTCCTTGACCACAGGGCCAACAGAGCCCTGCTGCCAGGGCTTCAGGGTTGCGCGGTGGGAATGCTTTGTAGAGTCAGATTGCTCCGGGGCCAGTGGACTTGCTCTGAGGAAGTACCTTCATCCTGTAACGCTCCTTCTGCCTCTCTCTGTCTGACTGCTGCAGGCTGGCACCCGGACAACAAGCACGAGCGCCCCTGGCAGGACCATGATGAGACCTCCAGTGTGAAGAGCGAGGGGGGAGCTGTAAGAGGAGCCTTCCGTGGCCGAGGCAGGGGCCGTGGCAGGGGCCGGGGCCGTGGCAGAGGAGGTGCTTGCTGTTTGTATTGTCTTGTGGCAGAAAGTGAGAACAGGGCACGTGCCAGAGTGCAGGACTATGTGCGTGTGACCTGGGGTTATGAAGCAGATTGGACAGGGTGGAGTGCTGCAGGGAGATGGTGAAATGTGGCAGATTATCCCAGCGTGAGCTGCCAGAGAGGATTCTTGATTTGAGATCCTCTGTGAGGAACTGTGTATTGCTCTGAAGGTGGCATCCAGCTGAGCTGATTTTAATAACAGCAAATTATTCTTGTTAGTATTTTAATGAGGGTGAATGTCTTTGTTATTCAGGCCAAGTTCTTCCACCTGTTTTCTGCCCCTTGCAGCACTTCTGCGTGCAGCAGTTGCAGCATGCTGATATCCTGCTTAGGTTTTATGTCACACTGAGAGCCAATCAGGAATCTTTCTTGGGAAGAGCATCTACTGGCATTCGGCGCAGCTGTGTCTATGTGAACCCTGACACATCTTCATTGCAGAACCTTGATGGGTTGCCTAGGTTATCTAATTACCCCTGGGTGATAGTTAGTGATCCCTCTTTGCCTTGGTGTGTCAAGGCTTCACTGGGATCCCTCCTGCAGCAAGGGCAGTGCTGAGAGAGCTGTTAGTGCTATTGCCCAGCCCCACATTGCAGCACAGGATGTCTGGCAGATCTTGAGGCTCTGTGTTAACCAGGACGTTCCCTTGTTGGTGTCTTGCAGGGCATTTTGACTACCAGTATGGATACCGGAAATTTGAGGGCTCAGATGGCTCCCGCACTCAGAAATACGCTAGCAACATCACTTACTACTTTGACAACATTAGCAGCACCGAGCTCTATAGTGTGGACCAGGAACTGCTCAAGGACTACATCAAGAGGCAGATGTAAGCACTACCCCTCCTTGGTGGGACATTCACCAATGGCTTTCCCTAGAGATTGCATAGCTAATCTCTGGGGTAGGGTTAGAGCTGAGATGTGTTTATCGTGTGCTGTGCATTCTGCAGCGCCAGTTTGCTGCTTTCCTGGGCTGGTGCTATTCAGCCTCACAAGAGCCAGAAGCAGGGAGGGGATTGTTTCCATGGGGGCTGTCCTGAGGAAGCTGGCTGTACCAGTCTCTCACTGATGTGTTATTCATGCAGAGAATATTACTTCAGTGTGGACAACCTGGAGCGAGACTTCTTCCTGCGTCGCAAGATGGACTCAGATGGCTTCCTTCCCATCACCCTGATTGCCAGTTTCCACCGGGTGCAGGCGCTGACTACTGACATCAGTCTCATCATCAAGGTGAGGGCTGGGAAGGCTGAACTTCCTCTCATGTCTGGCTTCTCATTTTCTTTGTCTGAGGCCTGTTTTCTAGCTAGCTCGTGGGTGAGATGCAAGTGATGCCATATTTTGTCCTTGACTTGATCCTTCTTCCTCTTGAATCACACGAGGAGGAAGGGCTGAGGCTGAGCCCCCTCAGTGTGCAGGGGCCTTGAGCTAACCTGATTTTACTTGGTTCCAGGCTCTAAAGGACAGCAAAGTGGTAGAGATTGTGGACCAGAAGATCAGAAGAAAAGAGCAGCCAGAAAAATGGGCTCTGCCTGGCCCTCCTATGGCAGACTACACGCAGACTGACTTCTCACAGTTCATCAACTGCCCTGAGTTTGTGCCCCGGCAAAGCTTCCAGAAGGAGACAGGTTAGCATATGGGGATTGTGGGGGGAGGTGTGGGATCCAGCTCTGGTACCACAGCAGGTCTGAGTCCATGAGAGTCAAGAGCGTTCCCCATGGCAGGTTTCTGCCTTTTGGTTTGTAGAGGTGAGTTTGAGTAGCCGAGTGGGGGATCTGTTTGGTGCTGTTGTTAAGAGTTCAGGCAGAACATCTCACTGGCTCTAGGCTGTCATGGGAAAGTTTCTCCCAGAGCAACAAAATCACCACCTGCTTTAGGGCTCTCTACGTATCTGGGAAACCCACACCTGCAAAGTCCTGTGGTCACCACCAGCATCACAGCCTTAACCAGAGACTTTTTTTCAGCACTCTGGGGCATTATGCTGGTAAGCAGGAATATTCCTGCCTTAGTCACTGCCTGCTCATGTGTCCCACAAGCTGTGCTGCCAAAATAACTTCCTGTAGATGGAGTGCGTTACGTACGCTACCACTCAAGCCTCCCACTAAAGCACTTGTGGCTTGTTGACTCTAGAGTCTGCTCCTGGCTCCCCGCGTCCAACCAGCCCAGTCCCCACCAAAACAGAGGAAGTCAGTAACCTGAAGACAATGCCCAAGGGCCTGTCCACAAGCCTGCCCGACCTGGATTCAGAGACGTGGATTGAAGTGAAGAAGAGGCCTCGGCCCTCTCCAGCCAGGCCCAAGGTACGTAGCAGTGTAAGGACTGTTGGGGTGGAGGCCTACTGGTTGTTCGAGGGACTCTAACCCCAAGTGAGCTGCAGATTTCAGACCACATAAGGGGTCTGTTGGTCGTGAGTGATGCCTCCATCCACTTTGGGGTTGTTCCTCAGTGGCTGTGAGGTATAAATGAGGTGTTCTCCCCAGATGGGCAGCGTCTGGCTGCCATAAAGAAACAAAGAGCCAGAGCTGGGTCTCCCAGCCATAGATAGGCTTGTGCTGCTCTATGCTTTTTGTGCTGCATCACCATTGCTCCCCCTACCTGTAGAAACCAGAGGAGTCAAAGACCCCACAGCAGCAGAAGCAAAAGGACCAAGATGAACCTGAGGAGTTGGACTTCCTCTTCGATGAGGAGATGGAACAGATGGATGGCCGCAAGAACACGTTCACCGACTGGTCAGATGAGGATTCAGATTACGAAATTGATGATCGGGATGTGAACAAGATCCTCATCGTGACTCAGACGCCTCCTTACCTACGCCGGCATCCTGGCGGAGACCGGACTGGCAACCACACATCCAGGGCTAAAATGAGTTCAGAGCTGGCCAAGGTGATCAATGATGGGCTGTACTACTACGAGCAAGACCTGTGGACAGAGCAGTTTGAGCCAGAGTACTCGCAGATCAAGGTGAGAGAGGCTGATTTGGGGAGGAGAATTAATTGACATGGGGTACATGGATCCTCCCAGGGAGCCTCGTATATGATGGGTTGGCTGTGGTGATGGTTTGGGTTTGGTACAGCAGATCCTGTCACATGACTAGGGTAGAGCTCAGCTGGGATTAGTCTTCCTGCGGAGCTCAGGATTCCTGACTCCCAGTGTTATGCTGTGCCATGTTTGGGATAAATACAGCTCTGTAACATGCTGTTGGGCTGCAGCCAGTTAACTGAGGTTCTGTTAACTGGGTGGCCTGGAAAATGTGGTCCAGTGCACTGCTGTCTGCCAGGGTCTTGGATGGTCAAGACTGTAGTAGTGCATAGGCAGTGCCAGATTACAGGAGAGAACCTGTAATCTCTCTGTGCTGCTTGTAGTGCCTGGTGCTTAATGGCACGGTCCCATGAGTCCTCAGTTAACTGGGGATGCATCGTTCATTGATGACTGGGACACATTTGACCTGTGCTATTCTCCAATTTTCTGTGACTTTTCATAGACTAGGGCTTTTTTATAGAAAGCTCACCTGCTTCTCTGAGTTTGAGTACCAGGTTGGTGACTTTTGCAGTCGGGAACTTGCCCCCAGGCTCTTGCAGTGACTGAAGCTGTACCTTGTGCTTAGCATTGTGACTGTTGCACAAGCAGAGTGGTCACAGTGAGCTGTTGAGATGATGGGGCAAGAGGGTGTTTGGTTTCTGCATCATCTTCCTCTTCCAATGCAGCAAGAGGTGGAGAACTTCAAGAAGGTGAATATGATCAGCAGGGAGCAGTTTGATACTCTGACCCCAGAACCCCCCGTGGATCCAAACCAGGAGGTCCCTCCTGGCCCCCCCAGATTCCAGCAAGGTAAGAGACAATGGGGACAGGAATGGGTAGAACTGAATTTGTCCCCTTTCTTGTTGGTGAGTGGTCCTCAGAGGTTCAGAAACAGCTAGAGGGATGCTAGTTATCTCTCCCAGTGTTGTGTTGTTCTCCCAGCTAAACAGTTTGGAGTTCCGGAAGAGGAAGCCCAAAAGCAGGGGGTGTCTCCACAGAGTGAGGAAACTTGAGCAGACTTCCATGAACATGACTTTCCTCTTGGACTCTCCCATTGCTGTGTGCCTTGCTGAGTTCTTTAAAGGCAGTTACCTACTGGGCCTTACTTGCCTGTTGGTGGCGTCTGATGCCCAGGCATAGCACTAATCTGATCTCCTAGAAAGCAGATACTTCGCAGGGTCCCTGAAAGTATTTGCTTCCCTGCTGCTAGGCTTTAGTTTCTCTGGTCACAGACTGGATTTGCAGTTGCTTGTCTCAGGAGTAAGGGATGTGCCCAAGATTTCCTCACCCAGTGGATGCTCTTTGGCTGTATTGATGCTCTTGTACTCAGAGCTCAGTTTGACCTAGCTTTGGGGGCTTTATCTATGCAGTACCTACAGATGCTTTGGCTAACAAGTTGTTTGGAGTCCCTGAACCTTCAACCATCGCCCGATCTTTGCCTACAACTGTACCAGAATCACCCAACTACCGCAATGCCAGGACCCCCCGGACCCCTCGCACACCTCAGCTGAAGGACCCAACACAGACACCCCGATTCTACCCAGTGGTGAAGGAGGGCAGGACGATAGATGCCAAGGTGAGACCAGGGCTGGGCCATGAGTGGGGGAGGTCAGGACTTCCCTGCTGGGATGTGGAGAGGAGGCAACACGTCTCTGATGCACTGTGTCTTACAGACCCCACGGAAGAGGAAGACGAGGCACAGTTCGAACCCCCCAATGGAGTGCCACGTGGGCTGGGTGATGGACTCCCGGGAGCACAGGCCCCGAACTGCCTCCATCAGGTACTGGAGATGGGAGAATGAGGTTGTGGAAGGGCCAGAAACAGGGAAGGGAGTGAGGTGAGGGAAAAGGGAAGGGGCAGTGTTTGATCTCATAGGGCAGGTCACATCTTAGGTGGGTGCAGAAAGAGCTGGGACCTATCTCATCCTAGAGGGGGCTGTGGAAAGTCTGAAGCTTTGAAATAATGGGATACGATTTGTTGGAGAATGTTGGTTTTCTTTCTAGTAGGATGCTCTGTAGCTCAGGTCCCAAACTTGGGGTGGATGCAGTCACAGGGAGCTGGTGGGACAAACAGATGAGTGCTGCAGGGTGGAGCGTGACTCCACTGTGTTGTTTGTTGGCTGCTTACAAAGGAGAGGGGTTAACAAGGATCTCTTGTGTACAGCTCCAGCCCCTCTGAGGGAACCCCGGCCGTCGGAAGCTACGGCTGTACCCCACAGTCCCTGCCCAAGTTTCAGCATCCTTCACATGAGCTGCTCAAGGAGAACGGCTTCACGCAACACGTCTACCACAAGTACCGTCGGCGCTGCCTTAATGGTAGGCATGTGGGGAGGGATGCCCACTACTGGGTGTGGAGCAGGATGCTTGTCATCTGTTGTGTCCTTTCTCTGTGAGGAGGGGCTGGTTCCCTGGGAGAAAGGATCTTTTTGTAACCAGCCATTCTTCCTCCAACAGAGCGAAAGCGGCTGGGCATTGGTCAGTCCCAGGAGATGAACACGCTCTTCCGGTTCTGGTCCTTCTTCCTACGAGATCACTTCAACAAGAAAATGTATGAGGAGTTCAAGCAGCTGGCTGTGGAGGATGGGAAGGAGGGATACAGGTAAGAGAAGGAGAGTAGAGTGGCCTTTTCTGAGAGGGGAGCAAAAGAAAGGGGTTTGGTCTTTGAGGGCTTGAAGGTAGGATGAGGACCCACCTCCTTCTTCGGATGTGCGTCAGGGTTCTTGCCTAGGTGTTGCACACGCCAGTGTTTGAGCACCACTTGCTCTTGTGTTCCCAGGTACGGTCTGGAGTGCCTTTTCCGATACTACAGCTATGGGCTGGAGAAGAAGTTCCGGCCAGACATATTTAAAGACTTCCAAGAAGAGACCATCAAGGATTATGAAGCTGGTAAGTGTCTCCTTTGCTTTCACCTGAGCTTAGCAGTGATGTAGTCTGGGTGAGTAGCTGCCCCTGTGCCCCCTTCTGTGACCTGTGGGAAGCCACGTAATTGTGTGTGATAGTGACAGACTATGACATCCTTGAACACTACTGTACTGCAGGTGAGGAATGCTCCTGCATAGAGTGTTGCTTTGCAGGAGAGGTTGGAGTGAGTATTCACTGGCTTTGAAGGCTGTGGGAGGTATGGAGCCAGATTGTGGAAAGTCACAGCTTTCCCACCACTCATCATGATCACCAACCCTGTCACAGCCTGGAGCCATTTCCCATCAAGGGAGCTGCCCTGTGCTGATGTAGGTTGCTTTCCTCCAGGTTTCTTGTATTTTCTCAGTGCCAACCAGTAGGACAGGTAGGCCTGTGGGACAGGCAGTGAGGAAGGCATGAGGAGAGACTTCTGACTCCTGGTTTGACTTTCTTCCCCCTCTAGGCCAACTCTACGGGCTGGAAAAGTTCTGGGCCTTCTTAAAATATTCCAAAGCCAAAAACCTGGACATCAACAGCAAACTGCAAGAATACCTCAGCAAGTTCAAGCGCCTCGAGGACTTCCGAGTGGATGTGAGTACAAACAGTGCCCCACACACCACGGTGAAGGGACCCCCACGACTGCTCCAAGGCCTCTCTGCCCTTTGCAGAGGGTTTCAGGACAGGGTTGCTGAGCAGTGTGGTGGGGGGAGTCCAGTGACACCTAGTGTCATGGTCCATCATTGCAGCTGGGCCAGGAACAAGCAGCCTCAGCGCTTCAAAGTCGTTCTTCAGCAGCTGCATCGCTGAGACAGCAAAAGCTCAGAAGCCAGTCAGGGCTGAAATTAATATTAAGAAGCCCTATGTGGTTCCCTATCCCCGGGAAATGAAGGTGTTTCTCTGTACCTTAGCTGGCTAGTGAGTGAGGCTGGATGTGGCAGGATTGTGCTGATGTTGCTGCCAGCCCATCAGGAGCTGAGGAGCTGAGGCTCACGCACCATCCTTGGAGCGCAAGGAGCAGAGATGCGTGAAGGTTAGGAGATGTGACTCAGATGGGTATGATGAAGGCGGATAGACCTTTGAGTGGGGAAAGGAGGATATCTGATGGTTTGGATGGAGCAGCAGAAATGCATGCATTGCCCGTGCAGACATGTGCTAGGTCTTTTGTTACTTCTTGTGTCTTTCATATACTGTCTGAGCTATCAGTCAGATTTCCTGTCATTGCTGTCTTGGTGTCTCTTAAGCAGAGCAGTTGCTGCAGGGTTTGAATATTGAACATCACTTCAGGACAGCTCTCTGGGGAAATGGATGAGTGCCTCTTCCCTGATGATCTGGAGGGGGAGGAGAAAAGTAGGAAGAAATTGAGCCTTAATGGCTTGATGGAGCTAGCCTTGTGCAGCTTTGGCTCCTAGACTTCTGGACACTGCCCCTCTCTGGAAGAAGGAGTTCCCTTAAGCACATGGTAACAACTTGGTCTTTCTTAGAAGACTGTCAGCACTTCTGACAGTGGTGGATTTGGAGAGGAGAGCAGCTGTCCTAATACTGTGACTTAGGCAGGTATGTGTGTTCCCCGTGGGTCAGAGGGTCTGCAGTGAGAAGCAGGGATGTCTAATCCAGGGGAGGGACAGTGTATTTGAAGGAAGCTGTGCTGATACTGGGGTGCTTCTGTTACAGCCACCCATGGGAGAGGAAGGTGGACACAAGAGATACCCGACAACGTCAGGGGGCGATGGCAGGAAGCGCTACCCATCCCAGTCTTCCAGCAAAACGGTCAGCCAGTGCCCACCCAGCCAAGCCCACGCCTCGTCCAGTCAGCCTGCACAAGAGGATGCCAAAAACCTGAGCCAGCAAGTCCCTGCTGCAGAGTCGCAGACAGTGGGGAAGTAGAGAGGATGCAGCTTCTGCTTCCCACCAGGAGACAGGATGGCTTGGTGGGGGACTGGCTCAGAGAAGGGGATGAGGGGTGGGATGGAATGGGAGTTGGAATGTGGGTGCCCAGGAGTATCCCGCTGGGAGGAACTTCAACGCACACGATTTTTTTCTCTTGTGGCTGGAAAGCAAAGACGATCGGCATCTGAAACACCATTTTGCTATTACAAACCTGACCAGAGCCAGACCCACCCCCACCAGACCTATCTTTTGCTTTTCCTTCCCATCCCTCCCCTCCTGTGTACACGCTCATGTCTCAGTGTCTTTTCAAAAAAAAAAAAAAATTCTGGCTGGGTTGGAAAGGGGAGATTTTTTAATTATTATATATATATATATCAAGTTTTAAATTATTGCTAGAAGTTTGTCCAGATTTACCAAAACAAGTCTGCTCTGTGCAGCCCTGGTGACTCCTTTTGTGTCCCCCCCCTTGGATCGCTGGGCAGCCTGGCCAGGAAGCTCGGAGGAGTGAGGATCCCTCGCAGGGGCCGAAGCCACAGCATTGCAGTGCTGCGGAGCCTCCGATCTCCATGACCTGGCTGACATCTCCCATCCCTGGCTGACATCACGTCGGGCAGTGCTTCTTCGACACCGATGGTCGCTCAAGGCACGCAGCCCTGTTGGTCTTCCCGGGCCGTCCTCCCCAGCGCCTTCACCTCCAACCTTCCCCCGCGGGTCTGGCTCTCCCTCCACCCATCTCTTCTCCCTTCCATCACGGACAGTTTGGAAGTCAACCAAAGGACCTTTGCCAAGGATAGGTTTGTTATGACTCCTTCCTGCGAGGATGGCAGCTGGGAGGCTGGCAGCCAGCTGGACTTAATCTGCGTGGATGCCACAGCCGCCTGCCCAGGGCCCACTGCATGCAAAGACAGGACTTTGCTGAAGGAGCCTTTCTCTTCCTTTTCCATTGGAAAAATGAAACAAACAGCAACAACAGGAAAAAAAAAAAAACCCACAATACTCCCTGAAACATCAACAACAAAAACTCTGGAAAGACATCTCCCTTTGCTTTCTTCCTTGGATATATTAATTGAAGAAGAAAAAAAGAAAAACAAAAAAAAACACAAAATACAAAACAAAACAAAAAAAAACCCAACAAAAAAAAACCAACAAAAAAAAAAGTTGCCTTATGGTGGAGCTGGAATGGGGAGGCTTGCTGGCCTCTCGTGCCCCAGGGCGTGCTGGGCGTTTGGCCCACACCCACAGACTCCTCCCGGCACTGCTGCCGTGCCCACCTGCCCCCACAGCTCCTCGGGCTGCTCCTGCAGGGAAGGCACTGAGGGCACTCATAGTCCAGACTTGTGCTCACCAAGTAGTGGAAGCCCTACGTTGTGTACGTACCACTGTAGCATCCTCCCTGCAGCGGTGACTGTGGGCACTTGTGTCATTGCTCAGCCTTCCCTGGGCAGCCCAGGTTGTGCAGGTGAGCAGTGTCACAGCAGCTGCAGGGACTTCGGTGCTGGGAGGGCAGGCAGCGCCCTCATGCCACCTGATGCTGTTGTCTGGCACAGTGCAACTGCTGTTGTCAGCCAGCGAATCTCACTCTGTGTCCGCAGTGGAGCCTTGCCCACAGGAGGAGGGCTGTTGCCTGGGTACCTGCACTGGGAGCTGTGACAGTGTCCTGGGAGCTGCTCTGTGCAGCACCAGCTGAGCTGTGGCCTCTCACAAACACGTGGCTGCGTGTGGGGGTATGGCCCAGGGGTGAGATCTGTGCCCTGGGCCCAGAGCTGCTTGCTCTGCTGTGTGCTCTGGGTCAGGACCTGTGCTTTGCAGCTGGCTTGGTCGAGACGAGTGTGCTGTGTGCGTGGTGAGGAGCGGGTGCTCAGTGGGCTGTGGAAAGACGCAGCTGATTGTGTTGTCCTCTGCAAAATCAGAAGCTGGTAACAAACATTTCCCTGAAAGTATCCTGAAGTCAATACAGCCCTGTGTCTTGTAGCTGCAGGAAGGAGCCATTTCCTTTGGCTGTGTCTGTGTGGCTGCAAAGCTTGCAGGTGGGAGCGACCAGGTGCTGAGATGGGCAAGGGGCTGGAGGGGCTGCAGCTGCTTGCTGGGCCCCTGGCTGATGTTGCCTTCCCAAACTGACACTGCATCAAAGTGCTGCTTTATGGGTGAGGGAGAGGCAAACTGGTCCATAGGGGCAGCTTTGTGAACTTGGGATTGAGAGCATAGCTGGGGGCTGAGTGAGACTGGGCAGCTGTGTTTCCCCGTGGTGTGATCTTGCTCTGGTCCATGTGCTGCTATCAGTGCTCTGCAGCTCAGTACCTCTTGGAGCCCAGGTTTGGGGTGCCGTGTCTGGGTCCTCACCTTGCTCCAAGTGTCCCTGTGGTACCCAGGTTGGGCTGGCAAGTGGCTTTGATACAACTGCTGCCTCAACTGTTATGTCCACGTTTCTCCTGTGAGCTGAGTTGGATCTTTGGCACTGTGGGTGTGGCAGGGCTTGGCACTGCTTTGGGAAGGAAAAGCCTTGGAGCTGTTAGAGAAGTTTTGATGGTTGTATGCAAATGGCAGCGGGTTTGAACATGCTTCACGTGGTCTTTGCTGCATTCCCTGTGTTCTTCTCATTGGTTCGTGTTCTTTGAATGCTGATGATCTGCTTCTGGGTGGTGGACAAGATAAGGAGCTAGGAGCAATGAACTCCTGCTGTGGAGATGCTCCTTGTGGAGCAGGCCGTGGAATTGCTCAGGTGGTAGAAGAGGCTAAGAAATGTCCCAGAGAATTTTCCAAAACCTGAACTGATCTTAAATTATCCCTCCAATTTTTGAGGCTAAGGCTCTGTCTGGTCTTGGCACGGAAGAGTTTTCCCCTCTGGGTCAGTGCTTTGTCACACTGGTGTGGCTGAGGGCAGCTCTGCAGGAGGTCAGAGGGGAGATCCCAGCCACTGGTGGCCCCGGTTAGGGGGCAGCAGACTGCGTGCTGATGTGTGCCTTGTGGCATCTCCATCGGACAGCAGCATCTCCAGAGAGTGAGGGGAGGATGGAAACAGTCATCCTGCTCAGCTGGTGCTCACTGCTGGGGCGGGAGGCAGCTGCTTGTGCTGCAGGGTGAGTGATGACACCTGCAGGCACCTGTGGGGCTGCTCGGGGCTGAGCTGTGCAGGGCTGCCTCGTATCCTGCAGCGGGTGTGGGGACGGGGTTGGGGTGCTCCCCCTGTTGTGTGCACACCCTGTGCAGCCATGTGCATCAGGCATTGCGTGTGGCTCACCACCCCAGGGAAAGAGGACAGCTGTCCAGGGAGGGGTATTGCTTGGATCTCTCTTGTCCTCCTGCTGAGGAAGGAGTTTGGCCTTGCTTTTAGTTTGTATGCTTCATCAAGATGACACGTTAATGAGCCATCTGAGCAGTCAGGTGCTCTCGTTCCGTGGCTGCAGTGCTGACCCCTGCACGGCTGCAGGCACTCAGTGCAGCCCCGAACCTCTGGCAGGGGTCAGCAGTGGAGGTGGACGGTGTGTTTCAGAGGAGACTTCGTTGCTTAACCATGTTCATTTGGGGGGGGGTGAGAGGGGAAAAAGAAAGAGAAGATAATAATAATAGTAGTGCTGCTCCATTTGCCTGTCTGTCCCTCCCCCTGCTGCACCCGTCGGCAGCTTTTTGCTGTAGCCCATGGGTCCCCTCGTGTTGCTTCAGACTGGTGACTGCTGTAAGGACCGTCCGTGAGCTCAGCGCTGCCACGCGTCTGCACGCTCAGCGTGGTGGGGCACAGGGGGCCTTCAGCTGTCAATGCCTTTCCAGTTATTTTATCAAAAGGAAAAAAAAAAAAAAAGAAAAAAGAAAAAAAAGGAAAAAAAGGAAAAAAAAAAGGAAAACTGTAAATGTAGCAAGCTGTGTTTGCAATGCTTATGTTCTCCTGTTTCCTCTGAGACTGGTTATGTCACTGTCACTGTTTAGAAATGGATGCTAGGCTCTTTCACGAGAGGGTTGCTACACTTGATGTTAAATGCCTCACTGACTCTTTCAGTTCCCAGCACAGGTGGAATACCTTTTTGTTTGTTCCTTTTTAAAAGAAAAATAAAACCAACAAGCAACTTTTCATCTCAGTGGCACAGAGTGGGTGCCTGGAGGGCAGCGTTTCAGTGAGCAGTTTACAGCTTCACTTTCTGCAGACACTTGAACCTAGGACCGACGTATCTGTGACAAGCACATCCCCTCGGAGGGAAGCTCCAGAAGAGCATGGACCAGCCCAGGTACCACCGCTCCCCCGCAGCGCTCGGGGTCACCCGGGGCCCTCGCTGCCCTCCTGTGCCCATCTCCCAGTGGCACTCCTGTGGGTGGGTGGGGGGGTGGTGGCAGCACTTGGTCCCTGAGCCTCCCTGGTGCAGGTGTGTGCCCACAGGGAAGGCAGCCCGCCCCGCTTCCCCCTTCCTCTCCCAGCCTGTCCCGCTCCCGCTGGGGTTGGAAATCCCTGGATCTCAGCAGCTGGCGCTGAGCTGTGCCCTGGGGAGGCTCTGCCTGCCTGCTCCCACCCGCTCCGGTCACGTGGATAAGACCTCTGCCTCGGTGGCTGGAACGACGGGGTGATGGTTCGATGTGCTGGCCCTTCTCAGCCTGGCTATGCCCCGACCTCAGCCTTCTGTTCCCCAGACTAGAAAGTGTGTGCAACCTTCTTCAGCCGCATTTATCGTAGAGACAAACTTAAAATGACTCATCGCACACCATCTATCAGTTGGGAGGAAAACCTTGTTAATATGGCCCGCTGTACATGATCCATCTTCTGTCGATAGTACATAATCTTTGACCCACGTGCTAGGATCACCATCGCGTATAAAAGGAAAAGAGAAAAATGTAAAATACTTGAATGAGAGCTTGTATTATAACATTAATATTATTCAGAGTATCTGCTTTCTAGGCTGATGTGATTCATTATTCTAGTAATGCTTTAGTCCTTTGTAATTTGTGGTAATTATGCTTTTTCCTTTTTAATACAAAAAAAAATGTATAAAAATAAAAACTTCAAAAGACAGACGCGGTCTGGGCTTTGTGTTCTCCCCAGAGGACTGTGGGCTGTGCTGGTGCAGAGTGGTTGGAGGACAGTGCAGGAAGAGAGCTGCTGCTTTGGGCTGACACTGCTGGGGCCTGGCAGGAGGAGCTGGGCTGGTGTCAGTTGGATTCCAGGCTGAGTAGTTCCCTTCCTGTGGGGACAGTGACTGGGAGGCCTGTTGTATAAAGCGAACAGTAAAAGCACATCAGCTCTCATCTGTCCTTCTCTATCCTGTGGGATAAACTCTAGATTTTACAGCAGAGTGGAAGAACTGCTGAGGGGAAAGCAGGCCTGTGCTGTGCGTGAAGGGGACGGCCACGGTCACACCGACGTCCTGGGGTGGCAGGACAAAGCATCGCACGTCCACGGCCTTCTGACATCAGGTGAAGCTGAGTCTGGGGAAAATAGTGGGTGTCATTCCTGTGGTGTGTAGTTACAGCATCTTACTGGCATTGCTACAGAGTGCTGCTGGAAGAGGCCACGGCACGGCCAATGAAAAGCTGTTACAGCCTTTACAATGAGAATTCAGCAGCTCCTGAACCTGTATAGCCTAGAATGCATCTTGCTCACACACAGGCAGCAAGAAGCAGTGCAGTGGCTTAGAAATAACTGAAGTAGTTTTTCATGCTTCGGGTGGAAAATAACACACGGTAGGTGCAGTCATCTCAAATACCACGTTTAAGTTCAGTTCAGAGATTCATTACTTGTGAATAATCACTTGTTTCCCCAGTAGAATACCAGTGTAAATCATGGTCTCTTCCTCTTCTTGTCCCCGGGCTCTGCAGGAGCTGCAGGCTGGTGGGGCTCACCCTGCCCTCTTGGGTGTATCAGGGATGCTTTTGGAGAGCGGTGTGAGGCTGAGGAGGACCCTGTGTCTCTCGTAGGCTTTGCTTTGTCTGAACACTTCATCTGTTCCGTGCAGGTAATCCAGCACTCCCAGGACTCCGTAGCACTGATTGAACCTGGAAATCAAATGGAGAATAAACGTCACTGGAAGCTACTGAAGTTACCTCACCCTTCCTATTTCCATCTCCTTTCGGAGCTCTGATAAGCTGTTCACCTGATGGCTGCTGCTGTCTTTGTGCTCCTCGCAGCTCTGATGAAGCCCTCGATACATCGTTATCCAGAATCAGTGGCCCTGAACAATAACCCTGAACAACTGCCCGGCAGCTTGGAGCTGTGGGAGCAGCTGGGCACCCATCCTGCCCGGAGACGTGGAGCTGCTGTGCTCCCAGCACAGATGCTGGCACAGCCATTCTGCACAATCAGCATCCGGGCTGAGCTGCAGGTGAAATGGTAACAAGAACTGGGCCCACGTTCTGAGTGCTGCCCTGCACATAGGTTGCATTGGAACTACCACATCTTCTGTTTCTGCAGGTAGAAGCAAGCTGCTTGAGGAAGTGTTTGTGTGAGTTTTAACGCACAGCAGGGAGATGGAGGCTGTTCTTCCACTATCTTGGTAAGTATCCCTGAACCCTGTTCTGGGCTGGGAACCTCTGCCAAGAAGGGTTTGTCTTTGTGTTTGTGCTGGGGAATGTCCAGGTGATAGCTGCTACCTTAGATGCTACATGCTTTCCTCCCACATCACCTTAGGACACCTGAAACACTTGGACTCAGCTGCTGCGTTGGTGCTTTAGATAAGCTGTCCAAGTCAGCTGATGGAGGGTGGATGGTAGTTGTGTGTGAAGGCAGCTGGAATTGTCTGAAAACCAAAGCTAGGAACTGCCAGCATTCTGGTCTGCCGTCAGGTGAACCAGGTAGGATTCTCCGCTTGTATGTGAGTGATGCAAAACCACCTGGCCCTCAGAAAGGAGCTGTGTCTGCAGGCAGGGACAGGGCACGGGGAGGAGGGGAAAGGGAAGCCAGGACGTACTTGAGGTGATGGAAGTCGTGGAATTCCGGCGATGGCAGGAAGGGCAGGTGGTAGCCACAGTGGGAAATGCTTGTTGTTACAAGAGCAAGGGAGAACCACACTGTGATTGAAACCATGTGAGACCCCATGATCATCGGGCCAGTCATGACAGGCAGCGTGTTGGAGAGCTAGAAAAGAGAAGCAAACTGCCTCGTTAATGGAGTCAGACCGAGCAGGCTCTCCTCTAGGAGCTGCATTGCTTCACCTGGGTCTATTAGTTTTGTGCCAACAGCATGAAGGGCAGATCCCTCTGAAAATACCTTACTAAAACTACATATCAAAGACATAACTTTACTCTGAGCCAACCCTGGAATATAGTCAGTGTCTAGGATCCCTACATTTGAGAACAAACCAGGGCTATGAGGGAGCAGGATTCTAGCAACTCACCCTGGAGTCAGAGGGGAGAATTTCAGCTTTGCCCTGGAATACTGCTGAAGCTGTTCTTGGGAAATCGAGCTGTAAAAAGGTACTAAGTCCACGTGATGTGTGGACATGTGCAGCGATGTGATGATCCCATCTGCATTGCTTCATTGCATCCTACCATGGCACAAATAGCTCAGTGCCCAGATCATAAGCTTACTGCACCAAAAAGTCATTCTTCTACTCAGAGACTGTCAGAGGGAGACTCATAGCAGCTCTGAGCAGCTCTTATTAACAGGAGATGGTACTTAGAAGTGGACGCTTCTGAAGCTCCGTGCTCAAGGAAACACCATTCAGATATTTCCTTATCTACTGGAGGTCGTTGGATTTGTGCTCTTAAAGCAAGTGAAGTGCAGTACAAACAGGCAGAGCAGCACTTCTACAGCCAGGCTTCCTGGAAATGCAGCTCAGCTTCCTCTTCTAAGATTCCAAGGAAGCATTTGCTTTGCTTCTCTTATCACTGCTCCTCATCCCATGGAAACAACTCTCCATGCGGGAAGTGGAAGGTGACCATGGGAGAATGTACTTACTATGTGTTCTAATGGGTGAGCATAAATGGAGACCACGCCAATGGGGGCTGTCCATTCGTGGTGCTTCTTGTGAATGTGCTTGTAGAGGAGTGGGAGATGCACGAGCCTAAGTAGAGAAAACAAAGAAATGTAGTTTTCCTTGTGAGAAAGGAATGCAGAGTAACAGAACTTCCCGTGGAGGCTTGCTTGTGCCTATTTAAAATAGACCTTAGAGCAGCCAGGAATTACAGTGTAGGATCCCTGTTTTCCTCTCGTTAGCACTGAGCCCTCATCCAATGGTGTCAGTGTCTGCTGGTTGATGTTAAAGTTAAGTTCCGATACATCCCATATTCAAGTCTGTGAAAGACTGATCTGCTCAGACTTGGCAGTGTGTTTTAGTGGAAGACTCGCTAAATAAGACTCGTTAAATATAAGACTGATGGAAGAGAGTGGACTAGGACCATTGCTGTTTCAAGAGATGGGTATCAGCTTAACAGCATGGGGGCAAATCACAGTCCTGTTCCTGTGCTCAGCTCACCTGTGTGAATAATAGAAGAGGATTTCCTCTATTAAGGTAAAGATGCTCAGCTCCACAAGAAACCACTGGAAAGTGGGTAATTCCTTGCTGAAGGTGTTGCCCCACCATTTCATTACATAGAACATGGGCACGAGCATGGGAAAGGAGACAAAGAACTGATTAAACAGCGCTGTGTTGATGGCTTGTCGCAATTTCTGTGTGTCCACCTGCAGAAAAGAAGTCAGGATTCAGAGCTATATCAGAAGCACTAGGGATTTGAGTTAGAAGGATAAAGAGCTTTAAGATTTGTTGGCTGTTTCCATATTAGTTATCTGTAGGATCAGCTTTTTAACAAGCAGACCATCAAGATCTAAACAGCAGCTTAATTACAAGAACTGCCTTCCTCTGCAGTAGATACACAAGACTTAGCTTGATTCTCTTTGGATCCTATCTGGTTAGAAGAGAAAAGCATAAGCAGTTGTTCTCCCCTTTCCTGACCTAAAGTATTCAGCCAGCAGAAGAAGCACACTGAGAAATACTTACAGGATCATTCTTGCCCAGCTGAATGCGATACTGAGTAATGAAAGTTGGCTTTCCTGTTACATCAGCCACCATGAGAATGCCATTGAAGCACCAGAAAGCAAGGCTAGGAACCAATGCAGCCCCTGAGATGTGAGGAGGAGACAGAGATACATAAACACCTCGGGAGCTACAGGGAGATTAAAAAATACAATGGAGCAGCATCCACAGGGCTTTACTAGGAGCCACGTGTGCTGGGAACCCTGCACTGTGATGCTTTAAAATAGAATACGGGTAGGTTCTGAAACCCAGCTAACATTTAGGGAGTGGTGAGGAGGTTAAACTGCACAAGAGCCCCATAGGCTAAAATCTGCCAAAACTGTAAGCTTTTTTGGGAGGTTGGGGAACTACCCTCGTGGTTGACTTTTAAACAGACATTGGATAAGGTTGAGTTGATCCTTCGGACCTTGCAACATCCCCGCTGAGCCTGTTCACCAACAGTTAATTACAGATGGAGAAAGGTTGTGTATGTGCCACAGCAAGCGTGAAATTCACTAATTTTACTTCAGTTTTCAGAAGTGTTCTTCTGTGTCATTCCTTCCTCACAGGAGCAAAGAGTATGTCTACATAGGGAAGCTACTTCTGTGCTTTCAGCAGCAGCAAAAAGATGACATTTTTAACCTGTGTAATGAGGAACCACTGCCAAGGCAGCATGGCTTTGCTGTCAGCTGTAGCTGGCCTGGAAGGCTACACATGCTTTTCAGTGCAGGAAGTAGTGAGTTTAGGATGGCACGTCCATATTCTGGTTTAGATGCACTGCATGGATGGTTCCTTGTACAACAACAGTTGTTAACCTGGAGAACTCACCAAAGAGGAAAAGTGACCACTCCCGTCCATCCAACAGGTAGTAGAGCTTCAGCCATGTTGATTGCCAGAAGTAGCCCGAAGTATCCCAGATCTTTTGCACACACCTGTGGGAGTTAAGTGTTCTCAGTCACTCATCCTTTCGCAATCCACTTATCCCCTCCCCACAGTAATGCTTCTCCTCAAGCCCCGTTTGTCTGAACAATCTTACCAAGAAACAGAGTTCATTAAGGCGGTGAATATGAGCAGGCCTGAGCCAAGGACAAGGGCAGACATCTTCACAGCAACCCAGAGCTTTTCTTCCTGTGCATAAGCAACAAGAGTTAAGAGTGTGCTGCTGTACTGTACTAGAGCTTCTGTATTTGAAATGTATGTGGTACAGGCTATGTCAGCCTGTGTTGTTTTATACTCTGAACAACACAGTAAAGCTGTTAAGGACCACTGAATTGTCCCTCCCCATTTTTATTGGGTAGATTTCTCAGAACCTGAACTGTAATGCAAAGGGCTTCTGGACTACTCAGACAGTCGGAATGGAAGACCATGGAGAAAGGAACAGTGATCCATCACAACACCTTCCCCACTCTGCCAGTATTCTCCCTCTCAGTATGCAACAGGATCTCCTCCTGCAGTGATGAAGAATTGCTGTGCTCAGGTGATGGAGCTCCTTGTCTCAACTCCCTTTTTAGCTTTGAAGACTGATTCTGAAGGCAGGCTCATGTGCCCAGAAGCTCATCCTTTTCCCCGTAACAGAGGTGTAATACAGGGCATTACTTTGCCTTGTGCTGTGCCTTTAGCCCATCACAGATACAGCTCAATTCCAGAACTGGGAGTACAACTTGTCTGGAAGGCACCACGTGCCATCTGCACAATAACCAGGATTAAAATGCTCAACTTATTGAAAGTACAGTGTCCTCTAAACCCTTGCTCTCACTCACAGAATTGTTATCTGTTAGAAGAATTTTCCTGTGTGCAGTGGGAGAGCACTGTGATGTTAACATGATTCTTTTAGCACAGTAAGGACTTGAACTTCACAAAACAATCAGAAAATTATCAGAGCCCTTTTGATTCTTGGAATAGAATTCAAAAAGTGGTATTCAATATATCTGAACACATAAATACTTAAAAACATTTATATAAGAAATACATAATTAACTATTTATCTTCTAGCATTGCCCTAGTTGAGATTGACTCGAGTTCAGAAATCTTAGTTTGAGTTTCCTCAGGTGACTATGCATTATATTTATCTGCAGGATGACTAAAAAACAAATGCAACTCTAAAACAATATAGTATAATAACCAGCTAGTGTCTTGTGCATAACTTTGTCCTTCCTGTTTTTTATTTGTGTTGTTGTGCTGCCAAAACAAACCGGAGTAAAAATAGCATGATTAATAGCTGCTGTCCTGTTCCTCTCCCATCAGAGAGGACAAACAAGAGAGGCAGCTCAGCAGTAGCTGTTGGATGCAGGTGTGTTTTGGGTAATGCAATATGGAGGAGCCTTCTCAACATAGCTTTCAGCATTAGGAGCTCTTTCAGGTTCTGGGACAGCTACAGAATATTAAACATTGCCCATAACTTGTCAGCAATATTTATCTGCCCCGGGACAGAACTTTGCTCATTAGCACTGAAACTTTCCTCACCGAAACAAACATCTGTTCCTATCATCTTGTTTTTTGTCAAGTTGGCAGCTGAGGAGAAAGTAATTTCCTGGACTCTTGCCCTACAGCTTCATGGTAGTGAGCCCTATAGGCTTACCTTGAAAGCAATACAATCAGTTGCCAGCATTATCAGTGGGTGTACTCCACTGCAAATGCAAGGCCAGTGGAAATCATCTGTTCCAGCTTCACAGCAGTACGTGCTGGATTTGGTGCTGGGCGTTTGCTGTCCTAAGTCACAAGCTTGCAGTTGTACCATGTTGTCCATGTTACACTAATGCATGCTGATAGTAGGTAAGAATTTCTTAATCTTTAAAGCCTGGAGCACCATTTAGGTATTCTTTAGGAAAAAAAGTATGAAAAGCTATAAAATATGTCAAGTTTTCTAACAGAACAAATTATTTCTTCTGAGATGACAGACAGAGCTATCAAAGAAAAACTCCCAAGTTTCAGAGAGTCAGAATTCTTAGTTGGACCAAATGTATGTGATTCTGTAGCATCCTCCAGCTGAAGATCTCAAAGATTCACAAAATATAATGACTCCTGATCCACCTCGGGGTCCTGCTTTGAGGCAGGACAGAGAGCAGCCTAAGTTCAGCACTTCAGCTATTTTCAAAGCCCTCTGATAGTTGAAACTGCCTTGTTTGCAGGCTGTGCTTTTACTGCACGTGAGGTAGTGATTACGTGAATGAATCCCACGCAGGTTAATTACACGAACTGCAGAAGTTCACATTAAAAAAAAATCTTGTTCATCAAGTCCAAGTGCTAACACCCTGTTTCTCTTCATGCAAGCAACTCCTGCGGAGAAGTTTCCAAACTCTGATCCACTGATCACCCAAGATCTTGCCCTTAAAGGCCTTGTACAATTTAGTAAATACCTGAAGTGCTAATCAGAGTTCCTACCTGCAAGGTAAAGAGACCAGGGCACACCAACTGGGAAACTGATTGTTCAGCAGCACTGCTTTGAGCGTTGGGCCCAGTCAGGTGACATAGCTTCTGGCTATGCAGAGTATTATGGTGTTTTGCCATGCAAGCAATGATAAGAGGCTTTTCACCACTCAGTGCTCCAGCTGCAGTCCACCGGCAGGGAAAAAACGCTAGGAAAATGTTTCAGCAGTGATGAGCGATGACCTCCAAGTTGTGCTGAAGTGGTCAGAGAGCTGACACGTCTGTCACTTCTCTTAGAACCTTATTCAGCTCATCCAGCTTTCCAACAACCTGCTCAGTGTTTTCTTTAAAAGATGAACTTTGAGGCTTTACCTGCTCCTGATGTGCAGCCGTGGTGGAATACCCAGAGTCTCTCTTCATCTGAAATAAGAAGTGATCTGAGTGAGCTTTGTACAGCTGGAGGGTGGAAGAATATACCGCTAACAACAGCAAATCACTTCATGTACTCTTCCATAACGAAGTCATGCTGCTAAACTGACAACAGTGAAAACAAAGAAAAAACACCTGACTGCAATAACGTGAGCTTGTGCCATCTTCAGTCACGTGGCAGAGGAACTGTAAGTTACAGTCTGAGAGCATGGTGAGAAAATCGTCGCTGCTGTAAGTCCAGCTGTGACGACAGAAACCGCTGTCAGTTTGAGGATTAAGACCCAAAGGAGTGGTGGCTGCCTCCTAATAGATCTCCTGACATTTGGCTCTGACCTGACTGCTCATTGCCACTTCTGAATTTAAAAAAGAAAAAAAGGAGAATCAAACGTAAGGTTCAAGCAGCTGCTGGGTCTGAATTGCTCTCCTTGGCCACGGAAGGATCTATTTCAGGAGGTGTGCTGTGCCTGTCACAGGGATTATTGCGTTGCTGTTTTCTTATTGCTGCATTCATCATAAACTGTAATTAGCAAAAGCTAAGAGAACATTCCTTAAAGTTTTATGGTTTCACACAGACATTAAGAAAAAAGCACATGAATTCTAACAATACGAATGACAGATGTACTGAGTGCTGCACAATTTCATCTGCTTTGCATTTCATACTCGGGAGAACAATCAAGCACAGGCAAACTATGTTACCTAAGGTAACACAGGAGGATACAAAGAGGATTCCAAGGCACCTGTCTAAGGAGCAAACAGAAAACAATTCATTAGAGAGATGATATTCTATTACCTTTACGATGATAGCAAGTGTCTTGGGAGTACTCTGCAGTGTTTCAGAAAGGAGGAATACACTGCCAAAAAGAAACCATCACGTTATCCAGGAGATTGGATGATAGCTTTCTTGGTGTAGACTCACAAATGCAAATCTGTTTATTTGCAAGTGTTTCCAGCTCCGTTTCCCTACAGATCAATGGGCAGCAGTGAGAAAAACTGGACTCCTTCCTCCTATTTGTGTTCCTGCTTATTCGAGGACAGAAAAAGATGAGGGCAGTCCACCGAACTACCGAAGTTGAAGAGTTCAGGGAAGAAAAAAGAAATCAGACAAAAAGTGATCCGACACTTGGAATCACAAGCCCCAACTCCCAGCCCCTGTTTCAACACTGAAGTTGTAAATATGCAATGGGAAACGGGAAACTTTTGGTAGCAAAAATCAACAGGTTAATGTAATCTTTCTTGGCTAAAAAAACCCACCCAAACAATGTGTGAGCAGTGCCTTACAGTGCTGTTGCTTAAGGTGTTATGTGTTAAGGAAGTCACAGTGTCCTTGAATTTCACATCTTTCCCCTTTCACTATTAGAATTTGTGAGCTAACAGAACAAGTCCATGAGAACTTCTGTTTTTTCTCCCCCTCTGCATCAAATTTGCCAACCAAACTTTCATTGGCAAAATATATTGAGACTATAGTATACATGACAGAGAACACTATCTCCTAGGAGTTACAATAACAAATAACATGCTAGTCTGAAGAGAACAACATAAATAACTTGCCATGGGACAATCTGATCTTATCTTCATAGCAAAGACCTCCTGATCTTGATGAAGGAGTTTATGTTATGCAATAAATGGTATGTTCCCATCTTGTCACACAGGTCCTCTCAGTGCAGGAGTGCTGACTATCTCTACGAAAACACCACTAAGGCTGAAACGTCAAATTTAGACTACTTCTCCTGTATTTGTGACCCTGTAGTCAGAATTTCCCTTGTTATAACTCACATCCCTTGCCCTTTTGCTGTGTACCTCACTAACTTCTCTACAACCACCCAGCAGGTACAGAAAACAGCACAATGAAATGATTCTGCTGTGACAGTATAGTAAGTAGTGCTGGCCATAGTTACTGTGGTAAGATTATTGCACTCCTAGACAATCTTGTGATAGACAGTCTTAGATCTGAGAGGGGCAGCTGCCTCAGTTACCACCAGCAGCTCCATACAGCAGCACTGGATCTTTGTGTGCTACAGAGCAGGTCACACTGGAGAATCCAACTCTGCTTGGAATTGCTAGCTACGAGTTTGCAAAGGAGTTTCTTTTTCCTCTATTTTTCTTTTAAATGACCAGATTATCACAGGAGTTTTTGTTGAGCAAAACCTTCCATTTTGAAACAGTACTGCCACAACTGCTTACCCACCCTCACACCAGAATCTCACTATTCTACCTTTACTGTCACATATACAGAACAAAACTTTACATTATTTCCATTAAAACAAGATAAATTTTGATGGATTGTTTTTCCCCATTGCTCTTTTTTTGCTGAATAATAGCTTTTCTGATTCAGAACACACCAGGTATGCTAACAAAAGCATTCATGTAACCATGGCTGTTTCAGGAAACAAAAAGTCCTTCCAACTGCTTGGCACCGATCTCTTTTGGCATGTTATACAGCCCTGAAGCAACCAGCGAAGACCTCAGCTGTCTGCAGCTATTTGCAAGCAATACACAGAACCAGTGCTGTTTAAAATAGAAGTTCCTTTGAGGTTATCTCTAACTAGTTAACACAAATTTTGATCCAAACGGAATTCTAAATCAATGTCTCTCTAGCTTTAGGCAGTAAAGAATTCCAATAGAAATTATTTCTTTAATTTCCATTTACTTCATCATTTCTCCAACAACTAAGTACTGTTAGTGAGATCTGCTTTGTCTTTTATATTTCAGCTATCAGAAAACACTAGGTTGTCCAGGTCTTATTTTAAAATGCTTAATGTCAACTGAAAAAAAGAAACTGTCAGAAAGCTTTGATCAAAGACTTTTTTACATTAAAAACGTACATTACTATTATTATTCATGACCCCTTACATTTCTTGTTTCCCCGTCCCATGCTGAGACTGCACAAGTGCCCACTTCCCCTCGTACTGTACCCACTACTGTGTTCCCACTGCTGGCAGGGATCACTGGATATGTCTGCAGTATGGACTGGCTGCCAGCCCAGCTGCTTGGTACTCCTTTTTCCCTCTTGCTTGAATCTTCTATTTAAGAACTTCACTGCAATCTACCTTTGTAGTGCACGGACAGCAGCAAACAACTTTGTCTTCCACTCTCTGAGGAAGTACAACACCTAGAGAAAGAAAATTTAAGGACAACCTACCCACTCTCCACAAAAGCTGCACATCAGCCACACCGTACAGTCAGATACAGGGCTAGATGTCATGTCAGGTGGGTCTCCTGTCATGCCAAGCTCTGCATAGCTCAGAAGGCAATAGCAGTTCCTAGAAAAGCTTACAGCTGTATTTCAAACATACACATGACATTGCCTGTTAATTCTTCACTTTTCAATCAGGTATTTTCAAGCCACAATACCTTTGAGCTCTGTCTCTGCTCACCTCCTGCTGATTGTAGCCTAGGAGAGGTCCTTTGTCAGAGCCCAGAGTACAACTCCTCACCTTTCACTACTGCTGTGGAAACTTTATGAGGTTTAGACACAGGCGCCGGGGTGTTTCCAAGCAGGAGTTGGCTGTCCCCTCCCAGACAAGTCATGTGAAGCCAGTACCATGTCACTGTTAGCTCTGCCACTGCTCCCTGTGCATATGCACATGCTGTCACTCAGTTAAGCATTCAGAATACATCTCTGCAGGTAAGAGTTCTTCATCAAGAGTGAATGGCTGTATCTGAGAATAAAAAAGACAGCTATAACTTAAAGATAAGTAGTTTCTACCATACACTAACTCGTTTTTTGAGCACAAAGATGATGCCAGTGCAACTGAATGGGTCAAAGGTTTATTTGTGAGTTACAGAGGAGTTTGGCAAAAGCCAGCAGTTCAGTTTTCATCATGTCTCCCTAAATCTATAAACTTCACCAGCTGTCGCTACATCAAACAGTTACAGGAGTTGGTTCTATCTATGAGGATAAAATGCAAATAGGTTAGAATGTGGTTGGGCTCAGTTGTGTTTAAATATGCTTACCAACCATAAAGTCTGTAATTACAGGATTGCAAGATGTAACTTGCAGGAGTGTTGTCTTTATTATGCAGATGTGGCCCCAATCTATACTACTTACCCAATATACAGTGTCCTACTATAAACTAACCTCTGAGAAATGAGTGTTACTTGACATAACTTACCATGTTTTTTTTTCCACAGGAGGAAAAACAAGGACCACTTCCTCTCACAGTTAGCATCATACAGCCACTCCTGGGTGAAGCAACATCTGCTGCTGTTTTGTAAGCAGCATCTCAAGGTAGCAGCAGTTAGAACTGCAGAGAGATCTTCAAGCATGAGTAGTGGCCATGCCTTGTTGCCTCTGCCTCATTTCTTGTACCTACCATTATATTTTTACCAAGCAACATTTTCTTGAAGGAATATCCCTGAGCTCCCCCCCCCCCAGCCTCACACCATTTCATTTTACTGTTGCTTCATTTCTCTATTTGAGACTGTGCTACTGTTTCCACCGACACTTTCTCTTGACTAATACAAACTATTTCCTAGTGGGGTAAGAGTTTTTAATTCTCAGCTGCTGCGACTAATTGTTATTTATCATAGGCTTAATATGAAGCAACATGACTCCTCCAGACCATTTAGGTACATGCAAAGGAGGAAGAGGAAACTGGCATTTCAAGAGAATAAAGGTTGTCCAGGGTGTTATCGGGACTTGGTCTTGCTGTGGGAGCACTGTTAATCTAAAGCAGCTGATAAGAGTGAACTCTGCGGACCTCAGTGCTTCTTTTTAACCTCTGTTCAATTCAGACACGGGTTACATCTGAAGGATTTACACTGTAACGTCAGGGTAAAGGACGTCTTCGTTTACTTCGTTACCCCAATTGGGGTTTAGCATAGGTCAGCACGAAACGCAAAGCCCCTTACATGCACGGGACTTTTCCTTTGCTCGAGGTGGCAGATGCGTTTCTGCACACCCAGCACACAGTGTACGTCACAGAGCAGCAGAGACTGCAGATCTGAGCTGAGCAGGCGAAACACCGACTGTCGACCACAATAAACTGAACCAAATGACCTCAGAAGATGCTGACAGCACCGAGGCCAACTGAGAGCGAGCAGCGAGCAGCAAAACATCGCATTTCAGGGCTGCTCCCGCTACGAGCACCAAACCCGAGAGGCCCATCGAGCTGCCAAGATGCTCTCGTGGGTGCTGCATGCTAACAGTAAGCAGCAGCTGAGGCCACGCGAGACAACGAACAGACAGCAGTCCGGAGCAGCAGCAGAAACGCAGCGTCACAGACGCAACGCTGTGAACGGACAGTGACTCCAGAGCACGGAGAAGCTGAGCTCCCCGGACTGCTGAGCTCCCCGGAGCACCGCGCACCGCCACGTCACGCGCCACAAGCCCAGAGCCAGGCAGACTCTCCACAAGGACAATGACACTGCGCATGCGCGCCGCGGCAGAACCCCGCGTGGCGCTCCGCCTTCCCCGCCCCCTCCATTTCCATCCCCTCCGCGGGAGCGCGCACCAGGCGCGAGCCGCAACGTACCGCACCGCGCGCCTTCGCAGTAACTCTCGCGAGAGCGAGGCGCCGACCCGGAAATCCCGCCTCGGCCGGACGCTTCATCGCGCCTGCGCGGGGACGAGAGGCCCGGCCCCGGCTTCCGGGCAGGTAACGCTTGGGGGAGGGGATGGTGATGGGGAGCGGCGGAGCGGACGGGCCGTGGGGGGCGGGCGGGGCTCGAGATCCCCGCGGGAGGCGGTGCGGAGGGGCCGGGCGGGCTCCAGAAGGTGTGCGGGGCACTTCGAGGCGCGGCGGAGGCGGCCGGGTGGGCCCCTGCCCTGAGGCGGCGGGGCTCGTGAGGGCGAGCGGCGCGCGGGCTGTGGGGCGAGGCGCGCTCCCGCCTGGGCCGGCGCTGCGGCGATTGTGCGCTGCCGACAGCCGCTGGTGGGAGCCGTGCCGCGCCGTCCCGTGCCGCCTCGTTCCTTCGTGCAGCTCTGTCTTCACGCGGAGCGCTGATCTCTCTGTTTGATGCAGCACGCTGATCTGATCCCGCGGTTTGCGGTTGTGCGCTGCCATCTGAACTCCTGGGGAGCTGGCTTTGCCCTGGGCCCGGCAGGATGCCAGCAGCCCTGGCGGAGAACAGCCAGGTGATCTGTGAGGTGTGGGCCAACAACCTGGAGGAAGAGATGAGGAAGATCCGAGAGATTGTGCTGAGTTACAGCTACATCGCAATGGTAAATGTTTCGTACTTGACCACTTCCTCATGTTGGAGTAACTGGGTAGTGTGATAATTGGACCAAGAGACCTTTTCAACCTCAGTGATTGGTGGTTCTTGAGCAAGAAGCTATTGCCATCATCTCCTGTCAAACAAAGCTAGCAGTTAATTGGTGAAACATTAGGAAACGTTCCGGAAACAGCATGTCTTTGTTTTGCATTGATGGAAAGGTGGAGAAGAGAGAGACCACCTTAAGCAAGGGAATTAATTGGCAATCTAGCAATTCAGCATGTATTAGTTTATAAAATAGGAAGTGGGACAGGACAGCTGTACAGATCTTTAGATTTCCCCAGCATATTCATTCTGCAGATTTCTTGCCCACTTTGGCAGTGGAAGTTGACATGAAACTGTAGGACAGGAAACCCACAAGTGACAGCTTGTGAGCAGAGTTGGCTCCTTTTTAGTGTGCTCATGTATTGATTCTTCCAGAAGAAAAATATTCTGACTGGAGATACGACAGCGTGTTTCAGGAAGTTTTATGTCAGAATAGCAGAATGTTCTCCAGATGGGAGGAATCTCTTTCAGCTCCTAAAAGTCTGTATCTGCTTGGCAGCAGGCAGGCACTCGCATAGCTAACTGGTTTTAGTTATGATACTCTTAAGCTAAGATAGCTTTTACTGGGGATGCTAAACTCAAAGTTATGAGAATTGTGTAATCAAGGCATGACATAAAATTACATGTGCCTTCAGATTGCATAGAATTCAATGCAGAACAAAGTGGTGTAAGTGAACAGTAAATATATATATATTTGTTTGCTGGTTTGAAATGAGCTGTCTTGCTTCAGCGTGCTTTCTGTTTCATTTCATTCTGACCTGTTCTAGTTGCTGTGCTCTAAGAGTGGATACAGGAAGATGTGCAAGAGAGGAATTCTTTCATTTACTGGATTCTCTGAAGGTTTCTGTATGTGCTGTAGTCAGTAGATCTTATTTGAGCTGAGAGTCAAAATGAGTATGGTTGCGTGGTTGTTAAGGTCTGTTTTGATCTGCAGTAATTTCCATCCATGCAGGTGTTGGCTCTTTTTTCAGTAACTACAAAGTTTACTGTGATCTGTACTGGTGGGAGCACGGAATTTAACTCACATTTGGAACATGAAAGGACACTATTTTTTTTTGTTCGAAATAAATCATTTTCAGTAGATATTGGGAAAATAAAATATTGGTGCTTTGTGAGTAAGAGATGCTTAAATTATGTAGTAGCTCACACTGGACGATTTTATAACATCTCTGTTTTGGAAAGAAACAAAACTACAAGAAAGGTCACTCATGAGAAATGAATGAGTGCTATCATTTGACAAACGATGTGGGTTTCATTTTAGTTCTGACTTGGAGCAGTTTGAAGTCCATACAAGAATATGAAGCAGCATTAAAAATAAGTGGGTTTTTTTAATAGAAGAACTTATGGATTGCAGTACTGAGATCTGCAAGTGTGGATCTGAGCATACTCCTGCCATATGTGTGATAAGAGTTCTTCTTTTCTAGGACACAGAGTTTCCTGGGGTTGTTGTAAGGCCAATTGGTGAATTCCGCAGCTCCATAGACTATCAGTATCAGCTTCTTCGGTGTAATGTTGACCTTCTGAAAATTATCCAGCTGGGCCTGACTTTCACAAATGAGAAAGGAGAATATCCTTCTGGGATCAACACTTGGCAGTTTAACTTCAAATTCAACCTGACGTGAGTCTTCTGAGCTAGGGAATTACGTCTGCTTTGTACTGCTGGGAGTATGTGTGTGTTCACCATCAGTGGTTGGTTCTGAGCACTGAAAACTGAGATACCAGAACAAATTACGTGAGACTCAGTTTTGCCATGACAGGAATTGCAGTATTTCTGGAAGTCCTTGCTGTACTTTCCCTTGAATAACGTATACCAAGTAACTCTGTGTGCATTAATCTTGTTTTCTGAAATAGTTTTATGATCTTAAACTTAGCACGCTTCTTATATATTTCCATATATACTATATAATCAATTAAGTGCATATATAAATATGTAAATCTCTCTGCCATATAAACGTGGATGTGCTATTTTCAGCAAAAAGGAAAACGCCTCTCTGCAAAGCTTTGCAAAAGTGTAAACTGGCATCTAAAGGAAAATGTGTTGGTGGAATTACCACACGTGCTTGGGTTAATTAATTTTGTTAAAAGGTATGTGACAGTTGTTCTTGTCTCTTCCATACTGTGATTTCCTGGGCTACAGTTGAAGCAAGGTTCATTATCTCTTCCTGTATAATTACAAAGAGAAGTTCAGCATGTATGCCACTAAAGCTGCCTGCAAATAGATAAAAGTTTCTGTGGCAAATGTGCATGCTCTTTGGGAATCAGTGTTCTTGTGAAACACATTAACAAAGAACCTGCTAATGTAAGCTGATATACTATTCTTCAAAACAGGAGTTTTTGCTTCCACAACTCTGTCAGCCTCTTAAAAGCATTGAAATCACAACAAAGAGGTTTTGACACTGTGAACAGTATTTGACTCAATAATCATATTTGATACGAGTTTTGTTCTGTGTTGTCGTGTCCCCCACCTCCAGGTGGAGCTGGTCACTGGTTTTCCAAAATGAGATATGTGGGAAGGTTTTCTGAAACGTGCCTGACTTGTTAGTACCCTGACTGCAGAGATCTGCTCTTCTCCTTCAGGGAGGATATGTACTCTCAGGATTCCATTGACCTCCTTGCAAGCTCTGGGCTGCAGTTCCAGAAGCATGAAGAGGAAGGGATCGATACTTTGCATTTTGCTGAGTTGCTTATGACTTCAGGGGTTGTCCTTAGTGACAGCGTGAAGTGGCTGTCCTTTCACAGGTAGGTCTGGGGTGGTGCTGCAGAGTGGGATGTCTCTTTTTTTATTTTTAAATACTGCTGCTTTGGTGTGCGGGGACTGACACAGATTTTTAGAGAGACGTTTCAGCAGCTTGTTTAGAACTGTACAGGCAAACATGAAGGACACTTGGTACTTGGTTTTGTATCGGTGCATACTGCAGTCTGATTTTTGGGCATGTGTTGCTTGCGAATTCTTTTCTGTTACAGACTTCTTCTATGGGGAAAAAAGGTTGCGAGTACAGAAAAATACCCTCCTGCGAAGAATGTGACAGTAGTACCAGCTGAGTATAGGTGCTGCTCCTCAGGTTTCTGTACGTGTTTATTTTCAGTGGTTACGACTTTGGCTACATGGTGAAGCTGTTGACAGATTCCAGGTTACCTGAAGAGGAACATGAATTTTTCCACATCTTGAACCTTTTCTTCCCATCTATCTATGATGTAAAATACTTAATGAAGAGCTGCAAAAACCTCAAGGTACTTGCATCTTCAATGCAAACAAGGGGTGGGTTGGCAGCACCCCTGAGCATATGCAGGAAGCCCAATGACAGAGCTGTTGTCTCTCTAAACTGGAGTACCAAATCCAGTAGTCACACGCACACACTGAAGGCTGTTTGTATCTGATAGGTACTGCCTCCACAGTTATAAGCTTGTCAATACATTCATTATATTGGGAATGTTCACATAACCATGCGTATCACTTTTTTTTCTCCTGTGCAAAGTGGAACAGTTTTGTCATAAGTGAACTATTGCACAAGTTGATTAATTGCTAGGCACTCAGAGGGCTGGAAACTATTTATGTACTGAATCACAGCCTTGGTTCAGGAAAGGGTAGGAAAGGTGCAGCATTTGTAACCTGTGAATGTACCCACAGTCATCTCGTGTATCTGCAACAGGAAAGCAAGGTACCTGCTTTTGAATGGAGTATTTCTGCATTCTTGAACCGTATTTATCATTGTATTTCCCTCATAGCTGGGGTGTGTGTATTGCTGGAATCTGCATATTTGACAGCTGTGTTCTGGAGAAGTGTGGCACATATGGTAAGACACAGATTTCTAGAAAATAAACAGGTCTGTTTTCATTGTAGGGCGGCCTTCAAGAAGTGGCAGATCAGCTGGATTTGCAGCGAATTGGAAGACAACACCAGGCAGGATCGGACTCTCTTCTCACTGGAATGGCATTCTTCAGAATGAAAGAGGTAGTGCAGTAGTTTTGGTTCTCCTTTCTCCACTCTCCATCCATCAGTGTCAATACAAACCATGTGTCTCGTTTCTTTTTTGAGCCTTGTATCACAATTTAGAATGTTCAGTAATAGGAATTGTTTATATTGGCACAGAATTTTTCCCTTTATTCTTCTTTCCTGTCCTTGTTTTACTGCCTGTGCTGAATCTTAGAGGTGAATGACTTCAGATAAGCTCTGTAATTAAGTTAAGTTTAGGTGCTTTCCAGTTTCGAGGAACAATTTAATAATTCTTCTTCCTTCCTGTTCTTTTTTTTTCTCCACAGTTGTTTTTTGAGGATACGATTGATGATGCAAAGTATTGTGGGCGGTTGTACGGTCTTGGCACGGGAGTGGCTCAGAAACAGAATGAAGATGTGGACTCAGCCCAAGAGAAAATGAGCATTTTGGCTATTATCAACAACATGCAGCCATGATAAGTGGTAGCCCTCAGCAGAATATGTTTTTTGTATTGGCAGCTGCTGTCCTCAACCATTTTCCCAATTAGTGTCTCAAAGAGGCACAGTACACAATCTCCAGAAGGCCTGCAGTTTTGCTGAAGAGCTGCATCTTCATTTGAAACCCTGGAGAGAGTTGACTGAATTCCTAATGCCAGCATTTGTGATTTGCCATCTTTTTACTCTGAAGGGCAAAAGACAGAAACTACTGTGTATACCTCTGTTGTTTTCCTCTTTATACTGTACAGAATCTGCAAGGAAGACTTGATAGTGTAATACTCCTTTAAGATAAGGACCTGGAAATCCACTGAAGTCAGACACAGACATGCACATGAACTTACAAATTGTGCTTTAGAAAGCTTATTTTAAAACTTCTGCATGTTGTGAGGGTGACAGCTTCACCTCATCTTTTGCTTATTTTATCTTTGTGTAGTCTGTGGAAAATATGCTCCCTTTGATCACTGCAGAGGTTTGGGAAAGGACAACATTAAAAACGATCCTTGCAGCTAAAACTATTTGGAGATTTGCTTTAACAACAGTGGGAATGGATATTGCTAGAGGCTGGAGTTGATTTGGTCAGCTTCATAGTTTCTGCTTCTGTATGGTATAGTCCTGGTCCATAATAGCCTTGGCTTAGTTCTTATAGGTGTTAAACTGTTATAGGAGATTAAGAGGGCCTAGAAATCAACTTCTGCTTGAGAACCTCTTGGCAGGACCAACATTCTGACTTCAGTCTTCTTCAGCTTGACCTACAGCTTTTATTGTCGTGATAACTAATTTAGAAGATGGATAAACTTGTTCCTCTTCTCCCCCTTTTTACTCTATACTTAACAACTTGCAAAACAGCTCTCCTTCTTTTCATTGAAAGCACCTGAAACAAAGCTAGAGAACGGAAGAACAATGTGGGATTCTGACTTCGAAAAATCAAGCCACTCAGTCCTTTTTTTCTTCCTTGTCAGCTCTGCAATGATATTTAACAAAAAAAAAAAAAACCAAAAGTTTTGGACACAGCAAGCTTAAAATTTTGACGTGTTCATGCATTTTAAACAAGCTTAACCAATTCATTATTAGGAGCGAAGGTTTAGAGCTGGTATTTGAAATGCTTGTAAATAAGTACTTGTTTTTAGTTTTTGTAAAATAAATTTTTTTAAACAAGCCCTTGTTTGGGAATTTTAGTACTCGATGGAACTCAGCCTTTGAAGTCCAAATTCAAGAGATACCTGCATGCGAGAAAGGGAAGATGCTGAAGTTTCTTTCTTTCTTTACTGCTGCTGATATTGAACTGGGATAGTTCTTAAAATCTGCTTTTATCAGCTATTCTTCAGAAGCTTAAAATCTCTTTGATGGACTTACATTCTTGTTCTGACCTTCTGTTAGCTCAGCAAGCAGCTTTGCCACTTAAAATGACAACCCTATTGCGCTGATGGGTCTGCATGAAACTCCTGCTCCACCTTCTCAACAATACCAGTTCTTGTTCAACGATAGAGCTGTTTGGTCAAGCAGTAGCTCCCCCTCCTGGTTCAAGCAATTTCAAGTTAGCAGGAACAACTCACCGGGTGAATACATCTTTTGATACAACTCCCTGCTTTTACCTGCTGCTGTCTGAATCATTTGGCATTTTACAGCCTTGTTCTTTCAGGAAGAAGTTTCTGTGATGGGAAGGAAGCTGTAAGAATGGCCAAAACATTTCATGTTCAGGACTGCAGAAGCTAGGAATGCTTCTGACACATGAAGAAGAGAGGACTTGTTACTACCTCAAGTTTATCCTCACTATATTTTAAAACTAACAAACAAAACACAAAGCTAAGTTTGGTATGCAACAGACATCTGCTTTATCTAGTGTATTCAATTTCTATTGTTTTTGAAACAACAAAAATAGTTACTTTTAATTACATCTCATGAAATGCTTGTAGACTTTATTTAAATAAGGGGAAATAAAGCCACACTTTTCTTAAGTACAGTACTGGTTTGTACTGGTTTAAGGGTCATACTACTTGAAGGAACCATTATTTTCTTCAGAGAGTAGCTACTCCTCCTTCTGGAAGACTGATAGAGCTGCTCAAAACTATTCTGCATGTAAATTCCAAGAGGTTTCCTTAGCATAACTTCCAACAAACAAAAGACAGAAAAAAAACTCTTGTATACAGTTTCAAGGCTGTAAGCTACTACTTTTCAGTTAACACGATCTCATTGAGCAGTTGATGACCATGAATGTGCGAATAGAAACCTGATTTTTTAAACAACTGTATCCAAAACAGCAGCCATCAATAACTATATCCATAGAAACGAGCCTTCACTTTGAAGAAAGAACAGTCTTGGTGTTAATTGGTGCTAAGCTATTGTGGGCAGCTCCAAGGAGACGTGTCTGGTCTCAAATGTTCATGTCAAGAACTTCCTCACAGCCTTTTCGTAGATGTCAGCACTGCCATGTTTCCTAAGGAGATCCAATGCCTGTTCATGTAATTCAGGAGGACACTGGGCTCCAGTGTGAAGGAGTACAAGGCAGCACTCCAGCACATCAGGGAACGGAAAGACCTGCACACACAAAAAACAGAAAGTGAGGTCTATGCTTTCAGTTAGAATTGCTCTACTACAACATATTCAAGCAGCCACATCTAGAAACACTGCTTTATGATATCTTTGGAAGGGACACTCATGAGTCACGTGGATTTCTTCCTCTTCTTCCCCAACATTAGCACATGTTTAACCAACTTTGCTCTCTTGTGCTCTATCACCATGACTGCTTTTAGTTATATTATAGCCTAGACAACAGGGATGATACAGCCTGGAGACAGGGCTTTCAATCTCATGATGTGTTCTTTGAACTGTTTCTAATCGATGTAGGCCTTACCTGACATTCGTGATTTCACTATCAAAACGGTTTCCCTAAGTGTAATTACTCTACATAGCAAAGGATTGCTTTTAGAATACACAGGAGAGATTCATACAAGATATCCCATCGACTTGTCTCATGCAGAAATTTTATCTACATGCTCAAACTGCATGGAGAAAATCATGCCTGAAGCAAGAATCTAACTCTGATGCCTCGAAATAGCTACAGGGTTAGTTCAGGGAATGGGAGGGTGATTCTTCCCACCTATGTCAGCCTGCCTGTATTTAAACTACTAGCACCTTTATCTTACAAACCTACAGTGCAGCTGTGGCACAAAGAAAGACCCTGCTCCTTCAGTATGTATAAAAAAAGATTATAGGACTGTAGCAGAAATACTAAGACACGGCCTGAAGTAGTGATGGAGCACCTGGTGGGAAGGCAGGGCCAGCCCAGGGGAGCTCGGACATGCAGGAGCCAGGATCCACCCCATCCCAGACCTCATCTAAGGGCTGGCAATGGAGGCAAGGCGTTCTCTTACTGGAGATCCCTGTCTACCTGAGGCCTTCCAAAGGTAAGCAATTTTCTTTTCCTTTTGTTTCTGTGTCCATGACTGATGCATTCAGGCTTGTCCTCGTTTGTTACAGCCTAGCACTTTGCTACTCCACTATAATTGCTGTACTTTCCCTCACATTACAGCATTTCAATGACTTAAAAAAAAAAAAAGAAAAAAAAAAGGCTGTTTTCTTTCAGAACGAAACTTACCTTTAAACTGTCTGGAAATTCTGCTAGTTTTTGCTTTGCTTCCAAGAGTCGCTTTGTTAGCTCAGGGAGGGTAATTGTTTCTTTTATCTCATCTTTACTGTTAAAAAAAGAGCAGGTGTCATGAGCAACTGTTTTGTTTAAATGACTGCATAGCCTCCCTGCTATAATCAGAGCATGGAGAGGGAAGGGAATGAGGTTAGACAAGCGTTGCACTTTCCTGTTCTTCCTGAGGTCCCAAATAATTGTTCAACAAAGAAACAGAACTCTTAAATCGTGGCTGTTCTCCCTGTTTCAAGCTGCCCTGCTTATTCATTGCATCAACACACCTATCAAAAAAGTTGTTCAACTCTATTTTCACACACATTTAGTGGTGCCTTGTGGAAACGCAAGACTTCTCAGACATACATTAAGTGTCCCTGAGCGATCAGTATGAGATGAAAAGTAACCTGAGCAAGTAAGAAATCCACTGCACAAACTAAAAAGCAACACTTTTCAATTCATTTCTTCACATTCTAAAGCTTACCAGTTGATCTGGCTGCTGTCAGAGCATGGTTTATCTGATTCATTCTCTGAACTCTGCTGCACGTTGTTTTCCTGGATATTTCCATTTGTGGCTTCCTGGAGATTATTCCTCTGATGCTGGTGGATCATGTCCGCTAAAATCTTCTGGACCTCAGCTATATCTCTCTGTGTGCTCTGTAAAGCAGCAATTGCTTCTGAAAGAAGCACTTTGCAGCCACTCAGTTTTGACTGTCTGTCTGCCAAATTGACTGGGCTAGTTCTTGAGTCACTTTCTGTCTTGCATCTATGAAATTCAATAGTATTGTTGAGGTTTTCATTCATCTCAACTGCAGTTTGATCAGGGGTTTCTTCAGGAGAGGAGTGATCAGGAATACAACTCTGCTCAAGAGCTGTCTGCTCAGTGGGACACAACGCAGGATCCAAGGCAGCCTTTTGCAAGGCAGGAGAATCTTTGGGTGGGTTCCACCATAGATCGTACAGCAGTCCATAAGCCACAAAGCTCTCTAAACTTCTGCAAGCATCAATGCTTTGAGAGTTTGCATTGTCCAGCTTGTCTCTCAGGTAATCACAGCCTAATAAAAATAAAAAAAGTTACAAATATAGAAAGATTTCCAAATAAAAAAGACCAGATCTAGTAACTGAATGGCTATCCAGAAGACCCAGATGAGAGATTTACTCAGATGGCAGCAGAGCGATGCTGGAAGCAGAAAAGCTGAGCTTCCTTTCAGTCAGGAACCTTGATCACACAATGGCCACCACCCTGATTCCATGGGCCATTAAGTGACACAGACGTAGCATGGAACAATGCCACAGGTTTCCATATAATGGGAATGTTTTACGCCTTCAAATTGTTGTTATGCCTGTAAGATTAATGGACATACAGCTCTGCTTATGAGGCAGATTCCTGTATGTGTCACTGCCAGGAGATGTACAAGAAGAGACTTACCTTCAGGAAGGAAGATACTGCAGATCTCTTGCATCAGAGTAAAATTGCCAGCATCATAACTACGGGTCACAGCACCAAGAATACTTTTCACTACCTCATCCCAGGCAGCAGCCTGATAGCTCAGTGCTGCGAGGGTCAGATCATGGGAGATATAGAAAAGCACCTAGAGGAAGCAGCAGAGAGCACAATTAATAGTTTTACTGCTAAGTATGAATGGCTCCCTTGTTAAAACCTTTACAGAGAAGACCAAAAGCATATGACTTAACCAAGAGAAATTTTAACAGTGATGTAACTTATATAGTCTCCTTTATATAGGAAATCAGAGTGTCTTTAGATGTCTTGTCACTGTAATAATGAGCAGCTGTGCTTGTCTTTGTCCTCTTAAGAGGCTGAGAAGGTTGCTAATGGTCAGTGACCCACCAAGGGCAAGGATGCAGGAACATCAGTCTATGACCTGAGCTCTATTGTATTTTAACAAGCATCCCTGCCTCTCCTGGCTGTTCTAAACAAAACTTTGTATCACAGCTGAGAATACTCAGCTACACTAGTTGCTCCCACCCAGCACATGTGTGATCTCAGTGCTCATCACTGACACCACATGTCAGCTCCTAATCTACGCAGAAACACACTGGCAGTATGGAAGCTGCCCAGCTGTCTTATCATTAACTCTCTCAGACTGTAACCTCATCCTGCAGCAGAAAGCCATCCCCTGGAAACAGCTCACAGGACACCACAAAGTGGCTGTGTGGCTGCACACATCGTAGGGAGGCTTAGTGTGCATACAGACCTCAGTCCAATTACCTGCTTTGGGTGAGTGTTGCTGGTGGAAAGAGGATGCTCAATACTGCGCAGTTGCTCCCACACACATGTGGCTTTTTCAGTGGTGTTCATGCCCAGTACCTTCTGCCAAACTTCTATTACCATGTCAAAAAAGGAGGCAACTCTGTTCAGCTCCCAGTCGTGGTAACAGGGAGGCACGGGGCTTTTTCGATTGCAGGGATTTCTTTCACTAAGGCACTTACAAAGCAGTTCGTTGAGGCAGAAAACAAGTCTTTGCCCCTTTAACCAGAGAAGAAAAAAAAAGAGCATTGAGCTGAAAAGTAATCTCTTACTGATTACTCCAAGTGGCCAAATTAAAAAACAAGGCTAGTAGCAGATCGCTGGTGATAGCATACTTCACAACTGCAGCTCCAAAGGAAAAGTACTGACAGAGGCTCTAAGGTCAGAAGGAAACATCAGAACAAGCAAAGGTAACATTCTGCTTCTCAGTCTGTGCTATAAGAAACTCCTGGATTAAGCCCCTAACAGCAGATGGAGGTCCAGTGAGAACATTCATTCATCTAATGGAAACAGTGAATGCTCTTTAATTTGTCTCGTTATGATCAGAATTATGTACTAAAAAAAGAAATTTGTACTGTATAATTATAAAAAAGAACCACAATAAAACAAAAGCAAACAAAAACCTTCTGAACCCCCTCTCTTAGGCATGTAGCACACCTAGAGCCTGTGTTCCTCCTCACACACCCCTTTTCTCTGCAAAGACACCTTATTTTGAAGTGTCACTGCAATAAACTAGCAAAATGTTTTGAGGCAGAACAAGCTCAGGGCTACCTGTGGACTGCTAATACACAGGAAGACGTGTAAAGTTAAACAAGTTAATCTGGAGAGAGATGATGCTAAAATAAAGAAAGGAAAGAACAAGACTCACAAATAACGTTTTCTGTTCCTGAAGGACTTCCTGCGCTCCAACCCAGTTCCTGGATAACAGCATTTCTTGGGCACATCTGAAAGACAAACTTGCTGACAATTCCTCCTCTCCAGATATCAGAGCAAGCTCAGCAGCAGTTTTAAGGGATGCCACATCCCCCTTCTTTGCCAACACCTTAACTGCATCGTAGGGCGAGGAAGCCCCCAGATAACTGAAACGAGAAAAAAGCAAATTGACTCCAGGGCACACAGCCTAATGCTCTAGAATGAAACTTCTGGTGGCATGTATACCATGCATGGCTCAGAAGGGTAATGCAGATAGAACAGATTCAACAGACAAAAATTAGTGCCTCTGTCTGTATACCAACTGAATCCTTTTCAGAAGTGTGAAAACTCCAAAAATTGCCAGAGCTGAAATCATTGTCAAACAAAGCCACTGCACTATTCCAGGCCCAAATATTCCAAATATTAGATATTTCAGTAATCACAGATGTGAAGCCCTCCATTCTGTCTTCTAACTAGTAACACTTACCATTTAGCAGCCATGGAATAATGACCATCTTTTTCTAACAGAGCTGCCCAACTGGTGTAGAGATCCTTCAGAATTGGATCTTCTGGACGCAACCTGGCCTTAGCAATTACAATTGCTTCCCTAATGCACATAAGAGAAACCAGACAGAAGATTGATTGTATTAAAAATATATATAAATACCTTCTCCTTTCATAAAGGAAGCATCTCTTGTATTAAAAAAAAAAAACCTACCCCAAGTATTTTATGAAAAAAAAAAAAGAAGAAAAAGAATCTAAACAAAAACATGCAACAACCTGTAAAAATTATTCACTTTCAGGAGCTCGACAGCTTCATACACTTTATGGATGGACAGGAGATGGGAGGCAGCCTTCACATACTGCTCCTGAAAACACAGCTGCTTTGCAAAGGCTTCTACTGTCCAAACCCAAGCCTGATATCCAACTGCAAAAGAGAAGGCAATACAATTACAGGCAAAATTCCTGGTTTCTTCAAGAATTCATTGGTTTCTTCAACATGTACTTCTTCTCTACCCCCACCTAGGTACTTCATTCACCTCTCTAAGGCAAGCTATTTGAGGCAATAAAACAGGACAAAGCTTGGACTTGAACACAACTTTAGGACTTCACTAACAGTGAAATAACTTAAAAATTAACTTCTAAACCAACAGCAAGCCAGGACTGCTATGTACTGCAAAGTACCATCTTTGTCCTTGGAAGTACAGCCTGCTTCTCTGAAAAGCCCCAAAGGAAATCACTTTATTTTCTGCTGTACTAATCAGATGGTGCTTGTGGGAACATCCAGGCTTTGTCAAAAATTTGTGCTTTATTTTCGTCATCGTACTGTTAAAGAAGCAACCAGTATCCAGTCCAGAAGAGTCATGAGTTTAGAACCCAGAGCTAACACAACGAGGTGAAATTTGGCAGCTAATTCCATCTGCTTATGTGTTAAAAGAGCAAACATACCCATGGGTGACATTGCTACCAGCTGGTCTGTCAGCTCTCCCCTCTCAGCAGCAGCCTGGAGCACACCCTTCATGTCTCCTTTCCACAACATAAGCTGCTGAAAGAGCTCTGGATGTCCATTCTCCAAGTGATGTTGTCCTGTTTGAAGTAAACACACTTCCTAGTTACGTGTCAGCATGAGTGCACCACTATTATTTGACACAGTAAAATACCTTGTCAGAAAAGAGCTAGTTGAGGCTTAAGGCATTTTAAGATTGCATTTGAAAGCTGTAAAAACTGTTTGGGAAAAGTAAGCCTTTTGTTTTCTTCAAGCAGACCCGCATTCTTAATTCTGCACTTAAATACACAGTAGAAGTTTTCTCCTTAAATATCACAGTGACAATGGACATACTGCCAGACTGGGCTCATTATTCCACTTACCTTCCACATCAATCATGTTGTGCAGTGAAGCTCTGTCTGTGAACAGCCCCAAGTGGATTCGATTCTGGAGGTCAGGGGACACATCTTCATTATGATCTAACACAGATAAAGATAATGAACATTTAGGATTTGATACAACACAGGAAACCAGGATGTGCCAAGTCAGCATACTGCTCTGCTATACTCAACTACTGCAAATACTTCTGTCTTCCACTTTCCAGCAGATTTAAGAAGCTTGCACATTTGCAGATCGTCACTCAGAACTAAATTTGAGTAAAAGAATGTTGTGTGTGCAGGATATTTACTCCAAATCAAACGTAGGAAATTCTCTTGCATGCTCTGAATCTAAGGAAAAATACTGAGATGAGAAAAATATCTTCCTGATGATTTATTTTCCCTTTCACCTTGTGAGGGTAAGATTGTATAGCTATCTCTGTACTGCAGGATCCTAGACAAAACCTGTCTGGAGTGCCTTCAGAGTGCCACAGCATTACAAGAGATCACCATTTCCAGAACTTAATGCCAAGCTGTCCAGATCGAGTCCTTGGATTCATGACATGCTTCTGAATACTTTAGAGCACCTTCCCTTCAGGTATTGTACCCAGTTGATCATAGAGGGGAAGCTGTAGTTTAAGACTGATACCTTTGGTTTTCAGACATGTAGCCAGCCTCAAGCAATCCTGATGCAATTCATCTTTTGATCTGTGATCCATGGATGTGGTGAAGGGTAAAATAGAGCGAGGTTTCCTCTTCTTCAGAGAGGCGTCAGGAGCTGAAAAATCCATATATTTTAGTCACTGTTGCACAGAGAGAGCACAACTCTGATATATGCAAAAGCCAAAGACAAAACACCAAACCTACCAGTTCTTCACAGAGGAAAATAAAAAACAGATGCTCAATGGACACCTGCATCTCTATTACGATAATGCTAACTTTCAAACACTGATGGCTTTGTCTGTTTTCCTGCCCAGCCTGCCTGGACTAAAACTTACAACTAGAAGGCCCACATTAAACAACTATTCAACTGACTTGGCAAGCAGGGCAAGTGAGAGACTTGAAACATTTATGAGAATCTAAGAATACACTCTTCTTTTTCCACTACTCAGTAATAACAGAAGATGCAGTCAAGCCAGTCAAGAATGAAGAACTGTTTTGAGACAGGGCTGCTGCAAGTACATGAAACATACTAACCTGGTCTCTCTTTAGGTGGATCCTTTTTCACAGGAGTGGCTTTCTGGGTTACAAAAGGTTTTGACAAGCTGAATGAAGAGTAATCATATGCAGATGAAGATGTATCCTTGGACACTGCACAGTTAGATGATTAAAAATGATTAAGAAAGGATAAACAATACATGGAGAAGCCTGCAGCCATAACTGACATATTAATGTTCTGCAACAGCAATTTCAGATTATGCAGAAAGCAAGCTTTGCTTTGTCATGTAACTTAATAGCTTTTCAAGGAAAGGAAATAATAAGAAAACATTACAGAACTGTAAAAAAAAAAAGTACCTAAGATAGAAGACATTAATGACATTCTATTAGCATTAAGATTTATCACCAGAAATCAACAGTCATCAAAAATGACACTGTTCCAAGGCAAACACAGTTAACTTTGTATGTTAGTCCAGAGTCTCTTATTTAAAGACAACTAGTTCCAAACCAGTTTCTAAAGCTATGAAAGGTGTTATGGAATCATACTTCCTTCAAGTGGACTATTTCAACAAAACTGTTTCCTGCAGAAAGATGTTAGGCTTGCTGATGCTCTGAAGGCTAAGCATTCTGGAAGCCACTAAACAGAGTCAATTAAATTATTACCAGCCAAGGAATCTTTATCAGGCAACTCTGTCTCAGGAGCTTCTTTTTCTCCTTCATGGTCAGACACTCCATTTTCCTCTAGCAATGTATCCTTCACGCTCTCATCTCCATTCATGGCATCACTTAGATCTTGCTTGCCTGGACTCTTTCCTATAGGCTTTTTCTTCTTCTTGGCCTTTACTTTTGGTTGGATACTTCTTTTTTTCTCCAATTCTATACTTTTTCTGCCTATAAAAGGTCACAAGAAAGTTACTTAGATATTATCTGTAGAGATTTTTTAGGTATATGCTGTTTGCCTCTCAAGATCAACACTGAGTTTGCAAATAAGAATACAACTGAATTTAAACCTGACAACATTTATTCCTAAAGGGGCAGCAGGCAGAACTGAATTCAGCATAAAAGCTTCACTGTCATTTCAACATAGCAAACCTCTATTTCCCAGCTCCCAAACCACCTTCAGGAAAGGATCTTTGAAGATACTTACCCTGAGGGGGCCGTGTATGCTCCTGCTTTGAGATGAGCCACTTGTGAACAGAAAAATCATCAGCTCCAGTGTAAACAGTATCTGAATCCACTGGTGACCACTGGACACACAGCAGCCGGCCCTGATGCCCTCGGTAGTTGCAGAGTGGTTCTTCCTTCATAACATCCCACACCTTATGGGCAACACAGAAACCTAATTACTTAGAAAGCCTCCTCCACCCATAAAACTCTATGCTCCCTGGTTAGCAGTTTGCATTTGTAGGAGCTTGTCTAATGAGCTTGTAGAGATATTTCAATTACCAGCAAGGAAAAAGAGGAAATTCAGAAAGCTTTCTTTTTTTTTGTACCAATATGCTTGCATTATGTATTTCTTAAGAATCCAAGAATGCTAATATGAAAATGATAACAAATGGATTTACAAATCAAATTGCAAGGTGCAAAACCACACCTACTGCCCAGCTTCCCTCTGCTCATTCCCATAGGTCTGAACTAAAAGCCTTCTTCGTAACATTCTCACTTGTTCAGTGTGTTGGAAAAGTAGGAATAAGCAAAAGGAAAAATATATACCTCTGTATCAGGCATCCAGAATAAGATTGCTGCCAAGGGTACATATGCAGTAATTAAGTAGCTAAACTCACAAAAGCTTTGCTGTTCAGTCAACTTGGCTGTAAAATAGTGCAGAAAGGATGATTTGGAACTAAAAGAAATACACTTCTGAGTGTCTGTAGAGAAATACCTGTGCAGTGCCATCATAGCAAGCTGATACCAATCTTCCCTCATGGTGGGGACTCCAAGAGAGACTTGTGACTTTTGCTGTGTGTCCCGCCAGAGTTCGAAAAGGCTCTGTTATTGTCAAAGGACTTTCTGAAGTACTCTCTGAAAGAAGAAATAAAAAGATAATCTATGGCTAGCAATACAAACCAAGAATAAACCAAAACAAGATGCCAAGACATGGTATAGAATCTGCAAACCATTACCTATGACACTCTTCAGATTATGCACATAGATAATGGCATTGACTGAGCCTGAAGCTATCAAGTAACTCAACTCTGGATCACTCCCATGCTCGTGATGCCAACGAATAGCATTAATCAGTTTGTGATGCTGCTGGATAGTGCAGAGCAACTTCAAGCTTGGAGCCTGAAATATTTCAATTGACCTGAAATGCAAGAATAGCAATGTAAGAAATCTTCTAGTCAGTGAAAACGTGATCTTCTTTTGTTTGTCCTGCATGAGAAGAATGACGATCTATGAAACTAAATGAGATTTTCTGTTCTGGATCCAAGTCACACTCTGATTTAGTACATAAAGAAAGTGTGCTTCAATCATGAGTAGATTCTTGAAAAATGAAGTAACGTGATGTCATAGATCCTCCATACCAAGAGCAACTAAATGTAATATCAGCGAAGAGCCAAACCAGGACAACAAAAGTACTTTTGCCTCATAACAGTGATTTCTGTGGGTTACAGTTGTGTATGCACCAATCCTGACAAGTGAAACATACCCATCTTCGTTGCCAAGGGCCAAGAGTTTACCATCTGGTTTCCAGCTGATCTCTGTACGTGCAGGCAGTTTGTGCTGCGGAGAGAAGACAGGGCTATTACCAGCCATCACACAAACTCCTAGGTCTTTCTTCCATACATCAACAAAACACAACTGGCAGCTAGACAGAATTACTATTAGCCTGCAAAACAGAAGCCACACGAGTGTCCGCTGCATTCTGTAGCACTGACATAAGTTTGAGCAACTGAGGACGGAATGAACTGCAAGATGATGCAAGAACCAGTGACTGTTTTTATCAGTGCAGTGAAATGTCTCAAATGAAATCTGCCTGGATTCCAAAAGGACCTTGATGCTCCATCTCCTTATGCTTCTTAGAAAGCCATAGATGTTCCAAGAAAATTCAGAAGCCTACAACTACAGAGCTACAGCAATTATATAGCCACAAATCCATAGAAATAGAAAAAAATGACACTCACTTTGATTGAATTAGTGTCTCTGATGGTTTTGTTGATGTCATTTGCTTCTCCACTAAGTTTCCAAGGATTGTGTTGAAAAACAATACCTTCTCCAGCACAACTATATAAAGTTACTGAGGGGCTTTCACCTTCTTCTCCTATTCCACAGAGAAAAAAAAATATCAGAAAAAACTATGTTCTTCATCAGTCTTAGGAAAAGCAATTACTCTCACTATAAATCAAAACATTACTTTAAAATGCTGTATGTCTGCTTTGATTCTCTATGATCTGTAAGCAAGAAATTCTCAAAATACAATCCTCTGAAAGGACCTCTGACTCAAAATCTCTCCATAGCACAATTGCTGCACATGCTAAAACTCCCTTTAAGTTCTGGTCAATAAAAAACCCCAGGTTGCATAATATGATCAACGGAGCTGTTCAGTTCTAAAGATAGAAACACACTCATGGAGCTAAAGAATCTGTATCTGATCCTACAATTACTTTGGAGAGCCTATACTGATAGTTACTTGTTTGCAACATGCTGAAACATGTGGTGTTGTACTCTACTCCCACCTACTTCCTAAAGCTACTAGAATTCAAAATACAGAACAGATTATTTTGTTCCCTTGCGAAACTATTCACAATTCCTCAAGCAGAACACATCCTTAGTGGATAGAAAGTCAGCTACCAAGGAAACGAGGCTCATATTCTTAAGGAAGGAAAGTACACCAACTCTGTGGCATTTGTGTGCTCTGTATGGATTTCCTAATTTGTAACAGGACGTTGTAACACTCACCAGAAGACAGAGGAGGAGTTGGAGGTCCCCAGGCTAATGTGTATACAGTCCTCTTGTGGTAAGTACTGGAGATCTGAGGTGGCTTATTCTTAGCACTGTGCAGTAAGTAGATAAGGAAGGAGTAGTCAGATTTCAGCAAAGGGAAATACAGAATAAAATACAGAACAAAACAAAAACAAACCAAAACTAAACCAAATCCAAAACAGCAAAAAAACCCCAAAGCAATCAAAGTAATATATTTCCAGTGGTGAAAACAGACAACAGGTGCTGTAATATACTGAAGCAATGGCTCAGCCAAGCCTTGACACCTCCTGCAGAACAATACTAAAATCAGAACCAAAATGTCTTAATGAACTGCACCTGCACACTGCTCATTTTATGAAACTTTTTCTGGCCAAAGTCTTCCTTGACTGATGACTTCCAGCAGCTGACTGTTACACAACCTGACAAGGTTACCTTAGGAGCTACCAGACATAATGAAGAGGTGAAAAGATGCACTTAAAATCCATCTGACTACTTTTAATTTATTTTGAACTATTACCTAATAATAAGTGTATTCCTCGGGAAAGACCACATCACCTACTCATGCTGCCATACCAACAGGATCTGACACTAATGAATTTGAAAACTACTTCCTTACCTGCTGGAGAAGGTGTCAAATATGCCAACTTTTCCATCATCTGTTCCAAAAGCCAAGCAACCTTCTTTAGCTGGATGCCATGCTAACTGCAAGAAAAACGGAAAGAGCCCCATGACAACAAAAAGAATTGACAATTTATTTTAAACAATAAACAAAAAGTTAAGCATTGAAACCAAAGAGCAAACACTGTCCCTTATATCCACCCTGCCAACTACAGGGACTCAGTTTAACAACGCTGTGATGAGAATCAAAGACATTCACCAGTTACTGGGGCAAGATGAAGGGAACTCAAATCACTGAAATACTACCTGATATCTACATTACAACATAGAAATAAAGGATATTTTAAAACAGTGAGAAAGCTTTAGGCATGATCAACTACCATGTTTTGATGCTACCACCTTCTACTAGACATTAGCTTTTAACCAATTGCTGGTCAAACACAAACTGAAGACCTCCATGCCAGTTTTTCACATGTCAAACTTCTTAGCACACCAAAAAAAAACAGAGGGTGATGCAAGGAATGATCACAAAAGTGTACAACACCAAGCAGGTGATAAAATAACAACCTGAAATTCAGCTTATTTTCAGTATGTGTAATGTAAATGCTCTAAAAAGGTCTAAAATGTATTGTTCAATCTTAAAATTTGTATCAAACGAATTAAGAACAGAAGTAACAGCTTGGCATTACAGTATTTAGCTGGGAAAAACCTTCTTCAGAGTGAAAGAAAAACATTATTAAAAGAGAAAAATGGAGGAAGGAGAGAAAAAAACAGGAATCAAAAGCACACTTACAGCTGTAACCTTAGATTTTATGCTTTGCCAGTAGGTTTTAACATCATAGATGTTGCTCATAGACAAGGTATTCCACACACGGATCATGCTGTCTCCAACACCAATGGCAAGACAGCCTGGGTCCACAGGGGAGAAGGCAAGACTATAAACAAATCCCCCAAGTGAAGGCATCGTCCAGCTACAATCCAGAGTTGATAGGTCCCAGCACTTTACCTAAAGAATATTTAAGGAACAATGAGTGATAAATTTAAAGCAGCCGGTATGGTAGGGAAAAAACGAAGCACAGGTGAGAGGAAGACTCAAAGCATGCAATGTATGGTTTAATTCTCTGATCCTCTTCTGAATTCAAAATAGGAGGCTCTCTGCTGCCTTTAAATGGAAAACAAACCACTCAAACCAAACAACACTCCCCTCCTACCCTGCCACCCCCCCACCAAAAAAATAAAAATAAAAATAAGGCAGATACAGTAATCTCCAGCTACTAAATGTTTAATTTTCAAGCTCAGAGGGCATAACCATTCTGTCCACCACGGTAAAAGCTTGAGCTTACAAACTAACAAAGAAATGCACAACTTGTGCACAGAATAAACCTTGAGCCATGCTGTTATAAAAGGCAGAGATAAGCCTGCTTTAGGAGGAAATACACGGTGATAAAAGCAGTAGTTGCACTCCATCAAGCTGAACTGACCCTGTTATTTTGATGTTAATTTAAAAATCGGTTCTTACATCTCTATCCATTGAAATGGAAAGAAGCAGGTCTTTGTCTTGATGCTTCAGGGAACACAGATTGAACACAATACGGGAGTGATTTTGTCCTTCTGAAGATCCCAAAAGCGTCCACTTGCGTTTTCCAGGTTGGGTCAAATCCCAGTGCAGCAGTTCTCCTCTGCAAAATATAAAGTGCCTATCTCTCACTGCTCACTTTAAAAAACAATTAATACAGACTATCAGCGCTAATGCACAGACTGCAAAGTGTAGGTAATACACAGACACATGCACTACACATCCCTCTACAGAGATAAAACTACTCTACAGATACCCATTTTTAATCACATTGGAAGTGTACATGTCATATATTTCCATTAAATGGGCACAATTTAAACACAATTAAAAAACACAATTAGTACCATTAGCAGTCAGTACCCAGTTAGGTTATTAGATGAACTGTGGGCAAATAACAGTTCTCTATCTCAGCCTGTCCTCTCTCTGGATATACCAGGAAGAAAGGAAGGAATGAAGATGGGGGTGTCAGTGTTTCCTGCCAGTTCTTCAAACATCTATGAATTAATTTACAATTGCTGTCTGCACCTAACCTGCTTTGTCTCCTACTTACCCAAAAGAGCTGGATACAATTTCTGTGGGACGACCACAAGGCCAATGAACAGTGAGCCAAATACGTTCTTTAACAGCAGGATCAACAGCTCCACCTCTTCTCTTTGTGGGTGGCAACTTCAGAGTCATTACACCTGCAGAAAAGAAAAGGATCATCTAGACTTTGTACATCAAAACTTTCTGATAGAAAAAAAGTCATGTGAATCTGAAAGTATGCTTCCCACTCTTTCAACTACTGGGTTAGCAAATGAAACCTGCAGTTAGGCAAGAGCACTTCAACCATACTATAGTCTCACTTAGATTATTAATCTGACTTACTTCTGCCTTTATTACAGCTCCATATTCGTATTGTCTGATCTTTGCTTCCTGAAGCCAAGTAACAACCTTTCTTCATGGCTGTATCTTGTTTCAGCTCCCCATTTGGAACATCACCTTCTTCTGAAGGAAACAGTATTGAAGTCCGTTATTATACTATAGAAGTGAAAACTCTAAAAATTAACTGAAAATCTATTATTCTGGATCAGAAAACGTTATATCTGAATTCATCAGTTACCTCTAATTAGCTACTTACTGACTCTATAGGGATAAGAAATTCAGTTCCCCAACAGGGACATTTTCCTGAGTTAAAACCCACTTCACACACAGTGTATCATTTCTACATACCATGGAGCTCATCTTGCCAAGCAGGTAACTTCCCTTCACCAGGCACAGGGCACCAGGCCAGACAATGAATTTCATCATCATGACCTCTTAACCGATGAAGAATTTCTTTTTTCCTGCTGATATCAATTATAACCACCATGCCATCCTTGTAGCTAAAAACAGAGATTTCAATTAATGACTAGATTCTCAGACCCTTGTGGAATAACACCTAATCTGATTACTAAGCTATTACTCAGGATCAGTATCTACACATTACAGAGAAACCCAATCACAAGTTGAAGGGAGACTATTCAACTTGAGCTCAGGTGTAGCACAAGCACAAATGCAGCTGCTTTCTCTTCAAGACGTGCAACTAGATGGTACATTTGGCTCCAAGAATAACACCAATTTATGACCAATAATGTTTTCAGAGTCTTAAAAAACAACGGTGGCTTTTATAAGAGGAAAACCTTTTCCTTTTCCACAAATAACTTTCATTCCCTCCCATCTCTTCTCTTTGTTCTCTTTCGAGAGGAGAAATCTGAGGGGCTTCTCACATTTCTGCTTCATTCAGTATAGTCTTGGGTGCCAAAGGACAGGAAAGGCAGTAGTTGACAAACACCTAATAAAACTATGGAACTCTCTTCAGATGAGGTAACCTGTGACAACCATTAAGGAGGTCTAATTAAAAAATACTAGTTTTAAGTAACTGCAGAGTTTAAACCAAACTCAGTCCTGTAAATTGTTACAGAATTGTACACATTGCACGTGTACGAATCAAAATGTCATTTCTACATTGTTGTATACAATTTGGAATAGAGCGAAAACAACAACAACAACAACCAGCCAATTCTTAATAACAGCCCTACAACTGTGTAGCAAAAAATCCAGACAAGACCCTTTCAGGTGAAGAACAGAAAGCAAAACGTAACACTTACCCAATAGCCACCAGGTTTTCATGATGAGGAGAACAAGTGAGACAAAAAATCGTCCGAGGCTCTGGGAAGAATTGCTGGCTATCGCTTCTGCTATGCCAGTAACAAACAATTACCCCTTTCTCATCACCAGATACAATCAAATCTTTCACAAGGGGTGACCAGTGTAACGCTGTGATTGCATTCTGAAGAAAGGCAATTGAACACATGTAAAGCCATCTAGCATGCTTGGCCACTAAATTCATTTTGTAGGTTCTTTAAAGAACTAAAGAACAAAATAAAGCAGCGGGCTCTTTTGAGATTGAAAACAGAATGTTGCTCTAACAGCCTGACTTTGTCGGCTGGCTACAGATCATCCTCAGAATGTGGTGAGGCCCTCGTGCTGCTGCCCAGAGAGCCGGGGATGCCCCATCCCTCGAGGTGCTCAAGCCCATGGATGGGGCCCTGAGGCTCATTTGGGCGAAGGTGTTCCTGCAGCAAGTCAGAACCCGATGGTCTTTGAGATCCCTTCCAACTCAACCATTCTGTGACTATAGCACAGGATAACGAGCAGAAACAAACCTGCAATCACTCCCCGACCTAAGCTGTCAGAGTCCACCTATCTGCCGCCGTCCCGAGCCGCAGTAACCACCCACGTGCGCGCTCTTCCCCTGCCCCGCGTGAGACGCCAAAGGCTACGGCTGCAAGGAGGCGCCGACAGCGACGAACCGCCCGCGTACGCCTAAGGCTACGGGAAAAACCCGCCCAGCAGCTCGAGCTCCCCCGCGCCCGGCTCTCACCTGGTGCAGGCCGTGCTCGCCCCGCGGGCTCAGGCCCGCCGCATCCCACAGCCGCACGCTGCCGTCGTCCGAGCCGCTGGCGCACAGAGAGCCGTGCTCGCGGTGCGGGCAGAAGGTGAAGGCGGCGATGCGCTCCGTGTGCCCGATGAGCTCCCCTGCACCGAGAGAAGCGCTGTGAGAACGCGGGATCCCCCACCCCCCACGCGCTCCATCCATCCCCCAACAGGGGCTCACGGCCGTACCGTGAAACGTCGGCGTAGCGCTGCTGACATCCAGCACGCTGATGCGGTGCCTGGCGGCGAAGCCGAAGAGCCGCCCGTCTCCGCTGGTGTCGCTGCAGCGGCTGCAGTACCAGTTGGGCGAGGCGGGCAACACCCGCACGGAGCCCGCCGCCATGGCCCCGCGCCGCGCCGCCGCCACACGCTCCAAGGGGCGGCTGGCGCCGAGCAAAGCGTCGCAAACTGTGGCAAAGCCGCCCAAACGCATCGCTACGCGTGCGCCGGGAACGGCGGCCGTAAAGCGAGGCGGGAAAGATGGCTGCGCGGTGTGCTGGTGGAGGCGGTGAGTGTGTGGGGGGCGGGCGCGGTGCTCTGCGGGTATCGCCCGCTCCTCCCCGGGCTCAGCTCGTTTCTTCCTTGCAGGTAGCGTCTGGCTGCGGGGCCTCCTCGGCTGGGTGCGGCCGGAGAGGTGAGTACTGGGCTCCGCCGGCCTGCAGCAGTACCGGGCGGGGGCTGTGGTTGCTGGGCCGCTCACCGTCCCTGTACCCGTCTTCTTGTGCACTCGGGCTCTGTGGCACGGTGAAGGTCTCTCTTTTGGCCGAGTTCTGCCACGTGCACATGTTTTTCTCTGTTCCATGGCTCATTGTGTGCTAAGATGGCATCTCCTGCACCCGTCTGTGCCCTCCCCAGTCACTGCTCTCCACCAGTAGCCGATCCTTTGCTCTGGAGGAGCAGCATAGGGGAGTGCTGATCGCTGCCCACTGCATCCCCCGTTTCAGAAGAAAAGCTGAGTGTGTGGTGCTTGAAATGCAGGACTTTTGTCTGCTGGAGCCTGCAGAGGTCAATCACAGAGCTCTGTCACTGAAGAAAATAAAATAAAGGCATACGTTGTTCTTGTGTTACTGTCCTTCAGCTCAGCTACATCTTTCACTGGTCTTGGTCAGTTCTTTTATTCTGTATGTCTCCCACCTGTTGCTTATGTATGTTTCTTCCTGTGAAGTTATGTAGTATTAAACTTACCCAAAAGAACAATTTGGATGTAGAGTATGAAAACTTGTGTTGCTTGTCACTTTCTTTTTCTGGCATTGTGTTTGTTTCCGCTTCCCTCTCTTGGAATTATGATTAAAAAAAAAATTGTTCTCTGGTGCTTTTTTCACTGTTATTTAGGCTGTGAAACTGCAAAATGATATTCCTGTGCTGGTCAAATATTGTCCCATATTAATCGATGGCATTATGTCTGGTGATGGTAAACTGTTGTTTTGATAAATAACCGGGGAAAAAAGTGCCAAACACTTTTTATTTAGTATCCTTTTCTCTATTGATATGTGAACACTTCCTAAGGTGTACAACACTTTTGTGAAGCTAATCAGCGTGTTCTGCTTGCCAGTCATTTTAAAATGTTTTGCCCAACTTGGCAGTCCACATAGAGTTGTTACAGCCTTGTTAAAGCTCCAAGGGTTTCATTTTGAACTCGTCAATTTCTTGCCGTTGTGAGCAGCTGCCAATACAGCTCGATCTGTCTGAATCTGAGTGAGCAAACTGACTGAAAGCTGAAAAAAAATTTATTTGCTGTCTTACATTGGTTTCCTTGCATTTTGAAAGCTGAGATTATTTTCCTTTTCAAATTTCAGGCAGTAGAAGTGCTTACATGCTTCTGATGCTTTTTTCTTCTCTCTCAGACCCTTAAAAAGCTAGAAATTATTGCTATTAGAAGGTTTGTTGTTAAAAGTTAAACGAGTATTGGTTAGTCTTGGGAAAAGTACTTGATATGAATTGTTTATGCAAGTAATGAACTGCACCCATGAGAAGAGATGGTGGTGTCTGTGGTGATCAGGCGACACTAGTATCTGATGCTATATAGATATAACTTCAGCTACTTGGCATGCTTTGGGAAGCCTAAAGCTTTTTGTTAAATTAAAAAGCCCTTCAATGTAAACTGTAAAGGACTTTAACAATGTTACTTGGAAAGTAGACAAATGTGTCAGTTCTCTTTATCAAGACAAGCAAGTTCACAATTTTTTCAGGTAATCTGGACAGGGACAAAGAACTGTTACGTTCAGCAGCAGTGACTGTGGTGTTGTCTTGCAGGTGGTTTGCAGCTGGTAGTGTTTTCCCGCTGTCATGCATCCACACAAGTACATCTCTGCAGAAACTTGGGAAGTGGGAGAAAAAGAACAGGATTGTTTACCCTCCTCAGCTGCCTGGGGAACCTCGCAGACCAGCTGTAAGCACACACCTGCAAGTTTCTTTACGAGAATGTGTTTAGCAATTGCAAAACAGATTGTCTCTGGATGACTCCAGGAGGCACATGTATGGCAGCTTATTCATGGATTAAGATTTTAGTCTGCTTCTAATGTTGAAATTCTAAGAGTTAACATTGCTTTGGTTGTTCTGTTTCTAACTTAATTGGAACTTGAAGCTGCTGTGCAGCTGATCATCTACTGAGGGTGCTGTGAGCTGCACAGATGTCATCCTCTGCTTGTAGAATTCTCTGAACTACAGAGATGAAAGTTACCAAGAATGTGTTGTTATACGCTTGTGCTGTTCATACCAGCAGTAGGTAACCAGAAAAGAAGACAGAAAAGAAGACAGATGGATTGTTTCTTGTGCATAAAACTATAAGTGTAACTTTCCTTCAGCAGTGAAAGTAATGGTGCTTGTTTAAATGGAGTGCATGCTTTTTTAATTTCTTGATTTATCTGCTTTATAGGATTCTCTGAGGTTTGATTCTCTGTTGCTTCTTGCTGTGGCCTCCCTCTTAATGGGGCTGTTCATAGATTGTCTACTCTCATAATGGTTGCTTCATTTGTTTGACGTGTGAGGGATTATAAAGTTGTGTGGGTACAGACATGGGAGTCAGGTAGGGAATGAGATGGCAGAAGTCTCCTTTCCTTAAGAAATTATTTTGTACAATGTACAGAGGAATTGTTCTCGAGTCTGTTACACAGTAACTTGTGTTCACTAAGTCATAAATTGAAGCAGAGAGCCTAATATCAGTGAAGGCCTGATAGCCATTGAAGACAACTTTTGGAGAAGTAAGTTTAAGTAAAATGATTTCTTTCTTTTTTAAAGGTCGTCATAACAGATAATACTAGTTTTTGATAGCAGCAAGTTTATGCACGCTTCTCTCTGTCCCCTCTTCTTGAGCATCTTATACCTGGGAGGCACAAATAAGTGTGAATAGAAGCAAGTCTTCTAATCTCAGTCAATTGTGGAAAGTTCAGTGTCGTCTTTGGTCACTGAGGAGGGTAATGATTGTTTTCTCTGTACCTTACCCTGAGAGTATTTTAGGTGAATTTTTCAGAATTTCCTCATTCTTGAGAACTGACGTATTGGATTTTCATTTTTTAAATTGTACTTGGGAAGCAATGTCTTGTGTCCTTTTTTAGATGTGCTGCTTATCAAAATAAAAGTATTTGCATCTCACAAGAATATTTTTTTTCCTGACATGCTTCTGTGAACCATTAGCATCTATCATCTATCAATATTATGGTCTAGAACTAGAAATACATGCTGTGCACTGTGCTGACTAATGCAATATGTATGTGAAATTGGAGTTACCAACCATCTTGCTTAAATTCTTTTCCTGTGCATAAAAGATTCCACATCCTTCAAATTTGTCTCGATGTTAAATTTTACTAGCTGCTTTTGCTCTCTTGGTACAGTAATAATGTTAAATGGCTCTTTGGAGACACCTCGTCATGTCAGTCAAACTCAACCCCTCCTCACTTCTGATGTGCTAATTAAATTCATTTGGTGTCGAGTTGCTATCCCAGCAACTCAACTGTGTGACAGCATGGTAATACCTTTAAGACTGAGTGGGCGTGAGTCTTTAGACTGCTTCAAAAGGTGGGGAGGAGGTAACAAAAACATAATGAAAAAATGCACTGTGGTTTTTAAGATCTTTGTTTATAAACTAATTTAATTATTATAAGATTGTATGATATTGGTAAACTATAATGCAATATGAAAGTTTACAGTTTAAAATGACAACAGGATCCCTACCTTGGTCAGTTCGAGGTATGAGTAATGGGAAAGCCCTTTTTTGATTTCCTAGAAGGAATATGCATTGCATAGTAGACATGTGTGCTTCATCCTTGTTCTCACAGTAAAATTACTTGTCCTCTGTTCTATGCACCTAGGAAATATATCATTGTCGGAGAGAAATAAAATACAGCAAAGATAAGATGTGGTATCTGGCAAAACTGGTAAGCAAAAGTACTTTTTTGTGTTCTAAAATTCACAACAAATCTTAATTGTTGTATATGTTCTGTCTAGTTACATCAGAGTGTAATCAGTATCTTTATGATAGAGTACTGAGGATGCACTTCTGCAGCAGGGAGTTGGTTGTAGTTTGGTTTAGCCACTTAATCTTAGTATGCTCTCAAATAGGTTCTCAGGGATCTTTGAAGTGGAGGAATGTGCTGTTTTTTCACTCTGAGAAAAAAGGAAAAAAGTTGAGTCATTTGTCATTCAACATTTAGCTGGGAAAAGCTGTATGTATGACACGGCACTGAAGAAATGTCAGTTGAGGAATCTTAAGTCTTCTGATTTGTTCTTTGTAACAGCAAAATAATTTAAAGACTATTTTCCTCCCTTCTTTGGAGAAGGGAAGTATTTGTAATGACACACGTTAACTTTAACACTTGCTTTGCAGATTAAAGGAATGTCCATTGATCAAGCTCTTGCTCAGTTGGAATTTAATGATAAGAAGGGAGCAAAGGTGATAAAAGAGGTATGTGGAAGTGTTCTCTAACAAACCCAGTTTCAAGAAAACTTTCCAATTATTGGTGATAGGTGTTGGTTTTAAATGTTTCTGGTAAGCCTGTGAGAACCCATTGAAACCACATTCTTAAAGCAGTCATGTCTTGTTGTGACTTTAGGGATACGCAGAAGTAGTTCGTGCTGAGTGTTTTAAATTGTTGATACCAAACAACATGTGGGCACCTCTGCTGTAACAGTCTTTGGATTTAAAATCATGGTAAATAATACAGAATCTGTCATTAATAGCTGCTCTGTCAATGTACTTCATTTCTTCAAAATCATAAATGATGAGGAATATCACTGGGGAAGGGATTGAGCTTTGTTAATGCATAGGAATTTTTCATACACAGTAGTTGATGCATCAGATTGTTTGCTTTGCCAAAGCATTGGTTTCTGGCATGAGTAAGTAGCATTAAGTTTTAGCTCAGAAATATTGAATGGCATGAGTTGATGTCTACCTATATCTGTTTCTAGTCTGATATCAAATCAATTGGAGGTCCATACCCTGACAGCTGTTGGTGGGAGCCATCTAACTCGCTTCCTTTCCTCCCCAAAAACGTAATAAGGTTGACCTGAAGTTTTTCAGTTTTGTGTGCAGACAATGTAATATAAAATGTAAGTCTGATTTGAACAATTCTGATGTCTCTGAAATACTTTTCTGTAATTGACTTAAACTTGAAAATTTCTTCATCTTATCCAGAGATAAGAAATAATGTTGCCTCAATTCCTGTTCAGTACTTCTGTCTCTTTTTGTTACAGGTTCTGTTAGAGGCTCAGGAAATGGCAGTAAGAAATCACAATGTTGAATTCAAATCAAATTTATATATAGGTAATTTCTTTTTTATTTTAGCACAGAAAAACATCATCCTACTCTATGAAAAATTTATCCTTACTAAGACTTTGTTGCTTCAAATTGGCAGAAATGGATAGATTACAGTTCCTAGTAAATATCTGTAGGAAAACATTAAAGATGTGCTTTCTACTTGCAGCACATCTGACTTTAATTATCTTCGCATGCTTACTTTCTAAATTCACCTTTTGGTGCTTCTGAAGTGTTAGTTCAACTCCAGGGTTTCCTCTGTAGCAGTCATCTGCTAGATGTTATGGAAGGTGGAGAAGAGAAACAATAATTCAATTAAACTTTTAATTTGCAATCATGGAAAAATCCATTGGTAAGGCAGTGTTCCAGTTGCAGATATATAGTGCTTAATCTGAGATTGACTAGTCCTCTCCTCCCCACCTGTTTTCCTTCAGCTGAGTCACTGGCAGGCAAAGGCCACTATACCAAACGGATCCGTTACCATGGGAAAGGCATGTTTGGCATCATGAAAATCGTCAAGTGCCACTACTTTGTGAAGTTGGTGGAAGGTCCTCCTCCTCCTCCAGAGCCACGAAGGACTGGTTTTGACCAAGCAAAAGAATACGTGCAACAGCTGCGCAATAGAACACTTGTTCATACACTGTGACGAACTTTTGTGACTGTATGGGTACTTCTTATTTGAATGTAAATTAATAAAAACTTGTTTTAGGTGTATTTCTGTTGCTGTTGGAGCTGGATGATACAAGAGTGATCATAGGTCTCTTATTTCTCAAGCCTAAGTTGCGAAAATGTTGGAAAAGTGGCAACAGATGCAACAGAAGTTACTTTTTGAGTTACTTGGACTACAACTTTCCACTTCTCTGGGCTTAAAATTTAGCAGGAATTCTGTGGTGAAGTTCATGCACTATCTTTGTTGTGCATGTTCAGGTCCTTTACTGCAGAAGCATACAATTGGCAGTCAGGTTGCAGGCTCAAGATTTGGAGTAAAATTACCAAAATTGGACATCTGAAAGTAGCTACGACAGTACAACAAAACTGGCATTGATCTTAGATTATCAGGCACCAGATTATGATTTCATTATCTGGGCTGTCATGACACCTTCTCACTGTTTGTTGTGTACCGTAGGCATTGTGTTTGGGAGCGGGGAGTGAAAAATTCCAAGTTGAGATTTTGGCATTGTCAGTAGGTGGCATTGTTTAGTTTGTCAGGGAGGGATGTGGCAGTGAAAACTTGCAGTACATTGAAACAGTTTTTGATTCTGACCATGGCATTAATAGTCTGATACGTGTGTGGAGTTCACGCTGTTCTCTGTGGAAACTCAATATATGAGTAGTGAAGAGTGAACTGATTCTACTGTCTGGGAACAAATTGCTTTTGTAATGTTGTGGGAAGTAAAATACTGTATGGATTTAATGTGGAATGGCTCGTTGCATACACGAACTAGATTTCCAGTTCTCTGGGAAAAAAATGATAAAAATAGCATTATTACTTTAATGAAGAGAAAGTGGTGAAAAGGTCTTTACCCTGTCATGTTTTCACCCAGGTAGTCAGAGGTCTTGAGCATCAGTGTAGAAAGAATTACAGTTGCTTGTTTATGAAAATGACTGATATTTAGACCCTTCCATTCTGAGAGCATTAGAATGGAAGACAGCTTACCTCATTTGGGTCTTCTTACCATACTGACTGAAGTGACAACTCTTCTTATCTTTATATCCATCAGTACTTGAATGATGGTAAAGGGACAGTTCCTGTAAGAAAACAGGTGATCTTTTCTGTCCTAATGGAAGTGGCATACAGCTGTTTGTTTTGGTGCCTGAGGAGTCTTATGATCGAAGGGATTGTGAAGTTGTACAAGAAGTATATACATGGCTCCTACCACTAATGGTGCATATTTACCTTCTATTCTTCTGTAGAGTGCTTGCAGACACTACTTGTTTTGATGGAGAGTTGTCAATGATCTGAGGAAAGATTAAAGAATTGCAAAATAATCCATACTTAACAGCACTTGATCTGGAAGTCAGGTTTTACATGCTCACGTGACATTTATCCCAGTACCTCTTTCAGGAGAAAGCTGTTGATTTTCCTTCAGATCCCTTTTGGACCTCCACACGATTTCTCTGAAAACTGGAAGAAAAGTGAGAACGTGGCTGATGCCTTATCCACCTTCATGGTGCAGCTGGTGGCCCTGACACTTCTTTAAATGGTCTCCAGTCAAAAGGCAAGATGCTTGCCTTCTGTGGTTGTTGCTTGTCATTTGTTTTCTTCCTCAAAACAGAAAGTAGCAGGACTCCTTTTGGCTGTGCTTTACAGTCCTCATCTTACCTCCTGCTTCTTCACGATGTATAACATGTAGAGGATCCTTATGGTATTGGCCAAGGAATGTCCACAACCTTGGCTGTAACAGCACACTGGGAGGTCTGGTGATCTAAGGAGCTTGAACTGACTTGATCCCTTCCCTTCACTTGTAGGAGGGTAGAAGTGTCTGAAGTGATTTATGGAGCCTGCCTGGGTCTTGATTTCAGTAAAATCAAGTGATAAAGCTTTATACTGTCAAGTTCTATATATATAAAATTGTTTGGCTTTTATTTATTCTGCTGTGCTTTCTCGCTAATTAGTACATCTGCACTTGTGAGATGGATTCAGAAGGGAAGTACTGTTAATTGCAACAAGTCTTCTGCAGAAGGTGATTGTTTATTCCTGTGACCTCCAATAAAAGAACATTCTTAAATGAGTTGTCACCAGACAGGAGGGGAGAGGCACCTAGGCCTCTACTTGATGCCAATTTTGTTAATAGCATCTGTAAACTCGCCACTTGTGTACCTGTGTGCTGATGTTACAGAAACTGCAGAAGGAGCAAGTATGCGTGAAGGTGTAGTAAGGCTTCAGGGAAATCTGAAGAGAGGAGAACTGTGAGTTGTGCTCAGCAATGTGAGATTTAATTGATGAAAGCTTGAAAGCCTGCTGTTGGGCTTGTTCATATACGTTTTAAAGTACTCGCTGAGAAAGTCAAAGTCTTTCTGCCAACTTGTTTTGCTGGATGTGTTGTGAATTTTTTTTGGTTTTTCCTATTTAGAACTCTGTGGCAATTACTGAGGAGGTTACTGATGAGTCTTTCCTAAATCTGCTTTTGGACTTAGTGTTCCTGAAAAACGTGGAAGTGTGATTGAACAGTGACCTGTTGTGGCTGGGATGATACACACTACAGACCAGCCCAGTGCTTCAGGTGGAATAAACTTTTGACTAGACCAAGGTCATGCAGCATAAATCTGCTGATTAACTGCTCACACAACTCTGGAGCTGTGTAAGGGTGCTGCCCCCTCAGCATCCAGATGCTTGGGAAGTTCTTCACTCAACTGGAGCAAATGAACAATAGGAATTGCTCTTTGCTTTCTGTCAGTCCCTTTTGAAACCCACCAGTGGGATGCTGGGAGGTCATTTGCAAACAGAGTTCTCCTTTAAAGAGAAATAAGTTTGCTCCTAATACCTTCAATGAACCATGTAAACAGTGTGACATTCTTCATTGTATGATCTATAGCTTTCTTGAAAGTGCCCCTATTTCTAGCTTTAAAAAAAATAGGTATTTCTTGCTGAATGACAGCTATCCAGTAGAGCCGTGTAATTTAAAATAATTACTAATTAAACAAAATAAGAGACTGTAACAATGCTAATAATTGCATGAGTTACTGTTTGCTGGAGCCTTACCTAGGGAAAATAACTTAAAGGGAGGGGAAAGTTGCAGGAACTGTTGCCAGGAGCTGACTTTTGAATGCTTAGACTGAAGTAAGGAACAGGGTATCTCTTGGGAGTAGACAGCAAATGCAGAGCTAATTTTATATTTGCTTTATCAACTCTCATTTCAAGGAAGTTATGTGCTGGTACAAAGGGCAGGCTGCCATTGAATGGAGCAAGCCAAGGAGAGTGTAACTTTACATCAGGCAAATTATGCATCCATCTCAGATTATTAACTGAGGAAATGAATCTGGAAGTATGTAATGTGCTTGAAGAGCTGAGCATTCTTGCACCTAAAGACAAAATGTGGGTCAGTGCATCTGCTTGCTTTACTGCCATGTGGAGGTGATACTTCTGTATGTTGCCGAGTTTGGTATGGTAGTATTAGTTTTGTCATATATGAACCTAAATTCAGTTCCTTTTTTTTCTTCCTTTCAACAAAAGTAATGAATTGAAGTCTTAAACTACATCTTCATGTTATATTTTCATGTGACATTATATGGAGTGGGACCATTTTTCACACTGCGTTGGGTCATCAATGTTTTTGTCCAGCAATTATTAGGAGCCTGCAAAGGCTGAAATCCAGCTACCTCTCTGGGAGCTTGTACTAATACTGTGCTGCTCTCTCTGTGCAAACATCTTACAAAGCCCAGCCTCAATCTCCCAGATCATGCTCTGTAGCTGCAATCCTTTGTTTTATTGTGTGGTGCTATGGAGAAATGGTTGATTATCACGTTGTAACTGTTGCTGTCGGATCACCCTCTGGACCCTCTTTTTTGGCAGGATGAACCAGCCCAAAATCAGCCTCACTTCATAAATTCAGTTCTCCAGGCCTTGTGCTGTACACTTCCCAGTTTTTTCCCTCTCTATTGCTCTGGGGAACCTGAAACCAAATTTGATATTCTAGGTGCACCTCTGCCAGCATTGAGTGGAGGGGGATAACTGCCTTCTGTCTGCTGGCCACACTTCTAATAGAGCCAAGTGTGCTGGTTGTTGTATCTGTGAGAGTGTGTTGTTGGCTCACATTCAGCCTGATGCTCGTGCAACTCTCAGGTCCTTTTTAGATTGCTTTTCAAAGTTGCTTCTGGTACACTTGTTGAAGCTCTCATTGCTTTCCTATATATGCTGGTGCAGGCTCTTTCACCACCAGGAAATTGTTCTGCTGTGTGGATGATGATCCTTCTTTCTTTCCCAATAGGGGAGCTGCAGAACTGTGTTCTGGCTTATGTTATTAATCAGACTCTTAGGCAAACTAAGAGTGGAATGAAAGCATTTATACTTGTGGTTAAAATCCATCAGTGTATGCAGCTAATAAGCAATGAAATGTGTCTTGGTCTCTCTTGCTGATTATCTTTTTCGGAGGAAGACAAACATAGGATCTTACTGTATGCTGGCCATGTAAATTAAAGCTATAATTAAAAGAAAACAGAGTGGCCCATGAGGTGTGCTAGACTGTGTCATTAAAAGATTGCTGTTCAGAACTAGCTCTTTTAGATGTCCCCAACACCTTGCCTTAGTTTTCCCTGCTTAGAATTCCCAATAGTGCTTTAAGATGAACTCAGTAGTTAGTAAATTTTCCCCTCTGTGGTTTACAAGCTCAAGGTTATGGGCTAGAACAAGTAGTGTCATGCTATAAATCAGGTGTAATGGAACAGCTTGAGAGCATACCTAGAAGTCCTGTTTTCCCTTATGCAGTGTGTGTCCTAAAATTCTGAAGGTAGAATTGGCAGAAAATCAGAAGCCCCCCAAATGGCTAATTAAATTATTAATTAATGAGCCTCATCCTGATGCCCTCTCTCTTCTGAACTGAAGAGTACTAGAAAGCTCTTACAAGGCTGCAAATCAGAAAAGGAGCTTTCAGTGGAACGAGGAGGCAGCTGAACTCCACTGTAGTGCAGCATGGACTGTGGGACCTCTGTCTCTTGGTATGTCTCCTTCCAGTAAATAAATGCTTTTTATCAGTGTGCTGGAGCTATGTTCTGTCTGTCCTGTCCACTGGGGAAGCATCCCAAAATCGTGGTTTTGCAGTGACTTTTTAGAAATAACTCCTGCAAAGTTTTTATCCTGCCCGTGGCCACTGGTATTAGATAAATGTAGAACAAATGTCCCCTTCTTGACTGAGAGATGTGCATGTGCAGCAACTGGAATTGGAGGGTGGTGCAGCTATGTCTCTTATCTACAAAAGTATATAGAAACTTCTGTTGGAGCTCTTGGCTATACCATGTAAACTATTGGCTGATAAATAAATAAAAACAGCTGCATTTGTCTCTAGAATGCCACATTTAAAAGCAGAGATTCCCATCCATTTTTCATCAAGTCATGGAGTTTCCAAAGATGCTCTTAGTTTTATTTTCCTTTTATTATCTCTTTTGCTGTGCTCACTACTTTTGTGGGGTGCTTGGAAAACAATTGCTATCCATCCTTCCATCCATTCCTGTTCTGGTTAAGTTGGTTGTTTAAAAGGTTTTCAGAGTCTGTATTGGGAATGTATTTCTTTTCCTAGTATCTTGAGGGATTTATATTTTAATGAGTATTTGTTTTATCTATTGCATGTTAGATTTATTAATTTGATAATCTTAATCTGTCAGTAATGCAGGCAGTGGTTTCCGGTCCTGATCTAGCATGCAGGGATTTTAATAGTTTAACAGTTTGGTGTTTGGATCAGATAGCCATTGGAGGTAAGTCCTGCAATGTGCTGAGTGCGCTCAGCACCACTGGAACTGTGAGCATTGGTAACTTGCAGGGAGCCTGCAGCATCCTTAAGGACTGTGCTCTTAGCAGCTTTCTTAACACATGAAGCATCTGAATAAGTTACTGTGCAGTGCACGTCTTTCCTTGCTGGACCATATCCTTTAATATGATTTCTCTCTGATAAGTGAGACTTGATGAAATTTTTTGCAATGACTGCTTATGCTCGTTTAACCCCTTTTGGGTTTCTTGCTAGTTCTTTTCTGTGCTCATCTCCTTTCATGTGAAACAAAAGTGTTCTTCCTTCTTCAAGGACTGCTGCATTAAACTTGGCTGGAAAATAGAGGCCGCAAAAAAGAAAAAAGCTTTCATGAAGTGACACTTCTAACTTAGAAGTAGGTTTGAGATGCTATATTTGGGGCCAAATTTCTAGGCTTGCACTCATGGCACTGATGTTTTGTGGCAACTGCACAAAGCAGACAACTGATTATTTTACTAATGATTGTTTCTCAGTGCTCTCCTCCTTCATGTGCCCCAAAGAGGGAAATTTCCCCCCTGTATTCTGTTCTCTTGGATAGTGACATAAATGTATTCTTTCTATAAGGGGTAACACCACAGTGTGGGCTGTTTCTTCTCTAAGTTCCCTCCTTCTCTAGACTTTAATTGATCCTGTCTGTAATCTTCAAATGTGGTCCTTTTCTGTCAGTTTTAAAAGGAGGAAGACTAATTGAAGGCTATCCTCTAACTCAACACTGTTGTCAGCTATGGAATCCAATACAGCACTTTCATCTACTGACAGTGATGTAGTGGTTATTAAATGCAATAGAAATCATTCGGACCCCTTTTCATTAAAACTTCACTCATATCTGGTTTTCTGTGTTCTTGGAAAAGAGCTGAGTGGAAATACACAGCTAGAGAACTGCAACCCTACATTGTTTTTTGAGGGAGAGGGCATTCAAGTACACGGAATAGGCATTTGCATTTAAAGCAAAGGATCAATGTGTTATCTTATTCTTGAGACACTGGGGAGCTGCTCCTCCCCACCTCGGCACAGGGCTAATGAGCAATGATTCTAATGGATTGAACTATGTAGAAATGTCATCTTTTGGGTCCCCATCATGGAATAAAGCACCAAACATTTGAGAGAGAACCATTGCTTCTTATTTAAGATGTGCCAGGAAAAGTATGGAAAAAATGTCAGAGCCCTTCTATTAGCCAGCTTGTTTGAATACAAACATAAAATATTAATTTAAATCAACTAAAAGGCATTAAAAACTTGATGTTCCCTCTTTGCCCCAGAAGTAGTCTGCTGATAAGAAACAAATTATAAATGCAGAGTTTTTGAATAGCAAAAATGCTGCGTGTTTCAAATGAAGTTGGTGTTTTTATGTGAAACATTTTGGACTAAAAAAAACAATATTAAGTGCACATAAAAATGATTACTGTAAATGGTGAAGACATCAAAGTTTGGCATCAAAGTTAAATGAAAGCACTTGGAAGTCTGTTTGTTTGATCTGTACATAAAAAAGCTTAAAAAGAAGCCAGTACTTTTTTTTTTCTTCAGCTGGAACTGGGTAGCGAGTTCAAATTCTGCTGCATCCTAGGGATTCCCAAACTAGGTTAGACCCAAACATGCTTATTGGTTTTTTTGGTGATTTTTTTTTTTTTCCCTTATGCATTTTCCCAGTCCAATTTTATGCTGATGCACCAGGGAAAGTGAGTCGGAAGAAGCAATGTGTGCCACAGTCTCTACTGAGTGCCTTCATTCAAGTTCATCTGAAGAGTGGACACACTCTGTGATAGTGAAATAAGTCTCTTTTCTCTTCTAGACCGGGGACAAGGTCTACCAAAAACAAAGGAAATTGAGTTTTTAACCTTCTTGAAGGTGTTCATTGCTAGCTGTAGTAATCCTCATGGTGTTTTACCACCAAAGATGCACTCCTGGCTTGATAAGAAGGTATGAATTAGGAAAATGAAGAAAAGCTATGTTAATTTATATCAGCTAAGGATCTGCTGAAGAATTGAGCCCTATTAATGCTCAGTTAATTCTCTGTTAGGGAAGAAAATAACAGCAACATCAAAAGCTTGAAAAGTGGAATCTGTAAGAAGGAATAGCACTTTGTCTCTTTAGGGGCTTTCACCCCAGACCTCACTGTGCTTTACCAGTGATTAACTCTTACTGGAAAACTGCATGGCACAGAGGAATTACTCTGTATTCTAGGAGCCCTTTTGGTATAGTGCAAATGTGAGGCTTTCATCTACAAAGAGCCAAACTTGAGCTCTTTTCATTTGTGAGCTGAAAGTTGTAAGCAACAAGAAATAAGACTTTAAAGAAAGGCACCTTGACCTCTGGGACTTCTGCGTGGTGGCCCAAAGCTTTTGGGATTAGCAAACTTGGAACATGTGTGATAGTAGATGTGTTTATTGTAGATGCTAATTAATAGTGTTTAGTTTATTCTAGTTTTGCACAGGCTACTGTATTCTCCATTGTTTCCACTTGGTGCTAAATTGAACTTCAGTGTGGGCCTAAACACATCCCAACAGAGGGCTAAAGAAGGAGGCTCCTCTACAAGTGCAATAAAATTGTTTTCCTATGAATCCAAGAGAGCTCTTGAAATAATCCAATTTCAATCCCTCCTGTTACTTTCCATGGGTTCTGGGATGAGCTGGTTGCTGTGCATAGCTTTTTTTTTTACATACAGATTTTGGTTTGGACCCAATTAAAAGCAGAATCTTTGCTAAAACAAAGGCGAGGGGAACAGCGGGGAAGGCTTTGATGCAAATGAACCAAACAACAAAACCAGGAGGGCTGAATGTTTGTTATTCATGCATATTCTTAGAGACAATTATTGTTATTTCATTCCTAAAACCTGCCCATTCTAACAGGAAATGATTGTATTCTAATAAGTACTTGTTTATTAAACTTGTGGGAACTGAAGTTGAATATGAATTATTAAAATGTCTTTGAGGTTCAGAGTTGTTTTTCTTTTGGCAGGTGTCTGTGGAAAAATAGAAACAACGGGAGAACATGCAGCAGAGGAAGAGAAGTGAAATGTAAGGAAAGAACTGGCCTTGGATCAAAGCCCCAGTCCTGCTGGCTATGGGATCTGTGTAACGTGGAGGGTGGCCATTGTCCTGGGGTCTGAGGAAGGATCTGTCCTGCCCAGAGAACCAGGCTGACTCTTTTTCATAAACTCGTGGGAGGCTGTGCCATAACTTTCCCTTGAGAAACAAAGGGAAATTTGGGATGGGAATATAATGCTGTGAGGGCAAAAGCAATGGCAAGTGGATGGTGTACCCCATGACTTCCAATCAGTGAAGGGATTTTGGCAAGGAAGTAAGACCTGAGCAAGGGAAGTCTGGAGAACCTGATAGATTTGGTATTGTTAAAAGTTAATGGCTTCTCTCTTAAAATCTTACAGAAAATGTAATTGTTTGGGCGATGGGTTTGACGTGTATTCTGGCAGAAAGTGCAAGTGAAGATGTTGCCTGTGTTTGCTCTAAGCTTTTGAGTTTACTCTGTCGCTATGGGAAATTCACCATAAGAAAGGAGAAAAAGAAAGAGCGGATGTGGAGTTATGTTACAAACTGTTCACCATGGTTTACTAAAGAAAGGAAACTTATGCCACCTGCAGTGTTTGCAGATACCTCCCAGGTGCCCCAGTGCTGTCAAAACCTGCTGACCAAGTTTGCTAGTTGGGGACAAGTGTGGAAGAGAATGAAATTTCTAGAAAGTCAGTGACAAGGAGAGCAGAGATCCTAATAAGCACCTGAATCAGTTGTGGTGATGTCCAGAAAAGAGACCTTATCCTGGACCCATTCCAGGAAAGTGTTTATCTGGAGTTCGTATTTTGCTGCAGCGTGATCTCCATTGGTCACTTGACACAAACCAATGGGAAATCAAAGTACAATATTTCTTTTTGTGCTAATGCGGGTGAATTCTGGACAGCTATCAGACCTAAGCATCCTGAACAGGTAATCTAGCTGATCTCAATGGGACATTCTGTGCTATGAAGACGTTCACCTCGTTTGAACAGCACCGGTGCAACTGCATTCTTTAATTCCCTTCTGATTCTTGGGAGTTAGTACAGTTTTGTCTATGAGAACTATAAGCCAAACTGCATTTCTCTAAACACGACCAGCTGCTACGTACAGCCATATATATTTATTTTTGTTGCTGGATGTTTGTGTAAGGTGCTGTATGCAACTGTGCCATTTTAGCTGAGCTCCCTGCTGTGCTTTTGTTGGTCTCCCCTCAGAAGAACGTGTTTTGCCCGAGTGATATCTGCACGTTACTGTTTTCTTCATTGCACTCATATCCTTAACATTTATAATTTAAACGTCTCCAGAAAGAATTGACAGTTGCCTTCTCCAAAGTAAAGGACAAAATGACTTGTGTTAATTATTCTTTCTCACTTACTCGCTTACCAGGACATATATTATTCTGAGGCTTTTAGTGCCTTAAGCCAAAAAGGGTCATTACAGCAAGCAGCATAATGACCTGACCAAAAAATATAAGAGGGAGAGAATGAGTCCTCCTCCGTTGAACTCTCTGAAGTCATTAATGGATGCCTTGGGAATTCTACAGAGCAACAGCTCAGAAAATAAACAGAATTGTTCAGTGTTGGATATCACTCTCGTGACATCTATGCTATTACAAAGATTTACAGCTGGAATAATTCGGTCTGGGTTTTTCTTTTGCCCCCATTGACTCACATTTTGGAAGGCACTCAGACCCTGAGAGTTGGGTTTTGCATAATTGAAGCACCAGAACATATTAAATGGAAAAGCTAATGGGGATGAAGCTTTCCCCTTCCTTCCAGTCTGGGTTATCAATTATGAATTAGCGACAATCTGAGATCAAAGGAGTTCCATTTTTGCAGCTGAATTTAAAGATTTTGGAACTGAACAGATGAAATGAAGTTAATGACTCATTTCAGGAATGCAGAGACAGGAGTTAACTGACAAGGGTGGAGTTAAGTATTTGCTTTAATGCGATTCTGAACATGGACATATTCACAAAAGTAAAATGGGACACAGATCGAGCTCCTTGTATAACAGGATACTGTTAAGACCTTGTGCCCTTTGTGGGGCATAACACGCTAATCTGATCTGTGATATTCATCCTACTACTGTATATGACCTAGATATTGAGATGTACTGTTTAAGTGCATTAGGGTTACCATTGTATGAGTTACACAGCTTTTTTTTCCTTAACGTGAGTTCATTGCTGCAGAGAAAATGCATCTCTCCAGCAAGAACAATTTGACACAGGCTTAATTTGAAAAACCTAGAGGGTTTTAACTTACAAACTGCTATGGCTTTATGGAGGGGAATTAAAAAAGAAGTCCAAGGCAGGACATGGTTATGTGCTCCCCCAAGCAGCAAACAGTAAAGCACTTTATGATTTAAGATAGTAGGTCATGCCACAAAGATCTCAGAAGCCCAAGGGAACAAATAACAACCTTAGACCATCTATGCTTTTTGTGAGTGCACAAATACTCACCAAAACAGACACGTGCCAATTGTTTAAAGTTGTTTTTCATTGAAATACTCTGGTTTTGTGTAATTGGTATCCACACTGAACCCACCCAGGTGTTTGTGATTAGGGGCTGAGGAGTTGGGTTAGCTCAGCAGAGAGGGAGTATGGGGCACTGGGGGTGGGTGGGAAGCACAGGTGGTGCTCATGATCAGCTGGGGAGGACACAGGTGTGTGTTGGGGCACACAGGGAGAAGAGACCAAGTATGGGGCTTATTTGCAGTTAGAGAGGAGGAATTTCTTCACCCCAAGGCTTGAAGGCATTCCGAGTCCTGGCTGCAATGATGATGGTGAGTGACTGGTGTGATTACACCCTGAGAAGAGTATTTAGGGGGAGAGGCTGGTTGAATGAAAAGGGTGAACTAGAACTAGCCTTGGGGGATTGCAGTGGCTATGAGGGGTGTGTGGGTTTGCTGGATTTGTTGCTTGGAGTCTCCCTGGCCTCTCTGTTCTGGCACTGTGGCTAGCTGGCCACTTCTGCTGGAGAAATACCGCAGAAAAAGTCTGTTTTGTTTTTTTCATGTACTTCTAAGGATTTTTTTTTTCTTTTGGCCTTTAAGTCATCGTTTTTAATAGGATTTCAGATAAATTTCATGGTATGTATTACTTATTTTGCTTGTGTAATGGCTTGTAAGTAGGATTTTAGATTAATTTAATTTTAATTGTTTCTTATTTTGTTTGGATAATGTCTTATAGTAGGACTTTTGAAATTAATGTGAACCTATTACCACATTATAATGCAGTAATTATGAAAATAATGAATTTATTATCGCAATTATTGTTAGAATAAATAAGGAGATTCTAATGACCTGAGTCTCCCTTGCCTTTGCTGATATATCAAAGGAAAACATAGTCTGGAGTCTTGCATTTTATATTCAAACATTTTAATGTTTGGGTAAGTTTTCAGAAGCTCACACTCACCTGGAATGTCAGAGGAATATTTTTGTTATGGAACGAAACTGCTTTTGTAACCAGGCTGAGTGAGGAGGCCAAACTCACAAAGCCAGCTTCAGCTTTTATTCAGGAGCAGTTGTTGTTGGTTTTCTTTTGCCTTGGTGACTTCAAACACTTCCTTGAGACTTCCTAATGAAGTGTGCTTTTTTAAATGTTGCTTTTGTTTGATCAGGTTCTGATTTTTTTTTGGGGGGGAATGTGGGAACGCGTGTCCCATTGCTCTGAGTTGCACAAAGCTTAATTTATTTATTTAAGGTGTTCTGGTAATGATAAGTGCTTGGGGGTGAGACTATCTACCTCTACAAAACAGCAAAGAATCTCCTTAAGATACTGTTTCAGAGTGGTTTGTTTGTTTTTGTTTGGGTTGCTCTGGATTTGTTCATAAGTTGTTGCTCATGTTTCTCCAAGAGGTTCTCTAATTCCCAGTGGTATTTTTATTTGGCTGTTTGGTAACTTGTAAACATCTGAGAGAAGGTATCGTAGAATCACAATATGGTTGGCTTGAAGGCACCTAAGTGTCCATCCAGTCCCAACCCTTGGGCAGGAGCACCTCCCACCAGCTGAGGCTGCCCAGTGCCCCATTCATGATCTGGACACCTCCAGGGATGAAGCATCCACAGTTCTGGGTAGCAGTGCTACCCCTGGAGTGAAGAATTTCCTCCTAACATCTCATATAAATCTCCTTTCTTCTTGTTGTTCCCTCTCGTCCTGTCACAACACTCCTTGATGGAGGCCCTCCCCAGCCTTCTTGTAGTCTCACTTTAGGTACCGGACAGATAGGATCCTAGGTTGACCTTGATGTGGTCTGTTAGGAAATAAATAAATATTATCATAGGGAAAGTACATGGATGAAAGACTGTGCCCTTGTTTAAAATGCTGGGATAAACTTGTGCTGATTACCACTTTCAAATCATAGTGGGGGATTCTTTCTACAAAGGCTCTTCTTGTGTAAGCAGAGCTATCCTGAAGGATTCACTATTCTGTCTGGAAAGGGATGCTAACTTGTGTGCTGAACATAGCGATGATAACATCTCTTCCATTGATGTATTATTTGCTGTCTGATGTTTTTTCTGCTCCAGAAGTAGGTAGCTCTGACCTCTTTCCTCCTGTGGAACAGTTCAGTTCACCAACCTGGGGAGTGTTGCATCCTGCAGACACAGATGGTGGGAGTAGCTCAGGAAACTGTGTCCTTGCAAAGCACTGAGCTGGGCTGTCATGTTCGCTGGGTTGGGGAGCTGAAGCCCGTTCTGTCTCTCTGCCATCTCTAAGGCTCTGTGTCCTCTGGGCTCTCCCCTCACGCTGACAAACCATGCAGTGATGCCATTCCCTGGAGCGTGCCAGTGATGTGAGCAGGTCTCATCCCCTGCTTTTGCTGTTTATTTTATTTGGTGCGTTGTTAACCTTTACTTGCTGCACTTATTTACTTTGGGTTTTAATAGTGTGATAAGGTCACAACAAATTTAGTGGGAGGCATTTTAAGCACTTAGAGTAATAAATCACAGTGTACATCACCCTTATGCATTTTATCCAGAACCAAAGAAATCCAATTTGATACCTAGCTTTATTTGGCCTTCATATTATGGACCACAGTGAGAAAGCTTTGACATATTGCTCTGAAAGAACCTATACACTTCTCCTCTATAAATTAGGGGATATTTTGCAGAGCTGACAAGTAGCTGATATTCTTGGAACTAGTCCTATTTGTGAATTTTTTTCCTCTTCCCCTTCTTCCATTCCGGCCTTATGAAAATCTAAAGAGAAGGAGGAAGGGGGGGATGGGGAGTGTAAAACAGTTTCTTTTCTAATGTGGATTTTAATGCACTAGAGGTGTGGATAGATCTTGCAAGTACAATGAACTTGCTGGTAGTGCATAAAACCCTGAAACCTTGGGGAGTCATCTCTGCAGGAGTAAGTTCTTATCTATGCCTTTATAAACCAAATGCTTTTTCTTAGACAAGACAGTCTTTGCAGGTGTAGGATCAAACCAGCATGCAGGTCACCTGAAGAGCTGCAGAATCCCAGTGACCAGAATGAATAGCTCTGGGTCCAGCTCAGGACCTGTAGATAAAGCACAAGGGAATGTGTCATGGGCCACTAAACTGCGCTGGGCAGGAAATGGGCTCAATAACCTGGCATATATATCCTGCTTTAATTCTGGTTGGTTTATGGCCCCTGCAGTATCCCAGGAGCCCTGTCGGCTGCCTGACCTTACCCCTGCTCTAGTTCAGCAAAATTGAAAGGGTATTTGAGAGGGGAGCGAGGAGGGGGAGGAATGCATTACTGCAAGCGGTGCTGGTGGACTCTTAGCTCTTTAAGTGACCCAAAAGAAGATGGATTTTGCTGATGTGTAAAGCCTGGCAATCAGCTGGGTTCTGCCAGGCAGGGCTGCCCCGCACTGTGCTGAACACTCCCTGCAAGAGACTCCTCCAGGGAGAGTGAGAAGCAGCAAGAGCTCCTCAGAATCCGGACACATCTTTTTTTCTAAAGGTAAATAAACTGTTTCTATGGAAGAATAGAGGGACTGCATGAATTTGTGTGGGATGCGGGCAAGGCATACTATGCTTTCACCATCATGGGGGTGTTTAGGGTACTCATAACCCTGTTATTCTGCCATTTTAACTTTGACTCTTTGATTTTCTTGTGGCTGTAGCTCATAGAAGCCATAGTTTTCTTGTGAAGGCCTGGGCCTCCTACCTTCATCTGCATAGTTGGATTGGGAGTATGTCAGCGTCAGGCTGAGGGGAGACCCAAACTTTTATCCTGAAATCCCAGGCCTTTTAGGTAGTGTAGCTTTAGATTACTGTGACTCAGACTACTGAAGAGATGCACAACTGATGCACGGGCCCTGTGCAGGCAGAGGGAGGACCTGATGTCAAAACCTATGACAGCAGCCAGTCCTCACCATAACCCTTAGGAACCCAAGGGTGGAGGTTTCAATAGACTGGATATGCCACGGCTGCAGGTGGAAACTCCAGATCAACAGAGTCCTTGGGAAAAGAAGTGCTTGTCTCTAAGCAATGCTTCCACCTGAAGCCTTGCGGCCACCCTCAGCTGCCACTGGCCAAAGGTGGCAGCTCCACGGTGCATTGCATGCAGAATTGTCTCAGTCACTGTTCACAGCCCCACTATTCTGATCATCCTCTTTGTTTTTCTTGATAACTGCATCCATAACTTTTGCTCTAGTAAAAGCCTGCTAATTAATGCACAGCCATGTTGTAAAGTGGAGCTACAGTTCCAACATGTCTAATCCTAAAAGAGGCATTTGTTCAAAAAGGTCTTTTTCACTTGGAAATGCGCTTTGATTTGCGGAACAGAGAATGTGTTCATGTAACTGAGCTATTCATGTGACAGGGCACTATTTCACCCCTTTTGTGCAGTAAAAATTTATTTTTTTAAATAGGTTTACTGCTTTTTGGTTATTCGCCTCCAAAGGACTGACTCGAGTGCTTCAGCTCTGATCTGGAGTGCAGAAAATTAATTCTTTTTATGGTAGTCTATTCCTTTCACAAGTCCTCATTTTAAGTGCAGCTCAACTGTATTGCAAGTAACAGTATGTGGTCCTAGAGGGAGTAGCAAGGCTCTAATTTAATCGTGTACTGGAGGCCTTATAATGTCAGCATAGTGGAGTGCAGCTCTCTTTGAGCTCTCTGTGCCACAGTGGGAGTTGAGTGGATGGCAGTGAGGTACCAGGAATAAGGGACCCGATGCTCTTCCCTATGATGGCCCGCTGTTGGGTCTCTCCTTGACAGAAGGCCTCCCTTTCAAGGTGACTTTAATAACTGGAGCCTTTATCATCTCTTACATCGTGGGGAAACTGAGAAGTTATCGGCAGCTGTGTGGCCCTGCTTACATGAGAAACAGGCAGCCACCATCTGTGAAATTAAGTACATTCCCTCAAAAAATTAATTTAATTAGCCCTGATTCCATAAGTAATACAACTAGATCTCCCCGTTGCCTCCCAGGAGAAGCCCGTTCTAAGTCAAGTGTACCAGGAGACCATATTTGGAAGCGAGTCAATTATTAGTTTAATTCAGTCATTAATTTAATTTTAGAGAAGCAGGAATGTCGACCAGTAGAGAGGTGGCTGTGGTCTGCAGGGGCTCTGGCTCGAGCAGCGTGAGGATGTGCAGGCCGTACTGACCATGGCTGAACCACCCTTAGCTGAAAGTCACCCCTTGGTCTGTTCTCTGTGCTTTTCCAGATGTTTTGTTTTATTCTGCCCTCAGCACAAGATCATCCAAGGGCTGCAACATCGTCCTGTGCTGCAGCTGCTCTATAGCCTGAGCTGCAGAAAGCATGGAGAGACTGAGGCCAGGCATTGGCCAGGGCTATTAAATGCAGCTTGCTAATCAGCCATGGAAGAGAAGCAGTCGTGACACTTGAATTAGAGTCTGATAGTAGATAGTTTGACTACAGCCCTAAGCACTGCCATGAAATGCATTAAGTGACCTGTCACATGTGGTTTGCTGTTTTGCTCATCCTCTGCCCTGCAGAGGTCTGCGTGCACAGTGACTTCCTCGTGGCAATGGGAATTCTTAAGACTACCACGCACCCATCTCTGCTGGAGCAAGCAAACTGAGGTGTAGAGATGGATGCTTTATGCGCTACGGATACTTCATCGACCACTAGGTTATCCACATCTGCAGTACAGCAACAGTCTGGCAGGTGGAAAATGTTTGATATTAATATAAATATTTTAACCCATGAAGTGCAAGAAGGTGAGGAAGTTTTATTCCATGTAATTCTCAAGCTCTAATGCTGAGAGGTTCTTCTCTGTGTTCAGTGTCCCTGGATTTACTAGTGACTTTCTTAGAGAAAACCTGTACCTTTGGGTAGGTATGGAAACTGGTAAGTGGGCAAACTCTGTGGTCCAGCACCTCAGAGCAGGCTCTGAGTGGGATGAAACAAGGCAGCACGTGGAGGTAAATATTCGGTACTGTATGTGGGAAATTCAGCCATCCGTGATTGCTGCTAATGGTAATGACAGTTGTGAGTGTATGTCTTTGTGCATCAGGTTGCAAAATCAACCCCTTTGTGCCAGTGGAGAGTCTCTTAAGGTTTTCTCTTCCCTTCCTGCTATCAGCCAGAGCAGCTGCTTCTCCTCTAGAGCCCACCATGAGATCTGCTCTGCCACTCTCATGTAGCAGGTGTCGTTATCCAGGGTATTCCATTAGGATTTACCTTAGAGGGGATCTAAATAGCTCTGCCAATACACTGTAATAAAAAATTAGAGCAATTCAAAGCAAACAAACAAAAAATACCCCAGCTTTTGAGACAATACTTATTTCCCTGGTACCTAGCACACAGAGTGAGGCCCTGCTGAATTTGTTGTCCACTTTTCCAACTGTGGGAGCAGCTCCTACTGATTATTTTGTTACCTACATGCAGTTTGGCCACTTCAACAACAGGAATTGCTGGGCACTGCCAGGTTAATCTGGCACCTGCTTAATTAGCACCTCAAGTGTTGTCCATCAAATGGTCTGCTACAGCCAGAGCTCCTGGGGCATCTCCAGCACTGTCCAAACTTCCCCCTCTTGTGACTGATTGGCTTGGCTGAGGTGCCACCCATTGCCTCCATGTCCCTTTGTTACCTTTGGATGAAGGGATTATCATGGGAGTTCCTGGGTCACCCTAGGTAGTGGTGACCACATGCATGCAGCCATGACCCACTGAGTTGTGTTGGGATTGCTGCTCGCTGAAATCATCATCCCATAATTTCAAAGAGCTTCCTTCAGATACTGGGTTAGGTTCTGGTTTCTGGGCCTGCTAGGGAAGTGCAGAGAGCTCATGGTTTGTCTTTTAGGGAGGCTCCAGATCTGGGCAAAAGCCCCTCTGCCAGCCTTGAAAAGGGCTGAGTAAAATGAGCTGTGTGATGTTGGGCTTGATTGTCTGCATCTAGATGGCTTCAGGTCTCTGCTAAATATCTGTTATCATTTATACTGTTACTGTGCCCGTGTAACGTCAGCCAGTGGCACTCAGGGGCCTCTCCCCCAAGAGCAGGTGATTGCTGTGCAGGGAAGGATGCTGAACTGAGTATGGATGGTAGAAGACCATACCTTCTAGGTGTGCTTAAACTGTGCTTGGAAATCACAGGTTTGGCTGAATCTGGAGCACGGACCACAGGCATGATCCAGTTCATTCTCTGTTGGTGTGTCATTCACTTTGGCCCCAGATATGCTGAGGCAGCTCAGGAAGTGACACCTGCCTGTAAGGGCCTGTGGCAGTGGGAAGGGATTTCTGTTGTTGGGGTGTCTAGGCCAGCTTCACAGCAACGGGGCTAAATCCTCACTGGTGCAATCTGCTCAGCTCATTGGTGCTGCACCAGGAAGGGATCTGACCCTGGCTGCAGTTTTCTTGCCCACTTAAGCATGTTTACTTCTCTTTGCCAAAAAGATGGTGCATGAAAATGGCTTTTATTATCAGAAAAAGAAGTTTGCAGTGGAACCTGTCTCCTTGGGTGCGCTGATTCTATTTTACAAAGAAAGAACATATTGTTTTAATTAATCATATGAAAGCAAAATTAACATGATTATGTGAAAGGTGCTGTAAATCATTCTGATTCACGTCGTTGAACAAAGAGTGCTTAGTTATTCCAGAGTTGTTAAAGATTTTATCTACCCAAGTGAAAATTCAATTAGCACAACCCTGTCTCGTATAAAAGTAAGGATTCTGACTGCAGGAAAAACTTTGTGTGTGAATACTACCTTGTGCCACTTTGATAAATTACTGTAATTAACTGTATCCCACGCAAGCTAAACAAAACTTACAGAAATGCTGTTGTGCAGAGGGAAGATCTCCTCTCTTGCTCTTAGGTAGGAATTCAAATAGTCTCCACAATATTGTTTTGAGCATCCTGTTCTACGTCAAGGTAGAAAAAAAATTGTCCACAAATGCAGACAGCTCTGAAACACACTTCTCCCCTTCCTGCTGCGTTACAAACAGGCACCGCACTTCACATGTTTCAATTAAGCAACTTGAATTCAATTAGTTAACTCAAGACATTAGTAGTGATAGGCAAACTAAGAAATGAGGTTGCTGGGGAAGGGCTCTGTTCGCACTCCCAGGCCTGGGGGAGAGACGTGCAGAGGTGTTTAAAAAAACAAAAGAGCAGAAATGCTGAGGGTGGCACACTCTGCCAGAATGCATCATCTTAATGGAAAAATAAGTACACAAACAAATGGGTTTGCATTCTTGGGCATGTCTTCCCCCTCCTGCTAATTACATTTGTCAGGTTTGGGCTGAATCCTCCTCCTGTAAGGTGTCTGTGGGGTCGGGCTCTTTGCTACCTGTGCTCAAGGTGAGGTGGGTGCAGCTCTGGTTTGGGGCTGCTCTCTGAGCTGCTCCCCTCCAGTGCTGCTCTTTGTGTGTGTGGCAATGTGCACTGTTAAGGAAATAGCAGTGCCCTTTCTTGTGGGAGTGGTAAAGCGGTGTTCAAGTGGCAGCTTTTAGTGTTTTTCATACTCTTCCATAGAGGGATTTTCTTCCATAGGTGTTCTACACTGTGTTTTCTGACTTCTGTGTAGGTGAAGTCATATGTGGTACACAGTGTCCCATGGCCAGGACTATTCTACCTACCTACTATTTTATTCTGTAGGTTAATCTACTGTGTGTACTGGGAGGGCAGTCTTGCAGGATCTTGAAAGCGATGGCTGCATGTTCTGGTTGGAGATGATGCTGTTTGGAAATTGAGATGGTTCCTTCCATCATCCTATCTTCAGCAGACTTACCCACTGAGAAACAAGAAAAACATGAATGTTAAATCTGTGCAATCAGAGGGAAGAAAAAGACCGTGGGACTCACCTTACTCTGCTGTGTGCTTGGATGAAATGTATACCCCTTCTCTTTTCGATTGTCTACTTTGATTCCATGTTTTTGGTTGTATTTAGTAGCTTTAATTTCCCTTCCAATTTGACTGAATTGTCCAAACTGGCAAGTGTTTGCCAAAAATGGTGCACATGAGAAGTCTTGGACTGTGGAAGCTCTGTCTGTGAGTAGCACCTTGCCAGACTTGTGGGATCTTCTGCTTTTTGGAATGGAAAAAGATGAATGCAAGTTAGGTTTGAGTTATAAAATGGACCTGACGTGTGTCCCTGGAATTTTAACCCTGACACAAGACTTCATGACAGCTCTTGGCATGTATATTAATTGGGAGAGTATGCTTGCTGGCTAAGATCCCTGTGCACTGTTGTATTGATTGAGAGAGAATAAAACTTAGGAATGGCAGAATTGCTGGCTTTGCTCTCTGCAGCACCTGAAAGCATTGTGGAAGTCTCCCAGGCATGTAATGTCCTGCTCTGATCCTTCTTCTATTACAGCTCAAGCACTGGAAGTTGTGGGGTCAGATCCTCAGCTGGAATATACGAGCACTGCTCTGATTCAGGTCAGAGATCTATGCCAGTTAGATCTGCCAGGGATCTATCTTCTGAAATGGTTTTTTTTGTTTGATTTTTTTTTTTTTAAAGGAAGTTGTGGGCAAATATAACTGGTAACAAGTGAGATACAAATGGCTGTAGGTTTAGGCAAGGGAAAGTGAGTGTGGCAGGGAGCGAAGGCGGTGGTGAGCACTGGGAGCTGTCACTGCAGTTCGGATGAAGTGCAAACAGCTGGCTGTGCTTTGTCACACTGCAACATGTTCCCTGGGAGGTGAATGTCAGGGGAGCTGATCAAACACCCAAACCCCGGTGCTGATGAGGGGATGGCTGGGATCTGCCTCTGTACCCACACACAAATCCCCTGACCTGCAGCAGCGTCCCTCCTTAGTGCAAACTGCTGTTTCTCAGCAGCTTGCTCTCCCTGCCAGCTTAATTTCAAGTCTGTTGGATTTCAGGATTTCTCCTTTTAATCCCCCACTTATTTCTTTCAACAGAAACAGTCAACAGTTTTGGGTCGAGGTGGATTAGTCCGGGCAGTGTGTGCGTTAGCAGCGAGCGCTCTCGTGGTGCGGGAAAGCCCGCAGCGTGTTCCCTCTCTGTGCCAGATTAGCTCCACCATTCCCCGCTGAGCGAGGAAATGGGTCATTGCTAATGCTTAATTTGGTTTCTCCGAGGTGTGCTGCACTGCCATGTAGCACCAGTGCATGAGGTTTGCTGCTCCTGAGCCTCTGCCCCTTTCCACGGCGGTGCTCGCACAGAGCTGCAGTGAGGCAGTGGTGGGGCCTTCTGGTTTTAGCCCTTCTCTGATGCCATTCTGCATTCCTCACAGAGACAAAGTTCATGTCATCAAAGTCAGACTTGCTGGGTGGTAAAACTAGTCTGTTATCCCTGTCTTCCAGAAGCCTGCAGCAGTACTGTGTGAAACAGGAGCTGTGCAACTGCCTGCCTTAAACATCCTTTGGGGCGAGGCTCGGAGCTGCCCCCTTGGTGATGACCATTCCCTTTGCAGAGTCCTGATATTGTCTCTAAGCATGAAGAGGTGGGGCTGGAAGTTTGGTTTGGGGCAGGCATGATTCCTGCTATATCTCTTGGATTTCTAAAGAAATATTCCATAAAAAGCAACTAGTCTAAGTTCTTATTCTATATATATTTTGATTCCACTTCAGTACTTTGCAAATAAGTATAATTCTAGGGAACCTCTGCCCTGTGTCTGTGTGTGCTTATGCGTGGGTAGCAGTGGGTGCTGGCAGTGCAACCAACCTCTGTTAACAGCACTGTGACCTCTGGTTTGTCACAGGACAGTATGCTCCTGGTGTGACCAACTGATTCCTGTGCCACAGGTGGCTGAGATCTGGGGTTCAGACTGCTGTGCAAACCCATGCAGGTGCTTGTCTTCCTTGCCTGTTGCAAAGCAGTGGCAGCAGAGCTAGGGCTGCCCTCCCTGTCTCTTGAGCTGATTTAAAAGCCAGTTGTTGGCTGAATACTTTATTCATCCTTCACTCCTTGCTCCCCTTTGTGCTTTCTTGGTCTGTTTTCTAAACAAACATTAACTCACATAATTTTACTGGTTGTCAAGCAGTGGTGGAGTTTATTTGGCTAGTCACTTTTTGTTTTGCAAAATTAATTTGCTACGGTTGGATTTAAGTGGCTGTGGAAGTCATTAATGAAACCTTACGTTCTCATTAGCCAGAATAATACAGTTGCTCTATTGTAATCTTTAGAATCTCTGCAGAGTGAATGAGATGGATGCTGGTGACCTTTCTCTGCAGGGTGGTGGGATGGTTGTTTGCCATCAATGTGCCTCCTTCAGAAAGGGCATCCTTCTTGGGCAGAGCTGTGGAGCATGACCAGGAGGCTAATCATGGTGGTCAGGAGCACAGTCAGCACTTTGGGAATGTCTCCATGACAATTTCTGCCTTCCCTTCCCATTGCTAAAGGGATCCCTTCCCACCCCAACACTGCAGGTTCTCTGCTGGGTAAGGGCTACCCAGGGTTTATTGCATTACAGATGAGTGCTTCAGCTATATGAAAAGGTACATACAGAAAGGTACATAGTGATGGAGCAGCTCTTCTCTCAGTCACAGGAGTAAGCTGGGTTTGGGGCATGAGAATGAATTTCTTATGGAAGGAAAGTTAATTTCAGAGATGTTTCTAGGGAAAGCTGGTTGGAGGCTGATGTTGCAGGGGTGTGCGGGCAGCAGCCATGCCAGGGAGAAGGCAGAAATACCCTCTCTTCAGGGCAGGCAGAAGAGAAAGAGGAATGCGTTCCTTTCCTTTAAAAATAAAGAGGAATGTAGGACAAAGGAGAAGGTAATAGAAAAAATTGAATGGGGCAGAAGAAAAACCCCAGCTCATGGAGCATAATGGGATCGTGCTATTGTTTGAAGGCTTGTTCCTTTCATGGTTTTTTTTGAGATGTTATATTTTGTTGTCACAAATGCTACTATACTTAAAAAATAAAAAAAATAAAAAAATCATTCTTTCTGTTGGGACAAATAAAAAGCCCAACTTTGTTTTAGAGTAAAGTAGGATTTTGGTGTTGTGCTGGGCTCAGAGATTCACCTTTACCAAATTAGAGTTCATCCCTCTATTTGTAGACCAAATGGGAATCTTATATTTAGGGGGATCAAGCTCTGCTGCTGCGGAGAGGATGAGCTGTTGTGAATGCAGAGCTGCAGCCTGTGAGCAGAAAGGTGATTGAATTCCAGGGAGACAAACAGGCCGAGCTGTACAGACATACAGCTGGGGATGTGGTTCTGGGGTGGATGAGTCCTTCTATAAATAATTGTCAAGGAATACAACATGGGATACAAAGGACAGAAAGTGATGTGAAGGACAAAGTTGCACAACTAGGGAATACACAGAGTGGAAAGAATCGTATAGAAAAAAAAAACAAAAAACAAACCAGAAGTTCTGAGGTTACAGCAAGTAATGATGCTTCCCTCCTGTAGAGTGCTTTGAATGAAAAGCACTTGGTGAAAGTGGCTTGTAAACTGTACACTGGATTAAATTCCTTCTGAAGCTCATGGAATTGCTTCAATTTATTTTTCTTTAATGAGTAGGCCTTGAGAGCCACATTTTGATCCCTTGTGCCTTCTGAATGTTCTCTTACCCTTCTGGGCAAATGCATCAATTGATTTCAGTTGGAAAGTTTGAGCACTAAGACTGCTAATTGTGAGCTAAAATTCTCCTGTTGTCGCCTAGGATTGTCAGCTGTCACAGGATCAAGAGCCTTTTTCCATATCAGTTTTATAAAGGACTTCTGGTACCAGCACAGATAAATCCCAGTGCAATGCTGAGTAGGATTATGGCTGGGGAAATATTACTTGAAGGAGAAATGGAGAGCTGAACAGGTTGAAACTGCTTGCAAACCTGGGCAGAACTCAGAAGATGTTTTCAACTGGGAAATCTAAGTGGAGAACCGGCGTCAGAGCAAGGCTCCCTAACGTTTCCCTTCAAAGTGGCATGAGGAATTTGCCTCAGTTAATATTGCACAGGTCGTGTATCTTGTTGTATCTGCTAAACAGCTAGCTTGTCAGATGTTTGTAGCTGACTCAGATTTTTACATGTTTTAGCCTCAAAGCTGAAAAGACCACATTGCACTCATCTCTTGGGGGAAAACAGCCATCTCAAAGTAGCAGGAGTATGAGGCAGTAGAACGGCCTAAACATGAGACCATTTCCAAAGTGTTGCTGAATCTTTAAATCTTACAAGATTTCCATCCCCTTTCCAGACCTTCTGGTTAAGGTAATGCTGGGGCACTGTCACCTGCATGACTTGGAGAACAGCATTGCGTATTGCCGTACTGACATCTCAGCTGAACCTCTTCAGATTTTCCTTCTTTCCCTCTAAATTAATAACTGCTACCCTCTTTGTTTTAAGGTTTACTGTGACCGTGCACCACATAATTGCAGTTAAGGGTGTAAATCAGGGAAAGGAACCCCGGGCCTGACATTTATTATCAATAAATAATCAGAACAATCTGGGAGCTGTAGCATGACGAGGAGTGTCTGTGGACTAAAGGGGGCAGGACTCTGAAAGTGCAGTGAAGCAGGAGAGTGGAGAGAAAAATAACTAATGCTTATTGAATAAAACCATTCTGCTCTCAATCACTGAGAATTAGATTTAGAAAGAATTAGATTTTGAAGAGAGTTGAGCAAGCTGATTTGGTGATGTGTAGTGCTGGGGTCTGCCTTGTTTGCAGAAGCGTGGGCATTGAGGTTATGCCTCTGAACTGTGTGTGATTGGGTAGGGATAATAATGAAAGACATTCTTGGTGAGTCTGAACTGCTGGCACAAAGCATAACAACATGATGGTTGTAATTAAAAGATGTGATTAAACTTTTCAGCTGGGCAGAGCTTGGTACCACACTGTATGTTAGCTGCCTAAAATCCCCTAAAATCAAGAAAGTGCTAACAGTGAGCAGGATGGGCTTGTATTGGGGGAACTGTACTGTGTAAATCAAGTCTTGGACTTGCGTGGTGTTTGGAGTTATGTCTGGGCAAGTGGTAAGGCAGCAGAAGAGAACGTGGGACCACTGAGTGGCATGGTTTAGAGGACATGCTGATGATGGACTGATGGTTGGACTAGATGATCTTAGTGGCTTTTTTCTACCTTAATGATTCTATGACCAGAGATGTTTCCTTGCCCCAATGGTAAGGGGTGAGCTCTCCTCTCCCATGAAACTGGCAGAACAGATGGCTGCTGATTAGGGCTGGAGCTTTAGCTTTGTTTTTACTCCCCTATGGTCTGCAACTTTCAGTCCTTCCTGGCCACTTCTTTACCCTTCCACATTGCCTTCCTCCTGTCTGTGATTCCCTCTATGTTATCTAGGAGAGTGTTGGCAGAAGGGCTGTCACTCCTGACGATTGACAAAACGAAGGGCATTTGTCCTTTTGTCTACCAGTGTGATAAGCAAATCCAGTGCCAGTCATTTGCATGCAGAGAGGACCGTTTCATTAAGAATTTCATTAAGATGGTAATGTTTAATGTTTCCTGGAAAAAATGAGTTTTTGGGTTGTTCAATTATATAATTAAAGTCAGAGAATTAGGGAAGATTGCAAGCTGCTTGCATAATGTGGGCAAGTTTAATGGTAAAACTTGTAAATAAGTTCAAAGGAAATGAGCTTTCTTTGTTAGTTGCCTTGAATGGAGTTTGTCTCCCGCAAGGGTGAAGGATGGAGAGGAGGGCAGATGGGGAGTTAACGGGTTTTGATACAGGAGTGTTTGAGGAATAGCTCTCTCTTTTCCTCTGAGTTTGGGCAGTGGGAGGCAGGTGATCTGGTACAGCACAGCCAGCCTGCTGAGAGAACCGTACCCGTGGGCCCTGCAGAAATCATTCCTTGTGGAGGCTGAGACTTAAGAACATTTCTTTCGCTTTGTTTAGCACTGGCTCACAATGGCATTGCCTTAGTATTTTGCAAACTAGATTTTTTTTTTTCCATGTCATTATATCTGAGTAAGGATGGAGTGCAGCATGTATGTTGTGGCAGAACTGCCTGCTCCCCCTGTGTGCACAGGGAGGATAATCCAGTGCTGACCTGACTAAGGGTTGAAGGTAGTGTATATCCAGGCTAGTTAGGTAGAATCAAGGTATGGGAGGTGTGCACACATGCTTACATGTCTATGTAGATACACGTATGTCTATCTGAAAGGAACAAATTCAGACACAGCAGTGCTAATACGGTAAGCCAACAGAGTACGCCCCGTCTGCTTTGCTCTAGAACGAGCTTCCTTCATGTCAAAAGCCAAGGCAATGGCTGTGAGTTAAGAGGGATTCTCTCCCCTGCTGGATACAGGCTCTCATGATGACTGTGCCCCCGATAACCCTGCAGCAGCTTGACATCCTTGTGTCTACTCAGTTTTACCAAATCCTACTGCTAGGAGAGTGTTCCAGAGCACTACAGGAGCTGAACCTGGAATCCTTCTAGCATCCAGGTGGCTTATTAGACTCCCTGACAAACATCTAGCACCAGCACTGGTTATCATTCAAGTGGGACATGTGGCAGGGAGCTGCTGTGCTCCTTTCTACTGAGGGTTACCAAAACATCTAGCACCAGCACTGGTTGTCATTCAAGTGGGACGTGTGGCAGGGAGCTGCTGTGCTCCTTTCTACTGAGGGTTACCAGATCCAAGCAGTTATTCCAGAAGCTCTCTGAATCTTTTAATAGCATCCTTTAAATGATAGTCCTGAAAGGGAACATAAAAAGGGGATTTATTAGGGAGAATTCCCTACAGAAGCTCAAGCAATATAACACCTTAAAAAGAAAATGGTGACCTGACAACACTGCAACAATAAGTCATGTATTATGTCCTTCTCTTTCTAGTGCTTTATGTACTTTAAGGAGATGACCGTTTTGGATGCACCATTATTCTTTATAAAGAAGATCTATATTTGAGTGATTGAAAATAACAACTGTTCCCTGCTTTAGTTTCTTTCAGTGTTCCTTTTCAGTTCATTGTGAGCCTTTATTTTGATTTGCAACATTTGAAAGTTGGCCAGCACATTAATATTTCATATAGAAAAATCATTTATACAGATTAATTTATTCAGTACTCTCTTCCTTGTTCAGCTTCTACGAGATCTGCAAAGATATCCTGAAATTTCTTAAATCCTGTTTCGTTTTGTTTTAAACAAAATATTTCCTAAATATTTTGCAACTATCACCTTGGGTTGTGGGATAATTTGGACCATTTCATTTGGAATATATGGTGATGATGCTATGTTTTTGAGATGTGACATCAGGCCCTGTATTGGCTAGTAATAATAATAGTCTGATTTTTGTGGTTGTGTGCCATTACCTATTAGTAGTAAGCCTATCCGTCAGTATCTATTCCCTTCTCCTGCAGATTTTAACACTTTTGACTTTTTTTTCCCCTGACCTCTGAGCACTCTGCAAATCTTTTCAGCACATTGACAAGAATGATGCATAGATCTTTCATTGTTATTTATCTGTAATGTATTATGAGTCAATGAATCACGTATTTGCCTTCTGCCTGATAAATACTTGGCTGCAGGAAGAAATATATCCAGTCATTTCTAGTAAAATAAAGGTAAGTCCCGTGAGTTTACTACTGGGTCAATAAAAATGTGTCCAGGCGTTATGCTGATCAAAGGGGATTACTGGGTTATTGAATGGGAGGTAAGTTCTTATAGATTAAAGAATTTGATTTTGAAATAGCTTTGAATAAAAACATACCATGCGTGTTGCCACTGGCTAACCTTTTTGGTTCTCTGTGATAAAAGGAGTGGTTCTATTATGTTGCCTTATTAACAGTGTAACAGGTGAATAACATCATTTTGTAGTGGGACCTGTCATTGCATTTCAGATTTGGTTTGTTGGTCAACTCTTATGAATGAAATGAATTCCCTATGAAGCTGCTCACATTCTGGGATTCATGAGATCCAGTGTGGGCTGCAAAGATTTGTCTGTCACCTATGGGACCAATAGGAGCCAGTCCTTGCCCTACAGCCCCATCTGGTAATAACAGTGATCTTGAGCAGCTCTCTGCTTTGTAACATCCTCTCCCATTGAACATTTTAGTTTTTAGTTACTGTCATCATAGTGTTGAGAAGAGTGGGAATGTATTTTGCTTCCCGAATTCCCTGAAGGAGCTGGCTCCATTACTGCAAAGTAGTTGAGAATGCTGCATGAATGGGGAAGATTGATGAGCAGTAAGTAAAATATTTAAAGATGTGTGTAAGACAAGCTTTGCATGGCAACCATTTATCATCTTGAGTGGATTTCATCTCCAAACAGAGTTCAGACTTTTAAAGGAGAAAACAAGAGCTTTTGCTCCCTGGAGCAGCAGTTTCAGAGGACTTGAAGGAGCAGCAGCCATCACAAAATTAGTTTCTCTCTGTCTGGATCCTTACTGAACTATTGGCAGTTACACTTTCGTTGCTGCAAAGACTTGGTTGCTGTTGATGGCAAGAGGGACACAATCAGACATTTCAACAGTGTAATTACTCTGGTGTGGAGGCAAGAAAGTTGTTCCAAGGTCGTGTTGTCACGTCGTAGCAGGCTGTTTCCTGCATCTCATTTTTATGCCCACACACAAAGAGACACTTTTCTGGCTGATATTTATAGAGAAGTCCTACAGTCATTTTAATTATGCACAACATACTGATGCCTGCTTCACTGATCATAATTGCAGCTCTGACCTGTTTTATTTTGTGATTTAGATGCCTTCTCTTTTAAGCATTGCTCTGGGGTATGATTTACAGTGGCAGTTACTAGAAGTGAGAAGATGAGCATTGATAAGAGCTTCAGCTAGTGGACTGCCATGAAGGCTCCTGTGTGATCTTGAGAAACGTGTTGCTATGTTTCAAACAGTCGGGAAGGGACAAAGTGGGACCTGCCTGACCCACACTGGAGAGGCGTGGGAACAAACTGTTCAGGGATGTGGAGGAGTCACAATCCCTGGAGGTGTTCAAGAAAAGGGTAGATGATTTATATGGTCAGGAGTGGTCATAGACGTGGGCTGGTTATTGGACTGAGTGATCTTTCCAACTTTACTGATTCTATGATTCTGCTTGTGTGGCTGTCTGGCCCATCCCCTCCAATTCTGTTTCCTCTCCTAGCACTTCCCAGTATAAGAGGCTCGCATGCCAAATATTTCATCTATTCCTTCTGCAAGTTTTATTTATTGATTTGATTGAAGTGATTGGTTGTGCAGAGGCAGGCCCAAGAGCAATGTGAGCACTGTTCCATAGGCAGCTCTTGTTATATACCTCCTGTGGCAGGGTACTGTCAAAGAGAAGCACTCCAGCATCACTGCCTTGTCCCCTCCTTTTGTCACATTAAAGATTCACTAACTAGTGAAATCCATTTCTTGTAAAACAAGGAAATGTGGGAACGTGGCATCTCGAGCAGCAGCGCTGCCAGCCTGCATATCATAGCAGAAGCACCCCCAGGGAGTGTCTGGGAAGACTTAATTTTTTAAATCCCCTGTCATGTTGTTATGTCACTGTTTCGTTTACCAGCAGAGATGTCAGAAGACATGTCCCATGGGGCTTCGGCAGTGCTTGACAACAAAGCATTTGTCACCTAATGCGTTTAAGTGGTTACTCAGGGCAGGGGAGGCATGAGCGTTTGGGAGAGAAGACAACACGTTCATTTCAAATGTTCTGCCTGGCGGGTATTCCTGCTGATGGAAGGAGGTTGGGAGACAGGGAGACCTTTGGAGGGTCCGTGGTTGCCACCTGCAGGGCCCTGTTTTGGTCACTTTAGCTCTGTCAGCCAGTCAGTGCTTGCATCTGCTCCTTCTCTGCAGTGAGGTGCTGTCGTGTTCTAAAGTGCCATAACCTGCACTGCAAGATGCAGCCCATCTTCATGCTGGCACTGTGGTGGTTCTCACAAGCTGAATCTGGAATACAGAGCCCTAAAAGTGAGTGATGCTGTATCCTGGGGCTACAAACAAGACTCTTTCAGCTTCACAAAGGGCTTGGGCTATTCTGCAGTGAGCAAGCATCTGAGTTACTGTGCCACAGAAGTGCAGTAGGCATCCCATTGTCAATGGGTGTATACAGAACAGGGTTTGGTTTCTGCAAATGTCCTCTTGAATGAGGTCAGTTCGGTTCTTGTTATGTGTTTTATTTATTTGTTTATTTACAGATTTAAAATTTCCCCTGAACACTTCATCAAAACAAACAAATTAAGGGTGTCATATGCTAGGGAACCACATCAGCAGATGACCAAAAGAGATCTAATCAATAATGAATGAGAAAGGTGTCTCACTGCTTGCTTTGCCTTTCTGCTGGGATCATTCTAATTGCATTCCTCTCCGTGGCTGTAGACTTTTTTTGTTTGGCTTCCCCTTGTATTTTAAGGAAACATGACATGGTACAGCTATCAAAACAGAATTTTAGGAGAAGGAATGTTCAGCAATATAGCACTTCAGTTGCTGTAGAAGCATTCAGTGTGGGGCACCTAACAGCCCATTGCAGTGGTCTAGATGACTCCTCTCACCTTTAGGTTAATGGTTTGTGTGTTTAGCTGCTCTGAAATGGGTTTACTGCCACATGCTGAGTCCAGTTCAGTGGAACATCTGTAGGAAAGATGAGTTGTTGAGATGTTCTGTGTGTTTTGTTTGTTTTTTCTCCCAAGATGGGAAAAGAAATGCAGAATGTATGGGCCATATTCTGTAGCATTCCCAGGCTACTTCTGCTAATAGCTTCAGCCAGAGTGAAATAAATTACTCAGCAGTGTTTCTTTGTCCTAGATTCACTGCCCTGGCAGGAAGGAGATGGGAACAACCATTCTCTCTGCTCTGACCTGACATGTAAAATTCATTTTATTGAAGCTGAGTTGTTTTAACTGTTCCTTTGTTGTGTGACAGCAAACAATACTGCGCTTTCTGTGTCCTGTCATCTTCTCCAGTTGTATCATCATCTCCCATTTGGGCTTTCCCTGAAGCCTGTACAGGTTTGTAGCTTCTAACAAGGGCTTGTGTTAGCACAGACCTCATATTGTTGATTCATCCAGGTTTTGGGTTTGCAGACCTGACTGCTCCTTGACCTGGTCTTTCTCTTGGCAGCATGGCTGGCCTGCCTTTGATGGATGAGGGTGTAAAATGAAGCCCACATCCTCCATCCCACCCACTCTCCTTTTCCTTCACTTCTTTCCCCACTGAGGCTACAGTTCCCAGAGGCATGCACCTCAGTCTGACTCAGATCAAACAATTCCACAAGTGTCAGATCCTTAAAGTGGAGATGACAGCTACGATAGGGCATATCACCCTGCTGTTGCCATCAGGACCCAGTGTGACAGTCACAGTGCTTGTGGGGCTTTCAATAGGCAGAAGATTCCCTCAGAACTTCTGGACACAAAGCAGCTTATGAATGATTGATGATCAGCCCATGAGTGCTGCAGGAGGTGCTCCACACAGGGCTGACTGAATCCAGCATCTGCCACTCACCCTGATGGATGCTGCAGAGAGGTCAGCACTGCTGGTGAGCTGAAGGGGACTTCTACCATTTGACTTTGCAGGATGGGGTTGTGGGTTCCTGTTTTGAAGCTTTGGTGAGCAGCATGACTGTGTCACATCTGGACAGATCTGATCTGAAGCACGCAAAGGAGACACAGGCCCTGCCCAGCTGTCTGTGCTGGTGAGAGCCATCACAGATGGGTTCTCCAGCGGGTGGTTGTGCCACCCCCAGAGCATTACTGGCAAAAATAACCATATGCAGAATCAAACTTGGCTATATAGACACTGAGTGATAATTCATCTAATGGATTTCTAGTTTGAAAGGCTTTCATGCTTTGTAATTTTATGTCCAACCTGTTCTTACCTTGCTAGGGTAACTGGAAGTTGCTTGGAAGTTATGAGACAGTTTATCCTGAGCAAGAAACTTTAATTGCCCTTCAGCTTGTTTTTACATTTTTTGTAAAAACAAAATTTTTTGTAAAAACAAGCTGAAGGGCAATTAAAGTTTCTTGCTCAGGATAAACTGTCTCATAACTCATCAAACTCCTTTGGGTTGTCCTCTTCTGTCCCTCTACACAATGGAAGAAGTCTGACAGTTTGGATATATGTCCCTTGTTATCAAATACAGGTATGAAATGAGATAAGAAGCATGTGATGAAACCTTAGGCCTTTTTCTTTGCTCTATTGTGCATCTGGGAAGATGTCTTCTAACATTTCCTACATTTTGATGAAGAATGTTTCCTCTTACTTCTTAACTTTCTGTCCTAGCAGGCCAAATAAAATTGTCAGGGTACATGCAGACAGCAACCAGAGATGTCTGTTCATAAAAGCACTGCAGACCCATTCTGTATAAAGAAAGGTTCTGCCGCAGGCTCCAGCTTGGTACTGATTCAAATCCACCTGAGCCCAATGTTTTGTGAGTATAAAGCTTGTTATATGCATACAGAGTAAGCATTCAGCTAGCAAAATCTCACTTCCCCTTCCTACCTTTTAATGTATCATCATCTGAAAGCCAAGAGCAGTTATTATTACGCACTGTCATTGACCAGCATATGCTGAATGTGGAGGCATTGTAGTCAAGAATAAAAATCTGGCTTTAGACTCCTGGGACTGATTTCCTACGAAGGTGAAAGCAAACCTGTGACAGTCAACAAATTAGGAAATTCCTGATGTGTTACACAGCACTGTGTGCAGGAGCTCTGGGGGATGTGATGCAGAAATATGGCCCATTAGCAGAGCTCATAAGGTGTCGATGTTCTCGTGGGTGATACAGGATGTAAAACCAGCCAGGCACTACAACAGAACACAAGCTTGGCACCTTGAGAAAGTTCCTGTTCCTGAAGCCTCCAGGAAGGGCTGTCTTCATTTGAACGTGCTGTTGTTAGGGTGCAACAATCTGAAGCCCAAACGCGGCATGGACGGAGGTGATTTAGTAAGAGTCAGCTCAATAGGAGGAGGAGAGTGGAACAGAACTGCTAGTTTGGTTTGCAGAGATATCAGCAGTGCACCAGTTAGATCCTTCCAGTGTTGGTGCCAGGGCAGTGTGCTTCCCCCTGGTGATCCTAGCCCTGGGGTGAGCACAGTGCTGCAGGAGAAAGGCAGGCAGTGAGGATGTGGGTGGATTTCTGCTCCTTTGTCAGCAAATCTGGTGCACAGCTCTTGAGGCATTAGTTACTGCTCTACTGCAAGCACGCACATCCTTTCATTGGCACAAATGCCTTTGGGTGGATCTTTGGGCTGTTTTTCTTATCAAAAGAGGTGAAATCCATGCAGCTTGGGATGCTTGGTGGTTGCTGAGGCTGTCAGTGCTGCTTGTAATCTGAAGTCACTCCACAGCACTGTAATCAGCAAGGAAACATGCCAGTATGGGCAGGTGTTAGAGCGGCTTACTAATTTTTATCAGACGATAAATGTTTTCATTTATTCTCTGTCGCAGAAGAAGCCCTGGTTACTCTTTGGGAAAATTGAACAGAGATAATAGGTTTCCACTAATGCTCCTCTTCTATCTTGCTTACTCAGAGCCAGTCCCATCTCTTCAATAGGAAGACCAGCTTGTCTGTTGAACATATCATTGCCAAAGCAAACTGTGGAAATCTAATGATATTGCATATTGCTCTCAAAGATGGAGAAAACATTTGTAATGCTCCAGCTTATCACTAAGCTGCCCAGTCACGAAAGAAGTAGCAAGGTGATGCATTCAAATAGCAGCAGGAAAAATAACAGAAGAGGAGAAAAATGTTTCAAGAAATCTCTGCCTGGTGCTAACTTTTCTTATCAAAATGACCAATGCTTTTGCTTGATCAGTATGATTGTAATAGAACCTCTGAGATGTGATTTGATATCATGGAGGTATTGTTTGGTAAGCTTATTTTACTTTTTTCTACCAATCTCCTTCCCTGTTCCATAGTTATACTGAAAAAATAGTAATTGAGAGTGCATATAATGCTTAAGTTTTTATTCATAGCAGCTATCCACTGGTGAGCTTTAGTAACAATTATCTTCTTCCCAAAGCGTAGGACTGCACAGCAAGAGATTAGATTGGTTTTGCGACTTTGTGACCAACTTTCTTTCTAACCTTGGGCAAACCTTTTGATCACAATTATGTCCCAGTGCCCAGTGTTATTAAATTTAATAACGTAATTTAAAACAAATGCTGTGATGTGAATGGGTCCACTGACGTAAACCCCATTACTGTACACCTCCTAGTTCTCAACTCAGAGCCTTCACTGACCTTGGGGGCAGGTCAGCTATTGCTGTGCTTTGTATCTTGAACCTTTGAGTCATATCTGAGCCATGCATGAGCCATGCATGAGCCTTTGTGTGGCTGTGGCCCATGCACAGTGTTTGGGCCCCAGGGAGCCCAGCATGGTGCTTCTGCCTGCAGCAAATGCTTCATTGCTGTTGGTGCTGTGCAGGGAGAGTGGTGGGCTTTGGGGACAACCACTCATGAACCGCAGCCCTTTTTGCTGACTTACTCCTAGGGCTGTTCCTCCCCATGTCAGCATGTTGTTCAGCATTGCTTTCCTCCCCCCCCCTCCCCCCCCCTTTTTTTTTTCTTTCTGGTATTTAAGACTTAATTCAAGAGCCTCGCACTAAACATGGCTCTCCTGCAAGGTGATTTTGCAATATCTCTGTTGATGGACTTGTTGTCTTTAGCCAGATTGACTTGGTGTTTTCTGAGAGCAGGAATAAAGCCAACATGTAGAGACTTCCATGTACCCAGTGTGCTTGATAAGAGGCTCAGAAAGAACAGGAATAATTGCTGCATTCCTAGTTTGTCTTCTCTTTGGCCATTGCTGTCTCCTTAGTACAAAGTTATCCAGATAAAGCTGTCTAATTGTCAGGAAAAATTCCTGTCCAGCTTCTCTCCCAAGTCTGCTAATGAACCTGCCATGAATGTGCAATTGATAACATGTGCAAGGTTTATAAGGGAGATCCTCTTGCTCTACCTCTCCATGTTGCCAGATTCATGCTTTATGAGGGGACCTAAGAGCTCAAAGAAGTCCCAGAAGTGGTCAGTCAACATGGTGAATCCAATCTCTTCCTCCCCATCACTCACTGCAAGGGGACATCACATATAGATATTGGACTTAATTACTTTCTGAATGGCAATACATTAGGTTTAATTACCCATAAAATTGAAGTACAGATATTTAAGGTCCAAAATAATTTTCCAGCTCAATAATCTATATGTGGCCAACCTCTGCGCGTTGTCTTATTTTTCCAAAGGCATTTCAGGGTGCAACAGTTAAACATGTATCCATGAAATATTTTTATCCATTATAACTTTTTGTATTTGTCAGGTTTCTTTTTCTTTCTTTTTTATTTTTTTATTTATTTTTATTTTTTTACAACCGAAAAACAGTGTGGCTGTTGGATAGATTGCAACTGTGACCTCTAGGATTGTTAAGCAGATGTAAAATGCTTCTGGGTCAGAACAGTAGCATTAGCTTTTAGTGATTGCTCTTGTGAAAAGTAAAGTGACTGCTGCTTCAGGGGAAAAAGACCTAACTGTTTCGAGCAAGCTGTCTGTGAACAGGCCACGCTACAGAGAATCAATTGCAGTGCTTCTTGTATCCTCATCAGTTCACTATGCAGTAATTCCTCATTAGAAGGAAAAGTGTAGATTCTGGTGTTACCCATTAGCTGTTCTCATCTCCTCCCCCATGTGTGGGAGCAGATGCGGTGCAGACTATTAGTTGTGATGACAATGGATTTAAAGAGTTAAATAGGACAGGTAGAGGAGCTCAAGCATGGAAGTACATTACTATTTCCATGGATCCTACTTTCCTGGGAGCCACATCTTTGCTTATGCCTACTCTGTCTCTCAAAAACATCTTGTGTTTTCCCATTGCTTTCCATCTAAATCACTTTTTGTCAAATAAACTGCATACTTCACTGAGCAAAAGCTAAATATTCCCTCCTTAATCTGGAGTATATATTATTCTGCTAATGCTTGTGTGGCTACTTATTTTTTTCAAGGTCATTAGTCACTCACCACAATGGTAAAGTGTGATGAACAACCCTATGAAAAATTCAATGAAATGAATGACTAGCTTTAAACTATTTTATGGGGAGGGGGAAATGGCAGAAATTAACTGGGCAGTGTTTTTCATGGAGTTGAATTTTGTACAATTAACCTTGCAATGCTGAAATCCAGTGGTCTTTGTTGTTCTTTAGGTTCCTTCAGGAGATTATTCCAGTTATCAAGAATCTGTTATTTTATTCTGGTACTCTTTAGTTTCTTAGGTAAGACGTGAATGCAATTCTACCACAACTGTAAATGAGTAGTGACTTTAATATTGCTTTTTTTTTTTCCTTATGATTGTATTTTAAATCTTATAATATTTCATTTTATCTATAAAGCCCCCCAGGAGGGCATTTCAAAACATTCATTTATATTGAACACAATTGTTTCTGCCATTCACAGCTATGCAAAATGTCCTGAGAGAACAATCAGTCTCCCAAAAGGTCAAAGCTCAGAGAACAAAGAGACCTAATTTTTTTTTTTTGGTTATGTCTGAAGCTGCTGTAACTTTTTATAGCATGGTTTGTTTGACTGTTTATTGATGGCACTTGCTACGGCGTTTGCATCTGTTCCCAGTTAAGGCTCTGTGCAAAGGTAAAAAGGAACCTGAGAAAGATGGAACATTTTACTGAACTCTCTGTTGTCAGCAGTCACAGGTGAAGTGTTTTCTGGTGACTGAAATGACCTCCTTGGAGCTGGAGAGAAGTTTTTGGGTTGGGCATGCCTGGGACAGGCACTATGCCGCTAGGTAACATCTCCTTTTGAGTCCTCTTGTTCTCAAAACGTTATTTATGCAATAATGTAGCCACATAAGTAAATGAAGGATAGAACATCCCAAATCAATGCAGTCAGTGAGCTAGAGCAGCAACATTGTGGAGATTACAGCTCCCAGCTTTGGGATGATCAGTGCTGCACTGGGACAAATGAGGTCCTTTGTGGGCAGGCCTGGTGAAGTAATACTTCAGCCTGTTCCTACTGCAGACGCAAGTGGCCTGAGTTTTCTAAAGATGGCTTCTTGTTGTCAAATTACTGGTTATTATACTCTTGTTGAAATGCTAGGCTGAATATCTCAAGTGCCACTTGAGTTGTAACAACAGATTTGTTGGCAAGGGATGGAGACAGTGAGAGAATACAATGCTCACCCAGGGAGAGGTTGAAACTGTCACTTTGCTCTTTAACAGAGACAGGGAAGGTAATTAACAACTAGTGTTGTGTACAGATTTGTATTTCATGGGGAAAGTGAGTCATTTTGTTTCTGATCAAGTATCAAAATTAAATTAAACCAATGTCTGGTGTCAAGCCAGCGACTTCACGTTTCAAAAATATTTCCCCTCTGTGTCCTGATACTGATTTTGAAAATACCATGAGTTTGCATATGCTTTCTGGGAGCAGAGTTTTCATGCTCTCACTGCAGCTGAAATATGGATATAGTTTTTATTTTCCTTGCATCCAAATTAATTCTTTTGGTAACCTTGCTGTGTGTTAGCTGTATGGCCTTTATGTGGATTGGCCTGTTTCCATAGAAGTCTTGAGGTAGTACTTGCTCAAAGTTAGATTTACTCAAGGCAGTCAAGGAGTTTGTGGAAGAATGTGTTGGGCATACACTGAACACAGTATTGGGAGAGGCTGCAACTATTCCTTCCACTGAGGTCATGTTACACGAGGCCATGGTCTTATTTCCTTGAGTCTTAGTGGTAAAATATTTTCAGAACAGTACACAAATGGTTGTTACCCTATTTCCTCTTTGGTCTCTTCCAACTACCTGGGGCTTCTGAGCTTAGGGGAAGTCACTAAGGCAGCTCATATAAATATTAAGAAATACTGAATTTGCTAAAATTTAAAAATGGAGACTGGAGCTCATAGGAAAACTTTTCCTTGAGCACCTGCACAACTCAAAGAAGTGTTGCGACCCTACAGCAAGGATTGTTATCTCTGGGAAGAATGAGGAAGGCAGTTCTCTGTCTCTTTGTTCTGAAAGCACTCTCTATTTTCCTCCTCTCTGAATAGTACATTTCCATACATGTTTCTCCTGTAGGGAGATGGGTATCATCACCAATTTGTACTGACTCCAGGTCAGTACCCAGATCTACCTTGGCTAAGGGTCAGTGAGGAATCTTTGTAGTAAGTGAGATGAAGAAGCAAGAGGTGGCAATTTCCTAAATACTGTGTCATGGTAGGTAAATAGGAGAGGAGGTGAATGTGCCAGGCACAAGTTTGGAGGTGGGGGTAAGCAGCAGCAGCTGGCTGGAGACAGGACTGCAATGTGCAACAGTCACAGGACCCCCTCTCTGCCCTGTACACAGCCACTTGTATGAACATCAACCAAGCATTAAACAAATGAGCTCAATTCCAACATGCTTATATTTACATTTTGCAGTTGTAAAGGACTATCAGCACCTTTTTACTACTCAAAGTAACAGACAATCAGAAATCAGATGTATTTTGAAGTATTATAATATATTCCAAAGTTATCTTTGCACGGAGCTCCTTGTAAAAGGTGGTAGAGACCTTGATTTGTTAGGGGAAAAAAAATTAAATCCATAAATAAACATCTGCTGATGGACTGATGCATCATCTCCTCCCCCACCCATTTCCAAAATAACAACCTAAATCCAGCCCCCTACAGCTTTACCACAGCAGGAATAGAATTCGGATAATGAGGGCAGGAGGAAAAGGTTACCAAACAAAGCTAAAGGAGTTAAATTTAGAGAAGGGAGAGCTAACAGGTGGCCAGAGAAAAGGAAGGGAGGAAGACTTTGGAGAGACAGTGAATAGAAATGTGATTGCATTCGTTATGAGGTTTTTATATTAGGGAAAATGTTGGGAGTAAAATAAACTCTATACAGAACTATTTAAAAATGCATTGTTTGCAGAAAACTGTAATCAATCTAACTGACAGACAGAAAGGTCTATTTAAATTGCAGGGCTTTTCTTTCTTAAACTCTTACCAAAATCATCTTCAAATTGGGAAGAGCACAAAAACCAACAGTGAACTCATCCGCTGACATGTGGAACCATTTCCAGGTCTTAACTGCATTTTTTTGCTTCTCTCTTTCCTTCATTTTACAGCATAGTTTGACCTGGTTTTGGTCCAAGAGTTTATCTTGGGATGTTAGCATCAAGATCCAAGTGTTTTCCAGACCTCTGCTTGCCTGTGCATCTTCAGAGCAAGCTGTTCCTTTGCCTCAAAGCCAAGCTGTATCAAAGGACCAGTGAAAGACATCTAACAGTCATCTACCTACTCCTTTCACTAGGCAAAGACATCTTTGATTGCAACTGTGTGTTATGGACTGTCTCCTAAAACAAAGTAATACCTCATGTAGGTGAAGTATCTAAAGAAAGAAACAGAAAGTTGGCCCAAAATGTTGCAGGCAGTGCCCTTGAGATTCTTGTGATGGTAGAAAGATTTGGTTCACTTTGTGTGACAAGAGTAACTGTGAATCACACAATGCTTGGTTTTTGTGAAGTAATACTGAGGCTTTCTTAGCCTTCTAGATTATACAAAAATTGAAGTCTATATTTTGCTCACAGAGCTTCCAGTTTCTAGTCTGGAGAAATGGGACTTATCTTTAGCATTAGTCATGTGCAGTGCTACTTTTCTCCATCAATCAGTCCTGGAATAAAAGGGATTTCCTTTCTGAAGTATCTATCCAGATCTTCATGTGTGAACTTCAAAAGAGTTTTCATAAGTAAATATGCATACTGTAGGTATCTGACGCTGAACAAATGAATCCCACATGATGTGCTCACTGTACTGAACTGAAATCTAGGAGTTTGTCACGTTACATTTTAGAGATCTTTTGCTAGTTTAGCAGTATTAAGCCCTTGGGTAATACATTACTGTTTAAATTAGTGCAAATCCTCTAAGGATTACTTCCTTTCTTCTTGTAGAATTTGACTAGATTAAGGAGGTGTATTATGACAATGCTGTACTGCGACTTGGTTTTATCTGAAGGAATGGCTTACATTTCTACTGTCCCTGAACCATGAACAGTTGTGCATTGATATGGCTAGGGTGCCTTTGTGTTACTATTATGTAGCCTGTGGCAGGAATGTCAGAACACAGTGTTATCCTAAAAATGACATTTCTGTCTCTTTTTATGATTCAGGGACAACATTTTGAATTTCTTTTTCAGTGTGATAGACGCTGACTCCATTTTCAGAAATACTGATTCTGTGCAGGAGCATTTAGATGGTGGTGGAGCCTTTGTTACAAGGATGATAACAAGGTTTTTCTTTCCTTCTCTTTCATTAATCCCAGAAAGACACAGCCCTGGCTTCTTCAGTTGGTTTTCAAAAGGAAAATGTAGCATACAGCCTCTGTTCTTCACTTGATATAAAGGATGCCCAAAATAAAAATATTTCTGTTTAGAGGATTGGCCCAGTCTCAAATGGCCTTTCATTCTCGTTTTGCCCTGACAATGATGGATGCTATTTCTCTGTTTGGGGATTGACTAATTAAGGCTATCCTATCTGAAATCAGCTTGCTTTGCTTGTTATTTTTTTCCCAATGATTATTTTGAGTTTGTAATGAAGCAAGATGCCCTACTGCACAACATTTTTAAAGTGTTTTCTTTACCTTTAGTGCTAAAAGCAAATCAGATTAAAACTCTTCTCCTTTACTTTTGAGTGTTCCCTGATCTGATCTACTTGTTCTTATTTAACCAATTCCCCCTGTTTCAGATTACTGTGTTGCTAATTATAGCATTGATTACCCCTTCCTCTCATTCATTCTTTTTGCAGGCTTGCTAACCAGTAGCTTGAAATTCTGCAAGACGAGTTTGCGTAGCATATCCTTGAAATTACACTTGGAAGCTATTACTTGGACAGTTACTTTAGAGGCATTCTTGGAGGTCATTAAAGTTTTTGTCAAGAGCAGTTTAATTCTCTGCCATTTTCCACTTTTGTTATTATTGGGGATCGTCATGGGAGCAGGTTAATTTGGTCCGATTTCCTCATCATGTTCTGTCCCTCATCTCATGAATGCAAACACGTGAAGGCTGGACTCTGCAGAAGATTAAACTTGTGGTGACAAATAATTCTTGTGACAAAGGCTTTAATGAGAAGAGAAAAAGACCTTAAAATATCTTCTTTCACTTAATAAGGATAATCTAAAAAGTTGTGTGGAACTTGCTGGAGGACAGCTCTGACTGGTCTGCTGGTCACGCTGTGAGCCAGCCACACTGGGCTGGCCTTGACTGTGGATGTGTAGGAAGGTGACCCCGTGGCCATGCAAAATCAGGGTCCCTCTCTGAAAAACACATAAGGCTCCTCAGAAGTGATCTAGGAGAAAACGAGCTGATGGCTCAGCTGTTTGGAGGCCAGTGCTGTGTGCGAGGGGCTGAGTCCTGCCATCTTGCCTTGCAGAGGCTTAGCTCTATGCTATCCTCTGCTCCAGCTTGCTGCCAGAGACAATACGAATACAACATCACCATCTCAGGCTGAAGTCTGTGAGGATGTGAGAAATAACCACACACTGAGCCTGCCTCAGATAAACCTTTCCAGTTTTTGGGAACTGCTGGTTTAAAGGCTTTCAAGCCAGCACTGGCATCAGCACCCGAAGGTACTAAGTCTTCATGACTTTGTCTAGTCCCCTGTTAAATCCTTTTAAAATCCTTTGTCTTTTGCAATAACTTGTCAAGGAGTTCCATAAATCAGCTGTGTAAAAGAGCACTTTATTTAATTTGTGTTAGACTTGCTGCCTGCCAGATCATTTCATCAAATTCCACCCCTCACCCCCCATTTATTCAGCTGTGAGCAGCTGCCCTCCTGCTACCTCCCCACTCCTGTCTTCACAGAGCTCCTCCTTGCCTTCAGTCCCTCTCTCACCATACCCTAGAGAGCCCTTAGGGAAACAAGGGCCTGAGAGGAGCAGTGCTGTGGATCTCAAAGGGAAATCTCTGTGGCAGTGAAGGCAGAAATTTTATCTGTGGTATTGAATGATGTTCTTTGCAGTAAAGGGTGCTTAGCACAGTCTTACCTTTCACACACATGCTTATGCCTGCATAAATATTTGCATGTTTTTTAGTGCAGTAGGATCAGAGAGTTTACTGTCACTTGTCAGAAAGTCTTGTCCATCACTCTGGGGAAACACTCATTAATTCTGGGGATGTAATGGATGGCAAGGCTCTGTTTGGTACATTTTCATCTCTGTGTTTCTCCTAAGACTTGTTTCTTGCTGGCTCACCCCTTTAACCATTCCCTAAACCTTGACACCTGTTAACCAGAGAAGGAAAGGAAGCGGGATAATAAATAGATGTCATATTTCGGTGGCATTATCTGGAACGTTGATTAGATGTGCATGTCAGCTTAGCTCAGTGGGTCAGCTGAGCATGACTTTGGCCTTCCTCCTGTGCATGCATCGACTTAAGTAAAAACCAAGTTGATGTAGAATATGTGCTCGTGATTTCTCCCTGGTTCTGGATGAGAACTTTGTGGATAGCTTGGCAGTAGTCCTGTGCATGGGGAGGTGGGGGTCTTCTTGCTCCTTCCCTGCTGCATGAGCACTGGTAGCAGACACAGCCCTGTTTCAGGTTCCCTCTTTGTGAGCTGGAATGATAGATGCTCAGCCTCCTTGAAGTCTATAGTGAAGCATCTCTGTATAAGTTATAGGCATTGCTAAAATGCTGTTGAGGCAGCAGCTAGGAGATTACAACCTAGTATCTGAGAGGCTTTTGTTGTTGGAAAACGGCTCATTATATGTGAAGAAATCAGAATTTTTATAAGCAGAACGTTTGTGGGTTTTTTTTATTTTTTTTCCAGGTCTGGATGTTCCCAGAAGCAAGATCGTTTCCATCAGGTATTAAAATCTGTTTTCAGTGGCAGGCAAGGACGTGTGTTATTACTGTACTTGGACAGAATGTCACTCAGGATAATACAGAGCTGCAGACAAGCATCGCCTTAAAAGCAGGCCCTTGTCTCTCTGCATTTCCTCGGCACACTGAATGTTTGGCAAAGCTCCAGGAGCTTTCCAAACACAAACAAGCATTTATGTATTAAGCCTTTTTATCAGGCTATGCTCTGTCTGAGCTGGGATGTGGGCAGCCTTTCTAATAAGGTGTATGCAGAATTGTTAATGGTTTTTCCCCTCAGTATATGCAACAAAAACATAAAACTTTTAGATATTACAGCGCTAAGTTTTGTCAAAGTAAATCACTGCCTTCCACTAAACACTGTTAGAAGAATGAGCTAATTATGGGTTCAATAGAAGCATCCACCAGGTGCTTTGTCTCCAGACTGAAGGTTTCTGAGAGCTCTGTGGGAAGGACCCTTTCAGGAGAATGGCTGTCACAGAAATGGGTGCGTATGCTGGATGAATTTGGCTTTGAGGATAAGTCTTTGATACAGCACCCCATGTCTGGAAAAATAAAATATTTGGATTCAAACATATTTTGTTTTTAAACCTCTAAAGGATACTGGAATTCATCATGACTCTTTCCTTCCAGGAGTAATTTTTTTTCCTCTCATCCTTGTTTCTTGCTGGTCTCTGTTAGCACGCAGCTGTCCCTGTATCTAGAGATCAAAATACTGTATTTATGACAGGGCTATTAAAAGTAGAAAGGGGATAAAAGACAGATAGCTGGAAACAAAGCCAGTGTTGTGGTTTCTTAGAAAACACTCTTCTGAAGTGTGAGTGCTTAGGAAAAGAGACCAGATGTTGTGAAAACTATATTAAAAATACATGCTTGCACAAGGGGGAGGTGATGATTAATTCCAGAAGAGGGGATCTGGGGCTGGGTGGGAAAAGATGATGAGCTGAAGACCAAATGCTCCCCTTTGTACTTCCCCTTGTCCAGGGACAGCAGGAATGCTTTGGCCGATTGGTCCTTGAGCTAGAGCAGCTGTGGCAAGAAGGCAATAAGTTCTTTAAAGAATAAGTTTTTTAAACACTCGTAGCATTCTGTTGCCCCCATGGGATCTTCATCTCTCAGGCTGCAGACCCACTGTGTGACAGTGAATGTTGCCAGCCCCCATAGCCTCTTCTTTCCCTCCCAGCTGTTGCTTCAGGGCAAAGCCTCTCAGATTCCCCTCAGATGACTCTTCTAAGCAACTCAAATTGCAAATCGGAGCTGTTAAAGCTGATGTAGCCTGAAGGACATGGGGGACAAGAAGCCATAGTGCTTCTTGTGTCGTATTGCTGCTCTGTCTAATTTCAAGTGAGTTGGGTCTCCTTTTCTGTGTTGGTCATTTCTGTGTGGTTGAAAGAGAAGGAGCAGGAATCTCCTGGAGCACCAAGGAGATAGCACAGGAGCATGAGCCATCCTGGGGCATATGAACAACCTCAGAGTTGTTTGAGGGTGTATTGTTAAGGAAATGTTTCTAGATAATAGCTCTCCTGCATTTTTCTCTATGTAGAAAGATTACTTAAGCATGACTTTTCCCAAGACAATGCTTTGCTTTTCTTTGGACAAACATAGAGGGATGAAATGGATCTACCCACAAAAGCCCCAAAAGCTGCTGCTTTCACCAGCAGTGCTGGCTGTCACCTGGGATGGCCAGGAGCATCACTCATGGAGCATCTCAGTAATTGGACTTTGCCAAAAAAGAAGTAAATAAAAGGCATCCAGTGAGGATTGCTCCAATAGCATGGATTTCACAAATTGAAAACATATTAGCTGCTGACAGCTCTGTTCTTCTATAGACAAAACAGCCACATTCCCTAGAGCTATGTGCTTAAAGTTTTAAACCTTTTCCCTTTCAGCACATTCTTGGTGCATCTGAAGATGTCTCCCAGAGCCTGATTTTTACAATGTTTTGCACCTTGGTTTATCATTCACACCAGTGCCAGGCGTGCTCAAAATGTTCCTTTGCATCTGATTTGGCAGTACGTCGCATCCACTTGGCACTGGGGTGTGTGTTTATGTCTCTTGCTCTGCTGGGTATGAGGCAGTCAGAAATTTGGCCCTCTAGGTACTTCTGACAGTTGAACCCAGGGTCAAGCTTATCTTCTGGGATTCAGCAATATTTCAGTTTTTCTTCTCTGCTCACCTTGCATCTACTCTGTGTCTGCTGATAAAACTGGAAAGGAAACCTTTCTGAAGAATTTTGAAGACCAGAAAAAAGCAAGTGCATCTTAGAAGCATGTTTTTATTTCAAGTTCACAGCTGTTCCATCCTCCCAGCCCATGCACAGCATACTGTAGTCTGGAGAAAGGTTGAGGGAAAGGAGATTTGTGCCATTGCACAGTATTTCATAACAGACCTTTCTCAGAATGGTAGGGAAAAATCTCAGTGCTTTGCACCACTCTGCCAAGATATAGTTGAGTCAGTAGGTGCCTTTTGTTTTTCTCTCCACATGCGTGGATTTGGCTAGTGGATTTTCCAGTTAATCACTGGAAAACTATTTATAATAGACTCTGCCTTCTTTGTATGACTTCTGCTTTGGCTGCCAGTTACACCAGATACAAAAACTGACAGCAGGGGAGATCTGTACTCCTTGTGTTAGTATTTACCATGGCTGTTCTTTGCCTAGCAATGGATCACAGCCACCTTTGCTCCATATCTCTGAGTAGATGAGTTAGGTGCAAGGTCGTCCTGCTAGCAAGCAGAGAATGAAAGCCTCTTTCAAATCAGGAGGCACGCATGATAATCTGCTGGCTGTAGGTAGGCAGCTTTGGGGCAAGCTGTCTCTCTTCAGTGTACAACTTGGCAAGCTCTTGGTTGGAGTGAAAGCAGGGCTTCTGCTGCAGACTGAGCACTGGCCCGTAGGGATGCTGACAGTGCTGAAGGCAGGAGCTGTCTTTAATGGGAAAGCTGAATTGGTGTTGGCTTCTGCAAGAAGTGTAGAGCAATTCTGACATCCTTTGATGTCTGGAAAGGAAATTCTTATGTTGTGGTACACAAACTAAGGAACAAGTTCCCTCTGTCCATCTTCTAATGACAGCACTCAACTCTTGACACTTTGAAGCTGCCTAATTGCAGCTGAAGCAGTGTTTGCCTACAGTACAATTTCACAGAGCCCTTTGCTGATCCATGCTGTCAGGCTGCTGGTCTGCACAGCAACAATGGCTTTGGAGAGGCAACATTGAATGTGGTGCTCTGTGTGCTGTCCTTGCGGCTTGGTGCACGTTCAGGCTGCTGTTGGTGGTCTGTATGTAAAGGCAGCAGCTCATCCCTGCTCTGAGGAAGCCAGGAGTGCCTTTTCCTAGGCTTGCTGGGAAGCTGCTGTGTTGCTCTCAGGGCATTTGCACTTCCTGAAAACATCCTGGTCTTGCATAAATCCTTTTTAGTCTTCAATGATCAGGCCTGTGTCTCATGACACATGTTGCAGAGAGAAGTGAAGGAATTAATTTGTACTGTGTGTTTCCAGACACTGCTGGTTGGCTCTGAAAACTTTGGCTTTGAATTATTTTTGATTCTATCAATGTTTATTTGCTACCGTGTGTTCTATGGGCCAGATGGTACAATGGTTGTTACCTGCATTGCAGATGCAATTTGGCCCAAATGATGGTGTAAGTCACCCCCAAGTGTCTCTGTGATGTCAGAATTAAATATTTGCTTTTGTGAGTATTACTTCTTTTCTTCCTAGAGATGAAACAGTGCTAGATAGATATGCCGAAAGGAAAAAAGTAACTAACCAGTGCAGCTAATACAAAGCTAATCCTTGCTGCAGCTTTGGGCTTTTGCAGCACAAATTAGAGAGCAGCCTTCAGACTTCACTAGTCATCCCCAAAGAACTGGTCCTTGTCACCCACGGTAGGATTAGAAGAATACAGAAGCACAGAGCCTCTGCCAGTTTTGCAATCCTTTCTATCCCTATGAGCTATTATGTGCAGAGATATCCTGTAGACAGGGCTGTGCAGAGAGGAAAGGTTGAGGACAGCAGGAAATGTTGGTACTGCACAAAATGTTATGCTTTCTAGTCCTTCCTCTTAAAGAATTCAGCATGGTCACTTTGAAAATAGGCATCTGGACTGATTTAGCAGCTGTTGTAATTGTGTGATGCCTAATATAGTTGACATCTGGTGAATGAAAGGGAAAAGAACAAAATCAGGGAGGCAGGGTGGAATGACTGTAATCAGAGTTGCTGACAGCCATGATGTTATCAAATGTCTTAGGGTATCTGGTGATGTCTATGAGAGTCCTGTGACTAAGTAAGGATATTTCTATACAAAGAGGGGAAGGGGGGAACAAAAACAACCAAGACAAAAACTATTTCAAGAGCAAAGCATTCAGCCATAGTCATTAAGATCCAAAAAGCAGGGAACAAAAAGAACATTACATGTATTTTTTGCTTTAAAAATACGTATGAAATATAATTATTTCATGGTTCAGAAAATCAGGTTACATGACCTCTTGGAATCAGTCATTCCAGACCGTGAGCAAAAAGTGCAGTAAGAATTCAGTGCTGTGTGGGTTTTTCAGTATTTTGTGTTTCCAAAGCTGTAGTTCACAGAAAAGCATGTGGGGCACCCTTTGCCTGCCACAGGCTTAGGCTGTGAGCTTTACAGGAATCTAAGGCTGTTTCTGGATTTATCACAGAAGTCTGGGTTACCTCTCTTGAGAATCAACTGGATTGTATATTGTAACAGCAGCTCATGTAGAGAAGAGGAGAGGCTGCCCTGGAAATCGCTGTAAAGCCTTTAGTCCCTTCCCTGCGTTTTGCTGTTCTCTCCCAGGTGCTGTGACTACCTCAGGAAGCCAGAAACAGCTTTTAGTACAAACAAGACAAACAGTGAAGTAAAGATCAAGGATGCTTTAAATGAAGTGTAACATCCTCACGCTCCTGCCTTTAATGTGCTGGAAAATAAGTGCAAAAAGAAAAATATGAAGTGCAATGAATTTTGACTCTTTCAATACTTGCTTAAAGGGACCAATGTTCTTGCTGGAACCTGGATTTCAGAAGGCTCTGCTGTGTTGATACTGCAGCACTATATGCATTGCCTCTGTTCCCCTCTCTCAGTGTAATGGCTGTGTTGCTGTGGTCAGCTGCATTCCATCTTTCTGAAATAGCTTTTCTTCCCCTGTGAAAGGAGTGCTGAATTCAAGATCAGTGTTTGGAAAAACAAATCGGTAAAGAACAACAACAAAATCAGCATACAAGTGGCTCTGAAATAATTGAGCTTTTCATCTTTGGCATATGGTTCTTCAGAGCTATAGCACTGCTGGGAATGTTTTCTTTGCTTGGTTTCTGGCAATTCATGTAATCAAAGAACCCACTGGCATTGAGGTCAGAAGAACATTGGGATGGATCTGGGCTTGGGAGTAGATTGAAGACCGTGCCCATCTTTACTACAGTGCTAATGAAAAACAACATAATGAGTAAATTGATGTATGAAGAATTTAGCTGGTAGTCCTAGATGCTAAAGGGCAGGCAGAAATGTGACTCAGCTGTATGGCTGAGCCCAAAGCTGTGCTTCTGAAGAGCATGAGCCCTGCTCCTTTCCCACTAAGCTCTGCATTCCAGTAGTGGCTTGTGCTATCTCTGATGAAGTGAAATTCAGCTCTCCCCTTCTGTTCCCTTGCTGATTTTTCTTCTGTGTCCAACAGTCTCACGATATCTTTTAACGCCATCTTTATTCCATTCTTTTCTTTTGGTCTGTGATGTCTGCAACACGTCCAGGTTTAGGCCAAGTCTTTCAAAACTGACAGGTGGAAATAAGGTACCTGCATCCTAAAGACATTTGCTAGGGTTTGGCTGGGTTGTAGGGTGCAGCCTGGGGGATGATTTTGGTGTCCCATCAGGGTTAGGGCTTTCCCAGTTCCTGAAGAGCATGGGACATGCCTCACCATTTATGCTTACTACTTGCGATGAAATTTGGTTTATGGTTGGGCAGTTTTTAATCTCAGAGGGAGCACATGTGACGAGTTCACATCCCATGAATTGAACCAATCATTTTGGTGTCTTCTTGGTACCTCCTGATACTTTGAGGTCACTGTTGTACTGAGCATAAATAGAGAAATAGGTGTAGATACCACAGTCGGATGAGCTCAATTCCTGAGGACTTTCCTGAAGTCTGTTGGCTTTCCATAGTGCTGCTTCTCTATTTCTCCAGAGTCTTCAAAAGAGGTCAGAGGTTGCTAAATGTTTTTCTTTTGCCTAAATGCTTTTAATTGGGTACCTTGTGCATCAAATCCATCCTACAAAAAATATTTATCAATTATTTAGATTGCCACAAAGTTCCCATACCTTAGGTCACCCCACACAAAACAGATAAATGCTCTTGTGTTTTCAATCTACTGTGGAGAGTTATTAGACCCCTCTTAATGAATTGAAATACAAATGAATTGCCTACATTTTTGGTTGCAAGTTGCTATTATAAATAACACAAATGGATGCTTTTCAAGTGGAATAGATTAATTTTTAAAGAAATTTCATGAAAAGTGTGGCAAAATTGCACTTCTGGTTGGCTTGTGGCACACGGTAACAGCTTAGTAACAAGTGTCAATGACTGTAGACTCACCACGTTTCTTGTATTCATAACCTTTGTCTTAAAAACTGCTTCTGTTCCAAAATGGCAGTCTGGTGTTACCTTGGTTTCCCTGCTAGAAATGAGAATGTGTTTCAAAACTAAATTTCATTTCAGAATTTGTGGCAGGAAAATGAGAAACTTACTGTATAAATTCTTGGCAGGGACCGTAGGAAGAAATGTTTTCTTCAGAATACAAAGTGCAGGACTGGATTTGAAATCAGTGAAGCAACAAAGTTGGATTCTTAATACCAAAGACACTGTAAATTCTTAATGTAGAAATTTATCATTACTTAAAGTAAAAATAAATATGTATTTGCTTGGATTTTTTTTTAAATATTTGGCAGCTGCATCTAAGAACTGCATCCTTAATTGTAAGTACCTGGAGAGTCAGATATGCCTGCATAATTTTTTGCAAGGCTTGGCTTATATCCTTCTCTAGCCAGCAAAAACCTGCTGCTGCTTTTAGAAATAAGGACGGCATAAAAGAAGGTCTGAAGATATTAGACAAAAAAAAAAAAGAAGAAAAAGAACAACCAAAAAACTCTGGCCTGACATTAGTAGGATTTGTCACATGCTTCATATTTTTCTCTGAGATATTTTAAGTTGCAGCTCAGGCAGTAACTTTTTGTTCAATGGGAGTCTAAATACTTTCATTCTAGCTTTATTCTTTAATAACTGAGATCAGAATGATTGTATTCTTTATTATGCATAAAATTTTGTGGGTTTTTTTTTTCCTGAAAAGTACATATGCTAAAAACTTGAAGAAAAAAATCATCCTTGTTCTTTATGGCATTGCATTTTTCTCCCTCATTTCTTTTATTTTTCACTCCTAGTTCTGACCGCTTGGCTCAGTAATGGGAGTTTATCAAAATAGTGTTTTATTTGGGACATGTGAACGTCAGCTGTGAAATGATTACGTGGAAACAGCAGTGAAAAAGAAATCTTTGTTTATCATCAACTATTGAGGATTTGTTTGTTTGTTATTTGTGGGTTTTAATCTGACCACTGAGTTTGTAATAAAGTATCCCAATTAGCTGCTACAGGCAGACCCTGCAGCTCTGGCTCTGACCCATGTCGATGTGAGGTATGGGGAGCAGCAAGGCCAGTGCTGGGATCTGGGAGCCCATGCAGCCTGGAGCAGTAAGCCGTGCCCCTGCAGTCACTCGCTGCCCATGGCACTGTGCTTTCTCACAGCTGGCACTGATGATGCATGTGGTATCTAGCATGCAATGAGGGGCTAAGCTTTTCCAGCAAAGCCAATTGACAGCTGTGGGGCCCAGCTAAGGGTGCGTTTGGGGCTGCTGCTGTGTCACAGCAATAGACACGGTGCTACTTTTTGCAGGGGAGGATGAGTTCTGGGGCCATTTTATCTTCTACTCTCTCCACTGGGCCTTCTGGAGAGCGAGCTTGATAAGCGTGCTTTTTCAGATGATGATGATGATGATGGAAGAAAAAGGCTGCCATGAAATCACAGCAAGAATCCTCTCCCCTTCTTTGCCTTGCGCTCCGCCTTCATTTATCTTGGAAAGCTTGAATTGCAATCCTGTTGCTATTAACCTTTTGGCTGCTGGCACTTCACCCAGAACGCTCGTCTCCTGCTGGCAGTGGACAGGAGAGGATTTGAGCAACTCTGTGGTGACGACTTGGCACTGATGCTTCACTTAGCAGCCACTCTTCAGAAGGCAGAAAGCTCACTCTGCAGCCTGAATGCTGTGCCTGTGGAGGCAGCCACCTGCAAAAGGCAGGGTCCTGGGACAAGCTTTGTTATCTGCTGCAGAGCTGTTGCTGGAGGGAAGCACCACGTGCCACTTCTGCAGGTTGGCTCTCTCAGCTCTGGCACTCAGCTCTAGGAATGAGCTGTTGTCTTGTCTTTGCCACTGGACTTTGAGGTGCTGACCACAGTTCTGGCTCTTTCTGGCCTGCCAGTGCAGCAAGAGGTGCCAGAAAGAACGGGTGTAGGATGGTCTTGTGCTGCTTGGCAGAGGAATGTGGCTGCTGTCCATGAGTCTGTCCCCTGTGAGCTGCTGGCAGATCTACCTGCACTAACCCCTACACTCTGGTGTGGTTGTTATTCTGTTGTGGAGGCTCACTCTAGATAGATGCCAACCAACATCTTGGTCTCCAGAGATGCTTTTGTTTTAAACAGTTGATTGTCCATATCTTCTGCATGAAAATGGCTTTTTTTCTTCTCTTTGTTCTTTCCCTAGCAATGTGGCAGAATTTACTGATGTACAAGTACTGTGGGCAACATCTATTATTTAACTTTCATTACCATTAATATGAATTAAATTGATGGCGTTTCTCAGGATGTGTTGCAGCCCAGATGCCATAGGGAATTGCTTTTGAAAGAGGGGAACTCGAGGAAAAGAGAAGTTAGTTTAGTAGCTGGAAGGAAAGTACTCTGGAGAGTTGAATTTAGTTTACAGAATGGAGAACTGAATCTGGTTCTCTGTTCAACCTCACGTAAATATTGCAAGACCAGAGTTTCTTAAACTCATCCCCTATTCTTGCAGCTTCCTGAAGTGTCTGGACTTCCAAAACAATTCTGGTAACCTGAATGAGATAAGAGTTCAGTGATCTTGTATTCTGCACAGGAGCAAATGTGAAAATGCAAGAAATGATGGCAGATGAAATACATGCAACCAGAAGAATGCAACCAACAGGCATTGGCTCTGTCTCATGAGTGCTGTAGCATCAGTTGTGCAGTGATGCAACGGGAATTTCTCAGTCTTATCAGAGTAAAAGATATAAACACACAGAAATAAACACATCTGGTGAAATCCAAATACATAATTTTTGGAGTGTGAGGACTGCAGTCATATTCTCAGCTTCTGGAAGCATCAAATGGTACTGCTGTCTCAACAGGCAGAGTTTAGAGACCGAGTGACCTGCATTCAGTATGATGGTCCTCTGTTGCTCTTGTCAGTAGAAAGATGGGGAGGAAAAGAGTTTCAATTTAAAGCCACTGATGTTCTGCAGCAGCAACCATTTCCCTTCCCTGCTGGCTCTGCAGGCACGTGGCTCCCTGTCTGGGGACATTGTTTCTGGTAGTGTTTCTGGTAATGCCTACTTCCTTCATTATTTGGTGTTTGAGTAGGCTTGGTGAATTGTTGAGCAGGCAGAGAGACTCCTGGTTCTGTTTACGTTTCAGTTCTTAAAAACAGTTTCTGAATAATAATCTCTTTTTCAGTTCATTAAAAGAAATAAGAGAAAAAAGGAAAGTCCACATTTCAGTGCCTGACAACCCAGTCACTAACATTATACATAACCTGGGTTGATGTGAGCGACTCACTATGAGGTAGATTAACCTGATATCTGGTTATAGTAGTGCAGAAGCTACCACCAGTGAGACAGAGATTTGGGCTGACATTCTTTCCTCGTTTCTCTTCTAGTGTTAATTTTATTTGCTGGATAGTAAGTTCTCTTCTAAGGAAAACATTGGCTTGTGCAACAGTCAATATGAAAATGAGCCTCTAAAAGTATGCAGGTATTGATACCAGGATAAAAGTGAAAGTTCTAGTTATTGCAAGTTGTGCCTGAACCACTAGTTTTATTTTCAGAGTTGTGTAGAGACTGACAAACACATGAAGACTTCACCTTCTTTTGCATCAAGTGTGAAATAGGAACAACTTTCTGAACTCTCTTGGGCCCATGCCAGGGCTGAACTGGTAAGGAAGGAGCTTCCTTGTCTTATTGCCAATCCCTGGGCTCCTATTGCTGCATTTTTAATATGTACTGCAAAAAACCTTTGTGGCTATGGACCACATCCTTCTGATCCCTATGTGCCTCTGAGGGAGTGTTTGTATTAAAAATTCAGAGCTTCTGGCCTCCACTTTGTTCATATATTCTGTCCACGTCCGGTAACAGTTTCTGTAAATGTTGGGACAGAAGAGTAGTTAAAGCTTCAGTTTATTTCAGTTCAAAAAATGGACAGGAACTCATCTGAGGAGCAAACTCCCCAGGCTGTAATCTCTTACAGTATATGCTGAAAGGTCACCAACTTGTCAGAATTTTAGAGCATTGGTTTTTCAAGTCATTGCTCATTCCAGGATGAACTCTAGACCACTGCAGTTTTGTGGTTTTTTTTTTTTTTTTTTTTTTGTAACTCCTAAATGGTACTATTGGTCTTTCTTCCTTTCCTTTGGATCTAGGCCCATTAGCAAGGTTTGAGAGAGGCTATTACTGTTTTGTCTTCTGGGGCAGGAGATGAGAAAAGGAGCCCTTTGCCTTGGCTTGCTTGCAAAGGTAGGGATGTCACCTTTTCTCAGAGGGCCTGAAACAAGTGCAGTACATCAGGGTAGAGGGCTTTGGGAAGCCCTGAGGAAATATCCGTACTGTCTGAGTTTTTCTACGTATCTTGTGAGTGTTCTGGTCAGAGAACCTCTGTTCCAATTTCACCATGTGTATGGTGCTGAAGAAGAAAAGATGGTCATTGCTTTCAGATGTGGGTGAAGTATCTCACGCTGAGATTCACACATAAACAGTCCTCTTCAACTGCTGAGGCTCCATCTGCACATTCTTCAGAAAGTGTTTCTCCCCCCCACCCCCTCTCAAAAAAAAAAAAAAAAAAAAGCACCTTGGTTCTTACCTTTCTGACCTAGGCTTTGGCTGGACTGACTCAACCACAGCAGCTGGCTTTCTTTTTGGGTTCGTTGCTTGGCAGAGGTGTTATTTAAACTCCTGCTTTGCATTAACATTGCTTACTCAGTATGAAGCCACTGCTATGGGATGGATGGAGCTCACCCCAAAATATGAGCAATGAGCACTTGTGTGAGAGAAAGAGGGTCAGAGTGGGAATTAAACCCACACTGCTTGCATTCCATGCAAGTGCCTTCCTTTTTTCATCCGGAAATTCTGACATTATGTTGGTGCAGAATGAGAAGTTTTGAAATCCTTGAGAGATTACCCAGGGACCTAAATTTCCTGTCCCCAAATTACTGATAATGTCCATGGAATAGAATGAGCTCTCTCAGTGTATGTATCTGCACTCACGAGAGAAACTTAGTACTGGTTCATATTGTTTAAGTTAATGCCTGTCTCAGGAAACTTTTCTCTGAACTTCTACTCTCTGCAAAGTAACAACCATGGTGATGTTGGGTGTGTAGTAACCTGGTATAACATCCAATGGATAATTTGTTCTGACAACTTTTATAAGCAGGAAAAAAAAATCCTCATCAAATGCGTGTCACACTTTTTGACCCTTTTCTGTGGTTCATTTACCTCCTGGAAGAACCACCTGCTTTCTGCTTTGATGCTCTGACTGCAGAACTTGAGGGAGGAATGATTGCAGTGGCATGCAGGCACTGGTTAACTTCTCTCCAGATGTGTGCTCCATATGGTTATCCTGAGAATCCGCCACAGACCCAGATTTCCTATTTAACACTGACAATCTTGATTCAAAGTGAAACAATCTTCTCTTGCACTTTGTGGATGCTATCTGTTAGAAAGAAACAATGTGGTGTGAGCCAAGCATAGTCAATTGAAAGCTTCACTGTATCCACTGCTGTAGAAGAGGTGTACTCCCCCCCTTTGCATGGCTTCTCTTGATCTACACAAGTGGCTACAATCTGTTGTATTTCACGTAGATCAGAACTGCCCTCTGGATCTCAATGTGTTGGCACTGGATGAACGGCTTGAGCAAATGTGAGTGCTGTGTGGGTGGTGGTGTGTTTCGGGTTGGTTTTTGTTGTTTTTCTTTCTTTTTTTTTTTTTTTTTTTTGGTCTGTTTTTAAGCATTCACCAGGCTTGTACAGAATAATAGATTCTCTCCTTGTTGCCTCTCTCACGTTTTCAGTTTCATCTCTCTCAACAATGGCACTGGCCTCTTTTTTCTTCCTGAGCTCTCTCAGGATGTTATTTGTTTATCATTTTTCTATAGTAGCAACCAGTGTAGCAGAGTGATATAATTTAGCTTTGTGAAGTTCCCACCACAGTGGAATGCAAAGTGGCTCCTCTCATTCCTCTGTTGTTCAGGGAAGCTGCAAGGAGAGGAAGAAAGCAACTCATGCTCTCTATATGCTCGCTTCTCTCTCTGCCTGCTTACTAACAAAGCCATTCTGTTAATTTCTTTTCACATAGAATAATTGTTTTTTTTTCTTTTTTTTCCTTCAAGTTCAGTTGATCATCTCAAGGTACACAGCAAAGCTCTGCCAAGTGTCCTCTTCTCAAATCACATCCCTGCATGTGTGACACAAAATATGAGAAGGCACACGAGTTCACTGCATTTCACTATTGGTGCTCTTGATTTGGTGTCAGGAAATCTCTGGGAATAAAGTGAATCTTCTGCATGAGTACATCTCTTCTGTGGTACCAGATGCATCACAAGTTTAATGTCTACTTAGTTCAAACAAGTTGTTCAGGTTTCTCTAGAGTTAACTTGCTATTTTCTCTTTGTCAGTTTGGAATAGCTTTGACTCCTGCTATGTTACCTTGCAAACCCATCATGCAGCATACTCCATCCTGTTGTAGTCCTGGACATCCCTTGACTGTATCACCAAGTGTGACCTGAAGCCATCTCTGGGTAGTACTGTGACCCAGCAACAGGATGTAGGAGTTGTCTGGAGGATGTGGAATCTGATCAATGCCTCAAAAAGTCTGGGATTCCTAAAGCCCAGCTGCTCAGGGCCAGGTTGTGCCAAAGAGCTTGATGAACTCTGGGGTCAGCTGGAGTGACAGGATGGAAACAGTCTTCGGGAGTGTGTGGCAGTTGAAGGGTCCTTCTGCACGTGATGAAATGGAAGGTTAGCAGCAGGACTTTCTGCTCTGATGTATTCCTTCCCATTGAGTTTTTGGGAGCGCTTTCAACACCTTATTCCAGGAAATGAGCCAAGTAAGGGCAAATATTGCTGGTTATTTATAAATATCTTCTTATGGTCTTCCTTATTACTGCCTGAAGATCATCAGAGTGGGCATTTATGTACTGCTTTGACCTCTTCTGCCAGCTGAGAGATCGCAGATCCTCTAGGAGTACTCACAATTTGGAAAAAAAAAAAAAAAAAAGGATTTGGTAGGAATTCTTTTTATTTTTATTACCTCAGCATGAGAAGGTAAGGGATGATGTTTATTTGTGTGAAGCCACTGCTGAGAATATTTTCAGTATCTCCTAAGAACAGAAGTACAATTTCCACAGCAAAGACTCAATTAATTTTTGCTGCCCTGATCTAGATTGACTTTGTCAGTGCACGAGGTCAGTCATTAGCAGCACCAGGGATATCTTCATCCTTAGGTGGATAGATTGGTGGAAACAACAAGTGAATGTGAGTGAGTGGGAAGGCTGATTAGTATACACATTTTTTTCATGATTAGAAACCTTTCCTATACCTCTCTTGACTTTAGGTGCTGCTTATTCGCTCTCATGTGGCAAAATGTCAGTGGTGCTCCAACTCCTCAGGGCCTTATCACAGTTAACATTTCTGCTTGACTAAACTTCCAACAACTTTGACCTTTTAATTTTTTTAATAATATTTACACAGTTTATATATTTATTTGAAGGATGGGGAGAAGAAGAGAAGTTTTTTTTCTAGGCTTTCCAAGATGTACCCGGGGGAGCTGTTCTAGGGGTGCTGTTTTTTTTTTTAATTTTTATTTAGAAGGCCTTCTAGGATTATGATTATGTCCTTCTAGGCATGATTTCCCTGAAAATAGAATAATTTAAAACCCAATTTTCTTACTTAGAAACCTGGAATGTCTTGTGTGTGGGTAAGGGAGGTGCAGATGTTTTCAGATGCTTGAGAACCGTTCACTGGTTAGGTTAAAATATTTAGCTATTTGCATACTTCATTTTGAGGTATGTAAAATAAATGAAATCATAAATCACTCCTTAAATATTCTATTTGTTGCTGGGTGACTGGAAATAACAGATGGATTCTTACAGGAGGGATTTAATTTTGCTCTAAGTTAGTGAGGGGTTAGAAACCAGTACACCATTTCTCAGCCCCCTAAAGCTTTGGGTCTATTTGCATCTGTCTTGGGAATGCTGCAAGGCACACAGCTTGCATTAAGCTGGTACCAGCTGTAGCCTTGGACCAGAGTCATCTTCAGCACTGGGGCAGGTTGGGTCTGGGCCTGGGGGACGGCTCCTAACTTTTTGCTGAAAGCTGCCAGGAAAGTGCAGAGGCATTTAAAAAGCACGAGTGGGGCTGTGATTTTTGTGTTTTCCAGAAGCTCATTGGAAAGAATAGATCTGGGGAATAGGAGGAACCAGATGCTTGCATGATGCACTCATTGTATGTCTGCAAGCCGTGCTGAGGCTTTTTCCTCTCCTTGCAAGGAAAAGAGGGAAGGGGAAGAGATGGTGTCCAGGGTTGAACAGGAATGCAGAGCTCCAGTGACCAGCGAAAAGAGCATTCCTGTTGCACACTATCCTAATTTTTTCTTGCTTCCACTGTGTGTAAAACTTGGAACCAGCTTGCCAGACTCATTGTAGCAGAATTCTGCTGGTATACCTAGGTACATGACTGACCTCAAACACTCTCCCATTCGGTTATCTGCTCTTTTTGTAATAATGGGATCTTTTGGTAACAGTGAGGTTGAGAAAACTGCAAATGGTTTAGCAGTAGATGCGCTCCCATTTCCATTTTCCAAATCAGTGCCCAGTTCAGTGCAAGCATTTCGTTTTTCTTGTAGTTGAAGCCAAAGGAGTCTCTTCAGCAGTAATCTCTCAGCGCCCAGTGTACACACTCCATCTTCCGTGCAGGGCCCATATAAGGCTGGCTCAGTGATATTTGGCTCAAAGAACTCTTTCTGAGTACATTTAAAGTTCAGCCTCAACTGGGAGGATTCTCCATCACAACAGCATCTTCATTACCTCCAACTTGAGGAAAGGGGAGAGAAGCAAAGATGCTATTGAGGTCAATCTGCAGGCATAGTGCTCTTGGCATGCTGAATAAACTAAGTTTCAAGATGGTGCTGAAGATTTTGCTTGCATCCACCAGAGAAAGGTTATTGAGCATTCAGTAAATCTCCTGGGGATCAGTTATAAAGAATGGTATTTACAGGAGGGTAAGCCATAAATCTTTATGACCTTCTTGCAGTTAGCAGCATTTAAAGTTGCATTATTCTTTTTCTTTTCCAGCAGACAAGGCTTTGATAAAACTATCTGTCAGTTAACTTAAATAATCTGTGGACAAATGGGGTCTTTACCAGAGAAGAGGAGAAATGACTTAGTTGAATTTCAACATGTTTGTTTATTTTACTTCTTACCATTTTATTTTTTCCAAGAGATTAAAGATGAATTTAATGTTTTGATGGATTCTCTGAGGCACATTTACCTTGACAGGAGGTGAAACAAGGTTCCCTCAGGTCATCGTTGTCTTCCTTTCTGATCTTCTTGTCAGATAGGTGATGACAACAGGTCTGTGGAGAGTTGAACAGGGGAATCTCTGTCATTCAGATTGTCACGTTTGATTCCTGCTGTCAGATTTTCATGAATTTCACATGTACAATGTGTGTCTCTACTTGTAACAAATTAGCTCCTGGTTATATTTCAAGCTACCTAGGGCTACTTCCCTCTTATATTACTCAAAGTTAACATTCATTCACTGATGAGTTTTTACCCTCGCTATTTAATTTACTTAAGAAATGTTAAAATAACTTATCCTTATTCCTTCATTAGTCTCAGCTAATGCTGTAATTTCTTCTCCATTAAATTTTTGCTGGCTTTTTAACGCTTACTGAAGAAATCCTCTATTTTATTTATATGCTTCTAGTCTTTCTGCTTCTGTTGAAGCCATATAAAACTGTTTGGCATGGCTGCTTTTGTTCTGTGTCTTAATTTGGGCCCCACATTTATAAACAAGTTTTCAAAAACCAAGTAAACTGTAATGATATTTTCTGTAGTGTAGAGGCAATGAGACGGGTGAGAAGGAACTTGTACTTTTCTTATTCAGTTATATTCATGTATGGGAATAATTTGTGTGTTCCAAAACACCTTTATGCTAGTAAAAGTACATTCATGTTTGCTAAGCTGCTGTAATAATGTCAGAGAAGGTCCAATGCCTATGGAAGATAGGGCAGAGCAAGAAGGGGTTCTTGTAAGCAGACCTTCAGGTACCTCTGGGGCCAACTGCCCAAACAACTTCAGCTGCAGGAGCTGTAGAGGTCTCTCAAGGACATGGACACCTTGCTTTCAGGTGGGGCATCCATGGTAGGTGCAAATATATAAGCATGGCATGTAGGTCCCTGGACAAGATAAAGGCTGTTCAAATATCCCTGTAGGACAGCATTATGACATTAGGAGAGTCACACTTTGTATCTATGTTCTTAATCCCCAGAAGTTTTCAAGAAAAGGGTACGTGTGACACTGAGGGACGTTTAGTGGGCACAGTGGGGATGGATTGATGGCCGGACTAGATGATCTTTCCAACCTTAATGATTTGATGTCTCACAGCCTTACCCATTGCATGTAGTAACAGGGGATTTGCAAGGCCAAAATGTGGATGCCAAAAGATTTTTCAGCAAAGTTGGTCAGCTTGAGTGCAGAGGAAATGGGAGCATCAGGTTGGGATCTGAAATAGCTCTATTGCTCTATTTCATATGTGTTTTTTTTTGTTTTGTTTTTTTTTTAAGAATCAAATGACAAATGCAGGAAGCCTGCCAAATCATTTTTTGGCTTTTTAACACAGTAATTTTAAGCTGTTGGTGCTTGAGGACAGAGCACCCATGTACAAAACCAGGTATGATTCCCTACCAGAGGAGGTATTAGTAGTTTAACAGGGAGAGCGAGGCCATATCTTACAAGCTGTCAACTTAGTTATGTCCTTTGTAAATTATGCAGAGCAAAAACTTTCATAAATAACTGGTAATATACAAACATTTACCGTCTGGAGCAAGGTTAATTCATGTATTTGTTTGAAAGAAGCATACATAGTGCTCCAAGGGTCTGGTTTGTGGCACATTTAAGTAGTTGCTTATGTCTCTTGTGGAAGCCAAAAAGATGCTGTAAGTACAGACGGAGTCAGTTTTTCCTATCAACTTCTGCTCAGGTGTGATTTACAAATGAAGTATTTTGTCTTGGAGGAATATTTTCTCTGGAGAAGAGAGCAATGACACATGGTACAGTCATTTGTGGCTCTCAGGCATCATATGGGAAAGTACCACATCACAACAATAGGGAAATTAACTGATGCTGACAGTTGAGAAATTGGGAGGGTATGGCACAGCATGGATGTAGCTGGTAGAGCCTCAAAGTTCTTTGTGCCCTTTGCTTTAAAATTAAGAAACAGATGGCCTGCTGGAGCTACTTGCTTCCCCTTCCCTCCTCAGGTGCTCGTTCTATGCTAAAGGCAGCCATCTGCTTGGAGCTGCAACTTGTACCTGTGGAAAATAAATACCAAATGGGTTTCATTCTACTGTAAGTGACTTCTAAGTGCAGATCATCATACTGAAGTGCTACCGTGCTCCTACTGGTGTGTGTTTCTGCTGTGATGCTGAATTGTATATTTAACATCCTCCTCCTGCCGTTGGTGAGAACTTGTTTGGCAATACTGGTGCCTGATGTATGTTCCCCTCCTGTAGAGGGGAGTGTAATACCCTCTAATGGGTGCCACATTGTGCTCCTTCATACAGTGCAACTGGGCTTCTCTTTATTTATTCTCTTTATCCTAACATTATCTCCTTGTGCTCCTTTTACTAGTGACCTTCTGTAGGCAGAAGGGAGTTTCCTAAAAGCTGAACATGGTTGAAGGTACCATTTCATGTTTTACCTGCAATGTGCTCATTTAGAAAAAATATCACACCATTTTCAGGCTCCAAAGCAAATAGCTCACTGTTTCCTTTAGCTTTCCATGTCCCTGAGAATCTTCTCTTTGCCTTTGCTGCTGCCCTCTGTGATGGATGCCAGAACACTCATCAAACAGGTCTAACTGCTCTTTTCTCTGGTCATTTCCTTCCAGCTCAAAAACACACCAAATTTGCTTTTGCAATCCTACAGCATTGTGGGAACAATGTTATCCCAGTGCCATACAACCTCTGTGAGGCTGTGCATTGCAGTTTGTGCTCAGGTCCCTGTCATGCCGGCTCTGTGCCAGTGGCTGTGGTCCCCATTTGGTACACACAGGTGCAGATTGTGCTCTGGAGCACAGGCTGAAATATGGCAGCGCGAGGCAAATTCATACAGATGTACAGAATAAAGCTCAGATCTTTAGAACCTGGCTCAAAACCTCCCTGAAAATGTAGTCAATGAGCTAGGTGTGTACCAGATGTTAAACTGTGGTCTTATATTCACTGCTGCTGTAACCCAACTGCAGTGGCTGTCTGATATGTTCAGAGATGATTCTGGAGCAGAAATCACAGGTGTAGGTTAGGAACTTCCATCTGCTCAGACTAACAGATCCATGACCTAATGTTTTTGTATGGATGCAGATATATACACGTGGAGGTAATTCCTGATTTTCTTACACAATTAAATAGTAAAGATTTTAGTAGCGAGTTCTGGCTCAGAATGAAATATTTCTTTGCCACCACTGCATTGCCTTTGTAAACGGTGCATCTTCTCCAAATGGAGGGCAGCTGAGAAATAATGAGTGCTGCTGTCCATCAGCTCCTAGCTGTAGGTCAGCAGGGAGGTGAGATTCATGCAGTCGGCTAAAAACTTTACTGAGGAAAATCGTAATGAGGGTGAAATAAAATAAATAAAAAATGAAGGCAGCCAACACAACATAAAAGGAACGTGACCAAAGAGAGGAGATTTTGAATGGTAAACAGGTTGGTGAAATCACGTTGGAATGGGCTGATTTCAGAGGTAAGAGGTGCTCACTACTTGTGTGTCAGAACTGCATTTTGGTTCTTTTTGGCTAATCCTTGCTTGACTACTTAACATCTTACCCTGTTAATTTGTCTTGTAGAAAGTCTTCCAACAGAGATGTGGTAATTGATACTTGGAATAGAATTTGTTTAAGCTTAGTGTTTGGATAAGTTTCCTCTGGAAATCTGCCTCACCGACATGTTCCCACACTGACACTGAGAAGTTGCAGCCAATTTTGTCTGGAGATAATGGGCAGTGGGTGGGACTGGAGAAAGGTGGACTGAAGGGAAACTGTTAGTTCAGGGCTTGATCTGGTGATTGAGCATCTGGTGGTGGCTGTGGCTGGTCCAGGGAGCTCAGGAAAATTGTTTGCACCTGCGCCCCAACCTGACCACAGGGTTGGACCCAGGGCAGAGGCACCCTGGGCTCATATCAGGGTCAGCTATTGAAGGGAGAGTATTTCTTTGACCTGGGCTGTTTGCTGAGAGGGAGTGTTGCACAGCTGGAGAGCCCTTTTCACCACATGGGTGAGTTCAGCTCTTCTTTCTGTATGTGACTATTGGCCTATTTGTGAATACTTTGGTATTGCCAAGAACCTGTCAGAAGTAGTTTTGCTTATCTGTGAGTGGAACAGCTGTAGAGGTTGGTGAAACTGGACCTGTTGCCTGATATCCACTTTGGCTCGAGGTCTGTTCTGGCGGGTGCCTGCTTCATGGTGTTTGTACTGTACGAACTCTCACCTGATCTTTTCTTAACAAACAACAAAGTACCACCAACAACACCAAAAACCTGCAGAACAGTGCAGGCTTTGATTGTATTTCTTATTAACAATGAATAGAGAACAAACTGCTGGTTCCAGTGGGATTGCTTTTGCCTTGATGATTTCTTAATATCTCTCATTTTATTCAAAGGTTAATCTCCTTTAGCTACCCCATGAAATCTGGACCCTTTCCACATGCACCTGCTTTTCTCAACGGGGTCTTCAGTATTGACCTTCTAACTCTGCAGACAAACATGATCGTTGTTGATCTGTCAAATCCAATATCCCTTTGCTTAAATGTTAGGTGGATTTATGTTATTGCTTTGGGAGGCAATAACTCAGAAGGGAATTCGTTTTACAGAGAGGTCTTCTGCCTCACTGAAGGACTTCTGTTTGGATGAATCAGCTGCCCAGTGCCATCCCAGTTGGTTTTCTTCTTCATTTGTTCATACAACTATCATTGTAAGGAAGCAGAGTCTGATCTTTCCATCTGAGATTTGGTAATCCTTGCTTGCAGCCAACAGAGGTGTGTCTCTGACTTGGTGCTGTATTTACATGCCTCAGGCTTTGCTGCATGGTGCTGTTGCAGACAGGAGAGCAGATGAAGGTTGGTTATCATTTGGATCACATTGCTGCTTTGGTTGCTTACAACAGGACTTCTGGAAACAAGCAGAGTGAACATTAGGGACAGCAAACAAGAGCTAGCCCAGCCAAAAGCCACAAAACCAACTGCAACTGGCTGTACTGCAGGCTTAGGAAACCACTGAGTGTATACAGCAGTGATCTCTGCTGCTCAGACCTCCAGAGCAGTGCCAGAAATGCAGATTAATGGCCACTCTACTGAATGTTATCTTGTGCACTTCTTCCTAGGGGTGTGTAGAGTACACTGAGCTTAATGGAATAAAAATCTATTGTGACAAAGCGTGAATGAAATTAAATTTGTTAATGGAGTGATGTTCAGTGATATCTTCTGTGGCTGATTAGTTGGGAAAAAGTGTTTCCCATCTGGCTGTTGGTTTGTTGTAGCTAGAAGAGGAAAACACATGTATCCAGGGCTTGTGAGCACTTATATAAGTGACTGTGGGCTCTGCAGCACCTGGGCTGCATGGAGATGTCTCAGGCTATTATTTCTACATCTGGCCATAGGCTGTAACTGTAAATAGGATCACCAGCACCTTAAGCACAGGCTGTTTCATTTGTGGGCCTCCATGAGGAGTCCAGCCAGCTCAGTGCAACCCAGCTCCACAATGGATCTGTTACTTGGTGCAGGAATATAAATATTAATGAATGCAAAAAGCTTTCAAAGGGTGCTAGAAAGCTGAAGGTAGCCTGAGGTAAGGTTACTTAATTTTTCTGCAGACTTGTGAAGAGATGCAGGGACTCAAGAAAACTGATGTGCTAATTATTTTTCAAAAGTGTTTACAGCTTTGGGTTATTTGTCTTGTAAAACTTCAGAATAACTCTGCCTTTGTATATAACTATTTATTTGACACATTGCTTTGCACGATCCTTGTCTACCCATGGATTATGAACCCAGATGACATGTGATGCAATTTGATGGAAATGGTATAAAAACGAAAAGGTCACATTAAGGACATGTATGCATTTATTTTTTAGAAGCTGATCTGTTTGTTGCAAGGTGGGTATTTGCCAGTGCAGAATCACAGTGTATGCTGAGTGCTCTGTGACGACCCAGAGCAGCTGGGCTTGTATATGTGAAAGCTTCTGTGCCCCAGACTGCATTTGTGACAGAATCAATGGGAGATGTGGGCACTGGTGCATTGTTGGGAGTAAATCTCAAGTGAATAACTACTCTTTTCTATTGTCTGGATTCTCCTTCTCCTCATTCCACCAAGAAAAGGGAAATTGCTGGAAGCTGCTGTCTACCAAAATACAAATTATTAAAGACATTCAGTGGTCATTTAGCTGTCCGTTCTTTTTTGTGTTTTAGATATAAGAGTCAGATCCCATTGCAACTGATGGCAAGTTCTTGCCTGTGGGGAGAAGGAAAACGTGGTTTTATTCTGTAGTACTCTGAAGTTTCTCAGAATGCTTTCATTCTAATGCTATTTGTGCACATCCTCTAGGCTGTCTGTAACCTCCAGGCATATTTCTGTTGTATTTTTTGCTGGTGGTCATTTTAGTATTTTTGCTGGTGGTTATTTTGCCTCCCCTGACCTGATTAAGAAGATAACTTCTACACAGTTATCTGCTAGAGATGGGACTCTTCACATATCAGACAGATTGGGGGCCTGAACTGACCTGGAAAACAATTTGTTTTGCATCCCCTGAAGGAATGTTAAAATTTCAGTAGTGAAAGATTGTTCTCTGCTCACCTCTGCAAGTTGTAAGTCATTAGGGATAGCTTCATTCTTTAAGGAGAGTTTTCTGCTGTTAAAAATTCATCCCGCTAAATGTTGCAAAATGAAGTACACTGGTAAACTTGGAGCTCTTCAGCAGCCACAGGGATTCAGCTTTTTCTGACTTCACACCAAATGCACACCATGCGGAGCACAGGGGCTAGGATGTATTTTCCATCTCTGTTTAGCTCCCTTCTGCCATGGGCAGCTAGGCAATTGGGACAGTTAAAGTTGCTATATTAATGGCAGCAGAACTTGGACAAAAGATTTTCTGAAAATGTTGTGAAAGAAGCTATGTGCTGCCTAAGAGCAGTCGGTCTCCATCCCCCCAGAATAACCCAGATTTGCAAGTTTATTCAGAAGGTTGCTTCCTTATCTTCAGCTGGAAAGGCAAAGCTGTGTCAGAACAGTGGGAACATCCTACATGCATGCTGTTAGGTAGCTGAGGTTCTCTTTGTGCCCATCTCATGGGGGTTGTACCAGGTGCAGCACCAAACATAGAGAGCTTTTGTCTTCTTGTCCAAAATACTCACATCAACTGACATATAAACTGCAGCAAATGACATTTATCCCATTATAATTTTCAATTCAGAGCAGTACAGCTGTACACAAAGCCAATGGTGCCATCAACATTTGCTGCATTTTGTGTACAGAAGCATTTCCAATAGTGAAGGGAAGTTCTGTTTCATTTCTTTAACTGCAATTTTTAAATAAACTCTTTGGATGCTGCATCCAGTTTTGAAAGGGATTGATATGGTACTGAGGAAAGAGCTGGAATAAAGTCTGTAATCCCGCATGCTGTGGTGCTGGAGAGAGATTGGAGAAATAAGTAACATGAATGGAGGTCAGTACACCAGGAAGGAGTCAGAAGTGGAGCTGTTTGAGAAAGATTTTTTTCTTTATTGTTGTTGTTAAAATGGAGCTCTGGGTAGGGACAGCCTGGAGCAGTCTTTCAAAGGGAAGAGTTTGGCTGAGGCTGACACTTGTGATGGCTGCCACAGTCAGGAAAGATGGAAGTACTGCACTGAGAGTCCCTAAGAATTAGGAGTTATGTGATTGTGGTTTACCTGTTTGGCATATCTCAGTGGAAGGCCTGATCTTCCTTTCTTCTGGCGGTGTCATATGTAACACATGAAGACAGTGTGCTTCTGAGGCATGCATGCTGTCCTTCTCTGTTTTAACACTTTTGTCTCCTTACTGTGTAGTATTTGCATGCAGATGTGGGAAAAACTGCTCAGGTGAGCAGGAGTGAAAGGAATTGGAGAGGAACATAAATTCTGGGTAGAGAATATTAGCACAGGGAGCAGGTGAGGGCTGCCAGGGCAGGACCAAGCATCTGTGCTCCCTTCTCCTTAAACCTGATGTGCTCTACTCCCCACCTCTGTCAGGACTGGCACTTGGTTTGGTGGGATATTTTACAGGGAGTATGGGACTTAAAGCTCAAATCCCTCTGGAGGGTTCTGCTGAGCGTGGGTAAACCTGAAGTTGGTACATGACTCAGCTCAGAGCACTCCTGGGGCTGGGCACCAATAAGCCAGGCTCTTGAGGGTGGGAAAGAATTTGAGTAAGAGGGAGGCAGAACAGCAGCAGCTGCTGGGTTTATGGATGGTGTTTCTTCATTCTTGACTCTCCCAGACCATTTCTGTGTGTGCCTCTTGCCTGTGTTCCTGGCTCTGCTCCTGAAATGGGTTGTTGTCCCTTTGGAAGAGCACTTTTCATGAGCATTAAGCTGGTCTTTGGTTTTCACAAGGAAGGAATGATTTCAAAGGTCAGATGAATGCTTGTCTTGTGTGCTGCCTTGCTTCTGGCCCTGCTCAGCCCACGGCAGCAACAGGCACCATCTGCCTGGGATATCTCCTTTATTTTATTTTATTTTATTTTTTTGCTGCGGGGTATCCTGGGAATCACTGCTTTTATTTCAAATCCCTTGAGTTTTGATTTGAGTTACTTGAAATATAAATACAATTAGAGTTAGCAGAATACCTCTGACTTCGATTTTTGCCCTCTCCCTTATCCTCCAGGCATTATGCTTTAGGCAGCAGCTAAAGTGGGATCTAAACTATTAAAAAACCCACAGGTCTCAGTTCAAAACTCTGTTTCATGTTTAAAAGGAAACACTGAGTTATCAGCACTTTGTAGTGGTGCCTACTCAGCAGGGATGGCACGCTAGAACTTGCAGTGGGTTTGGAGCCTGCTTGTATCTGCAAAGAAAGCAGAAGAATTCAGCTCTGGTTTGAACAGAATGAGTGACTCTGTGGAATGCATAATAAACTGCACCTGGGGACCTAAGAAGACCTTTTATTTCTTTTTTCCCCCCACGACTTCAAAAACCAGTGCTCATCTATTAGAATTTATTTCTAGTTTTTATAAGCAGTTGTAGAGCTTTGCGTATGTAAGCATTTTGTGTAATTTGGGGCCTGTGATGTCTCTAGATAGGAAATTAAGTTGTGAAAGCATAGAACAAGTTCCTAGAAGGAAGGCTCCTGCTTTTACATGCTGCACTGTCTGTTTGTCTGTTTCCATGATGTTGCTGCTTAAACTGTGGTTTGCAAACATCTCAGTTGTACTCGTTCAGCCATTGCTGTTTTTACAGTCATATGATTTGGGGTATAATTCTCTTATTCAGCCCAATTTGCATTGCTGCTATCTCTTTTTACAGCCATCTATTTCAAGCTATGCCCACTCACTGCATTAGTCTGTAAATGCAGACATCAGCTACTGGAACTTCCTAGAGATTGATTTTATGGAACTTAACTGGAAATAAAATGATACCAATAAAATCTTTTGCTTGTCTCGCCTTGACAAACAGCAGGCAGAGTCTGCCATGCATCTTATAAGTTCTCCTACAGTCTGTGAGTGGTCCTGTTCTCTCAGGGAAGAGGGAAATGCTGAGCGCTGCTCACAGTGTGTAGCAGAATCTGTAGCCCCATAAATAAGGGGGCTGGAGCTCTTAACCTGAGTCATAAAATCTTCCACTTCTTTTTTCTTTTTTTTTCAATTACTAGCAATTGGCGTCATTTAAAAGGTGGTAGCAGCACTCCAGCTGAATAAAACTGCTTGAAGAAATGAGAGATAAAACATTTTTTTTTCATCTCTTATTCCTAGTGGGAGGGGATGAAAAAGAATCAGCATCCAGCATTGCTGAGCATTGGAGCTCTTTGACCTTGGCAGAGTCAGTATTTGAACTTGCAGTCCCTGCAAGCTTTGTAGGAATTAGTTACGCAGGAAATAGGTAGAGAGAGGATATGAAAGGCATTATCTGATGAAAATGAGTCTTATGAATATGAGAGATTGGAAATGTTCCCTTTTAATGGGGAATGCTGCCATCTGGATACAAGATAGTAAACGGAAGCAATGCCTCTGAGCATGGTAGATGTTTGGAGAGGTGGTAGAATGAATATGTTTGAATGGACTGCATAGTGCTGGCAGAACAGACTGGTTTGAGCTTTTGGACTCTTCATGAATGGGAAGTTGTTTGTGTAATAACACCTCCCTCATGTGCTCATTTATCAGCTGATTATCCACTTTTCTTTTGGGCAGAGATTTTATTTGTTTTATCTCAGACCAAAGACTTTTTCCCCATCTTCCATTTCGGACCAAATGACCAAAATACATTTACTTGTCCTTGAGAGACAGTGTTATTATTTATATAGCAGTGTTCATGGGAGTAATGAAATATCAGCAAAGTTCCAATTTGCTGAAGTAGAGAAACCTGATACATAGGAAGATAATAAAAATAGAATAAAAAGCATGATGATGGGTTGGGCTTTTTTAGTTCTTGATTTCCAGCGATTTTCCTTTGCAATATTTTCCATGCTGTTTCTATACTAAAATGTTCCCTTCTGTTGTTATTTCCTAAAAATATGAAATTAGTTGGACCATCAGTGTTGTTGAGAGCAATGATATTCCTAATGCAGCCAAGCCATTGGAATTTCAGTGCTGTTCATCAGCTCCATTGCTCTGGGTAAAGTGTTTGTTCATTCTGCCTGTCACATTGGACTTGGGGATGGGTAGCAGCGTTCACCCACTTACCATATTAGTAGATGTGAGAAAATGAAGGCAGTAGCTTTAGAACTGTTACAAAAATCTTTAAAAGTCAGTGGAAACTCCTCGATGACCTCAAAGACTGAAGTGAGTTCCCTGCAGTTTCTGAGCACACCTGGTGGATGCTTACATGGGAGATGTCCTAATGGTGTCCCCAACGCTAGGGCACTGCTGGTGTCTATGGGTATGTCACTGCTCTTATATGTTTACTTTCTGTATAAGGTCCTTTCCTTTTAAATCTTTCTTCTAAATACTGGTAGCTCAAAATGTAAGATGTAGACTTCAAATCTGTCCTGCTGGATCTGAGTTTGTGAGCATCTGGCCTCTTGTCTTGTTGCTGCAGGAATTTGACTGTGTTGCAGGTCTCTGATTAGGCTTGAGCCTTTCAGTAGAGAACACGTCAATGGAGCGAGAATATCCACTGATTAGTCTAATGTCTCTTCCAAAATTGGCTTCTTCTATTACAGCCCACTTGTGCCTGCCACCAAGTACATGAAAATAGTCTCATTAGACACATGAGGGCCTGTGTAAGTAATGTACTAAATTTATCTTTTAGTAGGACAATGAAATATGTGATATTCTTGAGATCAACGCTGTTTGCATCCTGCTGCTCCATCATTCCTCGAGTCCTGGATTTGGCTAATGAATCCCGTACGAAATGCACGCAGGCACATTGTCAGGGGAGAGAGGAAAGATAGTGCTGAGAATCCTCTTTTCTGAATGTATCGTCAAAACTGATGTTTTTAAGCTTTGCTGTCTAAAAGCTAGATGGTACAGTGGTGTGTATTGGTCAGAGTGATCCTAATATCAGAAAATGGATCTTAGTTATTTACCAATGAGATCATTGTACGCTATCCTCCCTGCTTGCCATCTACTGAGGTACTGTGACTGTCACAGAGTATAGGATCCCTCAGAGCTTGTGGTGGAGATACTCTTAATTTCTTTAAGAGAAAGATGTTAATTCGGATGATTTCTCATTGACTTTATGAAAGAGATGATATATTCTTTGCTAGAAATGCTTGAGCAGTCATCTAGCACTATGAAATGGTCTTCCTTAGTCCTCCAGCCCACTAGACAGGGAAGGTGCAGCATCCTGCTTTTTCAGATGACTGCTCCAAAGCAGAAGGATCTGCTCCCAGCTGTTTTTGATTTCCATCAGCTTGCAGAAGCTGAGCCAGGAGGATGCTGCTTCCCCCAGAGGAGCGTGTGCCTTCCAAACTGATCTATACACACAGGCACTGCCACAACCCTCCAAGCAAGCAATGAACAAAAATTGTAGTAAAATAATATGCCAAGTATTGGCTAAGTTACTAGGGCGCATATTGGCAGAGCTGCAAAGCAGAGAATGAAGTTCAAAAATGCTTGCAGTTATTTACAAGCCTTGCATTGTTTTACGGAATAAATGACTTCATGGTGTTTTTATATAGAAAAGGAGACAGCTATCAGCAGACTTCCATCAGGCACTCTGACCATTGTCCAGCTTTCCTGCAGGGCCCTAAATAGCAAATGAGACACTGGTGAAGGTAGAATTCCCAATAAGGAAATGGCTTTAAAGAAGCTCTCCTCTTTCTCAAATTTAAGACAAATTTATTTTGCCAAAGTTGCAGTGTCTTACCTATGTTTTTCTTATTTTGATATTATATGAAGTGGAATGTCCTTAGCATTTTCTACGAAATGTCAAACTTCAGTTGAACAGCCCCAGTCTAATGCTGATGTTGGCCCATTCTGCCTCAAATTCTGAGTACAGCTCAAACTTGTACCCCTTCCGCATGAGTCAAAGCCCTCCTTAAAGGTAAGGGGTAGAAATGTGTACAGCTGCTAATGCTTTCCTGATCCACCAATCTGAAACATGTTTTCTGATTAATAAACAATCTTAGCAATCCTCCCCCACTATAACTAAAATCTTTTTTCTCCCATGAGGCATGCATTTGGTACCACCCCACAGCATTAAATTCTCCTGTCCTGTGGCATTTTTACCCATTACTTCTTTTTTACCAGATGCAGGTATCTGATTGACAGAATTACTAATCCATTATAATCATATTTTCATAATTAGTCCCACTGAGCCTCCCATGCCTGCATGCAAGCAAAGGTAAACTACAGCCTGCCAATGTATGTTTTTACTTACTGACAGCTCAGTGTGAAGGAAATGCTTGTCTAGTTCCTGTAAGTTATTAGAGTTGTCTTTTGTTTTCCATTTCGCTCTTTCTTTCTCATGTTCACTCTTTATTTTCCTCCCATGTCTCTGCTAATGTGGACTCTTTGTTGATTGTACGTCACCATTTTCAACTTCTAATCCTCTAGAATATCGGGAAATATTGGAGATTGAAAATTCAAAGTCACTTTTGAATGAAAACACATGCAAATGCATCAATTATTCACCAGGTAAAGCCTGACCAGACATATATGCCAATATCTGTTTCTTTGCCTGATGGAGGAAAGATTGCCAAAGCTTTCAGATTTGTCTTCTTGTATCTTTCACATCATGCCTTTGTGGCTGTGTGTGTACGTGCCATGAGATCTTGTATCCCATCTAGACTTTTCTCAGGGCTGGATGGCTTTGAGCTACTTGCTCATCACTTAGTGCCTTGTTCTGACTTTGGATCTGCCATTGGGAATGGCATGGGCAAATTCCCAGGAAGAATTTGGGAGCAGTATAGCAGAACCTATCTGAAGGGCTCTTGTTGTAGCAAGCAGAATCCTGCTCACAGCTCCACAGGCCTCCTCTGTTCCCAGCTTGTGCTCTGACTTGAACGTGGGCTCAGTAACGCTTCCAAATTGCTTTTTCTCTAATATAGTTAGGATAAGTCTTGGATGCTTCTTGAGGTATCACTTTTAGTTTTAAAGATCAAGCAAAAAGTGTTTTTATAGCCCCCCTAAACAAAAGAAAATGATCTGCTTAAGGGTGATTTTGTTTAGCCAAAGGTTAAATTCCTCAAAATACTCTTAATCTTTTTTTTTAAGTAAACAAAAGGCTTGAGGTTCATCTCACTTCAGCCTGCCCTGAAGATTCTACCCCCCTGAACAAAGCCTTTTTCCCAATAGTTTAGTTTCAGGCACTGAATCCGAGCACATTATTTGCCCTACAAGTCCTTGGTTAGGATGGAGTGCTGTACTCCCCAGGCAGCAAGGAGAAGTGAAGCATCCGATGCCTTCACTGATAGAAAGATTAATCACTGCTGCAGAGATCATAAGGAGTTACCTGACCGCAGGAGATGCTGAGGCCCAGAGAGGAGCAGCAAGGGCTTTACAGGTGAAAATCATCCACCTTCTTAATTACTACCATCATTAGTCATCTGCACATGCTGTACGATCTATTCTGATTGCACAGTGGGTAACTAGGACAGACAGAGAGAGGAGCTAGCAGGGCTGGTGCCTGACTCAACGTGCTGATGTGCAGACAGCTCTGCTGATCAGAACTGCAGATATTGCTTCCTGCTACTCCTGTAATTTTTAGGCTGGTGTTAGGTGAAGATTAGTTTCTCCTTCCCTCTCCCTCCACATGGCTTCCCTGATATTCACAAGTGCTGGGGCACACTGTGCCTTTGAGCCCCTTTCAGTCATTAAATACTTACCTTTCTGCTCTCTCTGATGCACTCAGAGAGACACTAAGATGTTTAAAAAGGTACTGAAACAACAGGAAAGTATATTGGTTTTCTGATAAAGCATCTTGGCTTAGAAAAATTTGCAGGTGAGTACTGGTTAACAAAGCCTGTTCTGGTTTTTGATGGAAAACTCAGGCCTTGAAGTGTTTCATGAATAAATTAATTAGCAAACCCTTTAAAAAGGTCTAACTTGATTTTCCTTCCCATTACCCCCAAAATGAATTCTAGAACAAAGCTAGTTAAGAGGAGAACTAAGGGCAAAACCTGACTGGAACCTACTGGTAGCTTTTCTTCTCAGTCTGATGGGAGCTGAAGCTGTGCATGTGATGGAGGGGGCTGCATCCTAGTATCTCTCTGCTTTCAGATTCAAGCTACTGTCCAGCTGCTGATCCTAGCTCCCATGAAGTCACACCATGGCTAATGGTGTGAACTGGTAGTTTTCCTTCTGTTCTCTCCTTGATAGTATGAAGTATTTTACCAGTAGTGACATGTTAGTGATAAAATGAATTCTTTGGGGTAGTGTTTTCATTGGCATGTAGCAAAGATTTTCACACATAGTAGACCAACTTAGTTTGACTTCCAGGAGATAGAGCTCCCTTATCTGTACAACTGGGACAGAACAGAGGATTGCTAAGGGGAATTTCTCATAGGTTCATAGTCATGAAGCAAAAATTGCCTTCTCCCTTTTATTATTTTAGCGTATGTTTCCATACACAGTGTGGACACGCAGGGTTAGATATTCCCTTCTGCTTCCCCTGGGATGTTACAGTAAATCTCTCCACCTGCTGTGGGAAAGCCATGGATGGCTGATCTTGTGAGGAGAGCTCAGCTCAGCCTTGTATCAGTAGATCTGTTAGATACTGAATAATGTATCCTGGCAGCGATGTTTCAGCCGGTGACACAAATGTGACATTTGCCTGCATCATGTCTTTTCTCATCTGCCTGCCTTAGATCAAGAAGCCTGAAAATCTCTGGTGTTTTTGGAAGACTGGTCATCTATGAAAAGAGGGCCGGTTGAAGGTGAAATGACTGAGGCAGTCACATCAAAACATCCTCTGATGAACAAACAGATCCCAAAGGGAAATGTGGCCCCTCTCCCCAGCACGTTGTATGTGATGTGCAGCAATGAATTGAAGCATACCAAGAAATAAAAGCAATGTACTGTGATGCACTCAGATGCTTGTCAGAGGTCTTTGAGGATCACCTGCCTGTTAGGGACATCTGTTTCTTGGAAACTCATTGGGTTGTATAGGTTTAATAGAGTTACAACTCAAGTGTCAGACTTGGAATAATTCTTATGATAAATTATGGAAAAAAATGTTTTGTTTTGTTTTGTTTTTTTTTTTGCAAAACAAAGTTCTTGGGGTAGCTGGTATCTAAGATTTGTTCTGAAATAGCCAAAAGAATCAAGATAAGTACAGCCAAAATACTATTATCCCATGTATCTGTAAATTGTACTTAATCAAATTTAATGCTTGGCAGTTCGCAAAAGTATTTTTGGTATTCTATGTCATCTTGATTTAAGTAATGTAGACAGTAGTATTTCTGTATGAGACAAAGTGTGTTCTTGGTAAAATTTAGTCAGTATCTGGGTTGTGCATGGTCCTACCCATTGTCACCTGGGGAAGCTTCAGGAAAATTAGCTTTCCCCAAGTTGTTTTTGGGGTAGTTGGCCTCTGCTGTCCTTACTGTTCTTCAGCAGAAAATGAGAACAGGATCACTGCCCTGTAAGTCAAAGGAAGCTTGATCTTTACAGATCTTTACATCGTAGCCCTGAGGCAGCCTACCCCAACTTCTTCCTTCCTTCTCCTAACGATGTGATTTCGTCCTTTCCACCTCTATCAGCAATACTGATTTCCTAGCACTGTTCCCACCTCTATTTGTAGAAAGTGCATCTAGGCACTGTGTGGGAAAACACAGAACACAGCCTGGAAACAAAGGTCAGCTGCCTCTCGCTTCTGCACGCAGGACCTTGTTTGTGAGAAACTGCTCTGCAGCTGTCTCCTTGCTTTCTGTGAATGACCTTGGCTGTACCTATCTGTGGTGTGTTACTGTCTCCCCTCTGTTATATAGATGGCCACAGTACTAATGGGACAGACACTATACCAGTTGGCTGCTACCAGTACCAAGAGCTTGGTAGATACTGAATGGCTGGCTGCCCCTGGTAGCAGGAGTGCCTCTTTGTAAAACTGATGAGAGTTAACTTGTGCTTTCTGTGGGTTGAGTAAACCTAAGTAGAAGTGTTGCTGCTTTTGCATTACAGGCACTAATAGACCTGAAAGGAGTAGTTCAGTGAACTGCTTTCTCTGATGGTGACTTCTGTGCGTCCTCCAGATGGGGTCCGTGTCTCAGAAAGGATTATCCATGCAGGGACTTTCAGGCAGCAATTTGGCAAGCACTATGGGAGGATGTGTTGTATGGTTGTTCTCCTAATTTCCTCTGTGCAAGTGAATAGCATTGGATTGTTCAGTTCCTTGCAGTGATGAGAAGAAAATGGACAGACAAACCAAGTGAAGATAATTTGATCAAATGAAAGGTATCACAAATAAACTTCCACAAGTGAAGATTCTAACTTAGCTGTGCATTTATTAACCTGTGACTTTATCTCACACTTCATGCCAGGCTGTCCTAGAGTGAAGCGCTGTGGCGGTTGCTTTGATTTACTCTTGTGTTATCCATGCAGGAGGGGAGGGGAATAGGGATGGAAAAGGTGGTATTTGCACCTGCATCAAAGTAAAGAAACTGGAGAGTCAGAGAAGTGCCCCGAGCAGTTCAAAACACTGCAGACTTGGTGGGGTCGTTGTTTAAACAAAACAAAGAAACAAACAAAACACAATACTAGAAGTGTTGCAGAAAGTCTAATTGTAATAAATTGGCCAAGAAACCTAAAACTTCAGTTGTGCATTGCAGCAGAACACAAATTAATTCCTGGGAGCTGACAAGGCCCCAGGTTGGCAGAAGGCTAATGTAATTGGCTCTGGGTGTGCTCAGACAGTGCTGGCATTTCAGTGCCTTGGCATTTGAGAGGGTAACAAAGGCATGAGAGCCTGCCCTGCCAGCTACCGTGTTAGAACTGATTTGATTTGGTGCATGCTAAAGCAGCAGCCATCCTACTGTGTGGCCTCCAGATGATCACAGAACAGTGAACAAATGCAGATAATCTCACACAGCAAGAGCCATGGCAAAGGAAAGGCCAAAGAGACCCCAAGCTGCGAGGATGAGAAATAAAGCCAAGAACCAGGAAATGGCATTGCTGGCTGAGAGCTGGGACTCTACATGGACTGGGAGGGTTGCAGGCATTAGACTTTGTCTTGTTCAACTTTTGTTGGAATAGATTAATGAGGAGAAACCAGAGCATGTCCTGGATGTGCTTTAATTCTTTCTTTATTGTAATTTTTAACTGTGGCTGCTCTATCCTTCCATGACAGAAAGGGGTCTATAAACGCTGGAATGAGGAAAGCGGAGGTATCAGCCACAGTTTGCTGAAAGATCTGATACTTAAGGAAGCTAACATTAATTTATTGCTGGGGAAGGTGGTCAGGGGTGATCCATATTGATTAATTTAAAACAATTTCCTCCTTTGACTCTGACTGGCTGGTGATGAAAACATGATACGATGTAGGCTTTGCAAGCATGGAAATAAAAATTAGTGTATCTTGCAACCATTTCCAACATGGAAATAAAAATAAGTAGACTGAATATGAGATTTCAGATTTGACATGAGAGGAATGCTGTGCTATACAGACCTGCCATGGGGGCTGCAGTGCCCCGTGCCATTTTGCATCTTCCAAACCCCTCGTGTTGAAGTAGATACTCCTGTGATAAATGGGAGCTTTCAGATCTGCCTTTGCGTCCTTGCCAATATGCAAAAGAGCTGATGAACTGACTAGCAATGGGATATAGTCACTTTTGCAACCTTTCATATCTAGTTAGCTAGAAAATTGTAATGGATCTTTACCCCATTTTTTCCATTGGCCTACCTTTAGTGGACCTGTGGCTCTCTGAAGCTTGTTTTGGTTCATTGTGAATCACTTGTTGCTTGTTTGAAATAGCAGAGGGATAGTTCGGCCTTACCTTTTTTGGCTGTTTGTGGCCCACAAAGCACTTCGCTCATGGGATGCTGAATGCACCCAGAATGATGCCACACTGAGAACTGTGCTTGGAGCAGACAAGTGTGCCATGCTGATTTTGATTTCATTCATATCTGTAAAGCAAAAGCTAGTTATTCCACTTGGACTACTGCATGGAGCATTTAGGGAGATTCCTCAGAATGACCAACTTTGCTTTCTGTCCCACTTTTCCTGCCTATGTGGTCTCTCCATAGGATGGGGCTCTGTCCTTTTCCCAGGAAGCTTCATACTTGAGAGCAGCTTTGAGCTGGGAGGAATGTTCCTGCTCTACTGGTTCTCCCTCCAGCGCTGGATGCTGCTCCCACAGAGCCATATTCATGCAGCTAATGCGGAAGATCCAAAGGCTCCTTCCTAACTGTGGAGTTATCAGACTGGTGCACTAATTTGGTACGTGGATGTCTGAGAAGAGCTTTGCACCTTCAGTTGCTCACAGATGCCTTTTGCAAGAAGATATGTGACAAACTGTTACCACCTGAGAGTTCTTGGGTGGTCCTGTGTGGAGCCACTCCATGGTCCTTATGGGTCCCTTCCAGCATGGGAAATTCTAAATTCCTCTAATTGAAAAGAATCATAGAAAAGACGTACCAGGTATTTTTTAAAAAAAGTACTTTGTATTTCAATAACTTTCCAGACTACTTCAGTGGGATCAGATTACTGCCACAAAATTCTTCTGTTCAGAAAACAGTAGGAGCTTCTCTGTTATCACTGTATTTACAATGCACTTCTCCTGAGTAGTTGTTAAATGCATGAACACTATACTGGCATTTCCTCTTTAAACATTGTCATTTTATTACTTTATCTATCCAGAGGAGAGCGGAAATTATCCTTTAATTACAAGGAATGTAATGGTAGTAGTTATGCAGCATTTTAGTTCACACACAGCATGATAAAGCTTAGACTTTAGCATAGTCCTATCACGCATCGCTGATTCATTGCTTCATCCTGAGTGCTGATTCTTTCCTGAGCCTCTGCTAAAAACAGGTAAGAGATTGTAAGCTGGGGATGTTTAGACTGCCTGAAGTATTCACTGCCTAGGGAGGTGAGGGAGTCACCATGCCTGGAGGCATTCAAGAACAGGGTAGATGTCATGCTAAGTGACCCGGTAAGCTGGCATCATAGGGATAGGTTGATGGTTGAACTAGATGCTCTTAGTGATCTTTTCTAACCTTAATGACTCGATGGTTCTATGTAAAAGAATAGAAATAAGAACTACAGGGAGGTTTGGATGTGTTCATTTGCGGTGTACTTTGCTATGCTACTCTTGAGATAGCATAGAGAAAGCATGGGAATAAAGAGCCTATCATTATCAAACGCAAAACACAACACTACAGCGTGAAGAGGTGGAGTAATTTATCTTTAAGTAACAGGCTGACCTATTCAGAACTGTAATTTTAATGTAAGGCTAACCTTTGAAAATAGATCAAGTGATATAAATTATTAAGGAACAGACATTCGTCAGATAGATGGTCTCTATTAGTAATTTTATGCATGAATGGTTATCTTCAAAGGTAGCATTGCTGTCTGCTGAGATAGAAAGTGCAAAAGCAAGTTACCATAAGCTGATGTGTAAGGCTAACTTCTAATCAGTCTTTTTCCAATCCAATTGAGGAGAGAGAAAAAAAAAAAAAAAGACCAGAGCAATGTCATCTCTCTTGCTACCCAGCCAGCGTTACTCGTGAATTGTTCTCCTAGCAGAGGATTGCTTGGGAAACTCCTGGTAATGTTGCTCAGGTTCCTAAAATATATTCCAGTAGTTTTAGGGCTCAAACAGGGCAATGTGTGCCCCCACTTGAGAATGGGATGTCCCAGCTCCTGGACGAAGGAGAACTGGAATCCCAAGACTCTGGATGGGATGGGATGATGAACAGCAGTGCCTACTCTGAATGACTGCTGCCTTGGAGTTCTGTGGTTAAATCCTGGGAGAGGAAAGTTGTGGATCCCTTTTCTCCTGTAAGTCTTCAAGAGGAATGTCTTATGAAGTTGGAGCGTTGATCACTCTGGTGTTTGACTGATGTTTTGAACTTGGAACAGGAGAAGGAAAAGAGAGGTCCAAATACTTGTGAAAACTATTTTTCTACCATTTTATTGTGCTGTCTTTTGTTATTATTATTTGCAATTTCCTCCTTTCATGAGTTTCCCTTGTTTTCTTTGCTTGTTTATATTTTATGTAAACAACCTCCATGCCCTTGCGAACTTTTGATCAAAGTACCGCAGTGCGCTTAATGGAAACCAAATTTGAATCCTTTTGAGAAGCTGTTGGTGAGAGACTGTGGTCATAAACTTAATTTTCCCCATCCTCCTTTCTTTGCATATGTCTGGCACAGAAATGTGGGAAAGCAAAGGTAGCCTTAAGCTTTATATTCCTATCCTATTTGCTGCTGTAAACAGAAGCAAGTTCTGTTTTTTCTTAATTATTGTTTTATCTGAAAATTTTGGTACGTTTTGTCTTTCAGTCACAGATGCTGTGAATCCTAAGCTTTTGTGTTTGGAGGGGTTTTTGCCCTGCCTCTGTCTTTTAGCCACAGTGAAACTTGTCATGTTTCAGGAGAGGTTGAGTGTACAATGAAGAATGTTCCTACTGAATGGAGTTATATCCAGCACGTGATGTTTCACAAAGCCCCTGCACTGCTTATTTGGCACAGTGACTCTTAGCCTTTGTGGATTGAGGACTGTTACCTCTACAGCATAATACAATGTACTCGATCCCTCCTGACATTTTTATTCACTGGAGAGATGAAAGGGGAATGATCTACAGTGTTTGGTGCCTGCAAATTCTCCTACCTCCTGACAGACAGCATAAACCATCATATCAGAGATTGTAGGATTCTCTGTGGCCACTTCAACTTCCAAAGGACTCTGGGAACTGCCCACAGGTGTATGAGCATCTCTTCTCTGTAGGGAATCCTCTTTTTCAAAGGTTTCTAAGGGAACTGGAATTTATGGCCCTTTTGACAACATCTGGGAAATTTACTTTCTGAATCTGTTTGGTTTTTTTTTTTTTTCCTCTGACCCTACTTGAGCAATTGGCAGTAACAAAGACTGCAAATATAAACCATTATTCCAGTGTGTTGGGATCTTACTGGCTCCACTCGTTTCCTATTTTTTCCTTCATGCAGCTCATGGCTGTGCCAGGACGAATGGTTCATAGTTACAGCACTAGAGTGGAATGCAAATGATGCAAGTTTAAATCTCTAGCTATGACAAAGGCTTCTCTATGACAGTGTTTCACAGTTCTGTGATTCCTGCCTGTACTTTTGGATACAAACGGTGTCTATAAATACGACCTTCTCACATTCTTTTTGTCTGTTTAGACAATCACAGCGCAGCCTCTCTGGATATTTGAAACGCTTTCACTTCGTTTGCTTGAACAAAGTGTCTCCTGTTTGTGTTGAAGTGATACAGGTTAACACTTCGAACAAGAAAAGAAGATAAGCATTTGGTGTACTAATTTCAGGAGCAACTGTTTTCAGTAGCCTGGAACCCTTTTGCAGTATATTGATGTTTCAATTTGCACAGAGCAGCAGCTGCCCTTAATGATAAAGAAAAGAGACTGCTCTGCTCTGCTCTGTGATGATTTGACATGGCAGCAGTAGACTTGCAGAATGTGACGTGACAACCTGAAATAATGATATGTAGACATGGTGCCACAGACATGTCATGAAATAACATAAATTTCTGACAATGTTAGGAAGAGAAAGCATCTTCAGAGCAAAAATATTGAGACCAATAGTTGTCACTGAACACATCTGAGGTTGAGGGGAATATGCCAGTGAAAGTGATTCCTACTAGAAGCAGTTTAGTTTAATTGGTGTTTTTTTAATTGGTCTTCTTGAAATTAATGCAATTGTCAGTAGATTCTTGTCATATATGAAAGTAAACAATTTTCTAGCACGTGCAAAATCTTTCATAAGTAACTTTTTCTAGGACTGAAAATGTCAGAAGCCGTGCTCAGGAGGCCATGGAGGGTATGTCTGCATAGTACACCTCAACAGAACCACATTTTAGAGCAAAATGGTTGTGAAGGTCCAGCCCCAACATTACACACATTTCAGGGGCTCTTACTTCAGGTAGCTGCAACCTGACCCCATTATTTGTGGCTCACCAGTTGGAGGGTGTTAGTAAAATCCTAGAATGCATTTTCCAAGCTAATTTAATCCCAAATTAAGATTGAGTGCTCCAACCACAGGATTCTGTGATGAGAACCACAGCCCAGCAAGTAGAGAAAAACAAGAGAGTGCCTTGAGAAGCACACACTCAATTCAGAGTAAAACACTGATGCACTTGTGTCCGAAGACGTCTGGGCTTTCTGAGTGCTCCCAAAAGATGAACAAAACTGTTTATTCAAACAATCAGATTAATGCTCTTACTTCCAGCAGGATTACCATCATGATGATTAGAACTGGATCAGTGGATGATCCTTTTATGCAGGAGCTTCCTTCATCCCTCAGGGCTTCACTTGTTCAAAGAAAAAGAAAATTGTTTCTGAATCTTCTCTGATGTTGAGTAAAAGAAGAACCAAAGCCTAACTTCTTTGAATTATTTCTATTACAGATAATATCGCTGTGACTCCTCAGACACTGATGGACAAATGTTTGTACTAGTATGTACTCTGAACTTCCATCATCTCCCTTACTGTTCTCTTCAGCCTTCTCTTTGGGTAAAGGAAGAGACTACGCTTCACACTTCTATGTAGGCTTCTGCTGAACAAAAGCAATTGACTCTGAAAGTCATACTCTGACATCAAACTCTTGGACTGTTCAAAGCATTGCTTCAGGTTTTAGATATGAGGCTCTTATTGAATTTAATTGGAGCTGTGCAGCTGCACCAAAGCTTTAAAGATGCACACCCTGAAATATTCATATCGCTTTTCTCTTCCCTTTCTCTTAGCCACGTTTGTTAAAGCTTAAAGGAGATGGGTTTCACTTGTAGGTGCAAATTTGTGCTTGCATAGTCTATGAAGACATTAGCATTTAGACATCAAACAACCTTGATTTGTATGCACTAGTCACTTGATAAACAGCTGAAGTGGTTGCATATATGCTGTCAGTTAATTCTGTCTGCAAAAACGGATTCCATTTTTCTTTTTTTTTTCTTTTAATCAAGCCCTATCAGATATCTTCTGTTCTGTTACTTGCACATAAAATGCTTTCAGCTCTGCATTTCTGCAGTTCCCTTGTCCAGTTAGAAATTTTCCATTGCAGGTGTGTTTACTCTCAGTTTGCAGAATCCCAAGGTTTTTCAGAGTTGCTTTCCTTTCAGTAGGAGAACATGACACAAGACAGAATCGTGGCATTAAAATATGGACACACTGCCTGAGTTTGTGGAAGGTCTGGGGTTCAAGTTGGGTTTTCTAAGATGAGCATTCCAGTGTCTGAGAGGAAAGGTACGTGAATGCTAGCTACAAGGGGACTATACCAAAACACAATATGATGTCACAAGGATGATATAATAGAATCATTAAGATTAGAAGAGACCACTAAAATCATCCAGTCCAGCCATCAACCCATGCCCACTAACACACAACATGCAGTGTGACATCTACCCTTCTCTTGAGCACCTCCAGGGTCAGCACCTCCCTGGGTGGTCTGTGTCAATGCATTGCCACTCTGAGGAGAAATTGTTCTCCCAGTTTTTATAGGAAAAGGTCCAGGAGCCAGAATGCAGCTCTCTACTGATATGCTGCCCATCCTCGATTCAGTAACGTGCTGATGTCTCATTCAATCTGTTAGTAGAATGAGTATAAGACTAAAAGAATAACATAGAATAGTAGGTTATGGAATTCACCATTCTATGGAGCAGCTGAGCTTGACACTAAAAGTACATATGTTACTGCACTTTATAATTTCCTGCTTGTTAGCCATGCTGGATTAACTGACCACATGCACAGCCCCAATCTGTTGCAAATGGAAAGTAAATTTTATTATCTTATATACCATGAAGGCAAGCTGACTGATAAGAGGAAAATCGGAAACATCTGATTACTCCTTTGTTTGTAATTGCTGGTCCATGCCCATAATTAACACTTAAGGGCTGATGTGAGGCCTTCAGAAGCAAAGTACATTAAGAAAACTTGTACTTTAGTTCGTTGTTGTCAAGCATTGTAAAATCTTTGCATGAACAGACATCAGAAATACCATTTTATCCTTCAGCCTGGCAAAGATTTGCCTCATCAGCAAGGTGCTGCTATTTTAGCTGCCTCTCTTTCTAATTGAATTTGGAATATAACAGAATAATCACTAGCAGCCCTGCAAACCTTTCCCCGTTTGCTTTGGATAATTTTGTCTCACTGCTGCAGGGTCTTTTGCATACTTTTGGGAATACCCGGGGAAAAATGCAAATCGTGACATAGAATTGCTTAGCTCTCCATAACAACTGACAAGATCTGAGTATGTTCCCTGTGTCTATCTCTGGCTGCTTCTGATTTCACTTGTCATGTGTTTAGGTTGGCAATTCATTTGTATAGATAGACCTGTAGCGTTAATATCCTGCTTTGATGATGTTACTCTTTGGGAATGTTAATGAGTGGCTTCTGTATCTAGCATGTTTAAAACCATCTATTGCTTTATTTATTTATTTATCTATTTATTTTACTGGTGAAAGAGCACTGCTGAAGGCCCCTTGGGTAAAAAGTGTTTAATGTAGACCATGCATTTTAATTAGCAAATAAATACATAGATAAGGATGAAACATTTGTTTTGCTCAAGCAAACCATGAGAGCATCAGGCCCATAGGTAGCTTAGTTTAATTCTAGAGAGATTACATTCATATCTCCTGGTCTACCTCGGAAATGCTTTTCTGATACAAGCAGTGCAAATTAAGGCAAGATAGAGGTGTCTTCTCTGCTGGAGGTTTAATGTCCTTTGTGCTGCAAAGTATTAAGGTGCCCTATACAATAGGGGAAGCAAAAGCAGAACTAAAGAAAGTTCAGGATGATCTATGATACGCAGCATATTTATATGGTTTAATAATCAAAAATCAATTTTCTATGTGACCTTCTGGGTGTTAGAAGATATTCTTCCTGCAGTGTACTTGGCATTCCCTGATGCCAGGGCTGTTCGAGTTATATTGGTTTTTAGCTCAATGAAAAGTGGAGAGCTTTATAATATTCCTCTTTTCTGCGAGGCACAAGTGAATTCTGCAGCAGGCACCTCTCTTTATCCAGAGGCACACTGCTGTCACACAGAGAAAATGTATTTGGGAATAAAGAACTTCAATCTTTGGAAGCTGTCACAGCTCCAGGTCAGGCAGAGCAGACCTGTGAGTCAAGGTCTTCTCAGTGAGGAGGGAGAGACTTGGAAATACTGGATATTCAAAACTACTGCCAGAAGATGGACCTCTGGCACTTGCTATATAGCCAAAGGCTGGTCAACTGACCTTGCTTTTAATTTACGTAACATAGAGCTCCTGTGGCACACAACACGTGTGTTTGTGGTTGTGGGTAAGCAATGCCCCTTGGAGGGGGGGTTGTTTTCTGAACCTCTAGTGGTCTGGTTACTTGAGCTCTAAGGTAGAGTTGTTGCTGCTTCTCAGGAAGAGTAACTTAGAGATGGGAAGAAATCATGGCAGTACGTGGGTCTCAGGAAATATGTTTTGCTGCACATTGTTTTCTTATTTGCTGCAGTGTTCTCTCTCTGCAGTCTTCTCTGAAACCTGGGTTATGGAATTTGTTGTGTTCAGAGTTGAACAAGGTTTGTTTTTTGCGAACGTCAGGGTGATAAGGGGTAGGTGCTGCTCATGCAGAGCTCCTTGTAGAGTTCCCACTCATTTCCATGGCTTTCCAGTTTTCTAAGGAGGTCATTAGCTGAGGAACAAGGAATCTGTATGATTTGTTTGAGATCAAATGGAAGGGATAAAAACTAATTGGAGGCATCAGAGGAGGTTCCCAGTAAGAAGGCTAAATCAAGGATGCTACTGTTGCCTCTTCCTTTCTTCTTTAAGAAGCAGCTGGACTTGCTTGCGCCAAAACTGAGTGAATGAATGACAGAGAGATAATAGTGAGATTTTTCTAAATGTCTGCCTGCAACCATTGTCTGCACAGCTTGTATTAAGTTGCTTGTTAGATGGGAAATAAAGGAACCCAGTGCAGTGCTCATCATGTAGGATCTGGTCTTGTGTTGTGACAAATAGAATACAGACCCAACACAACCCATTGTTTTGCTTCAAGAGGAGGCTTAATGTGGCACAAAACTTGACTGAGATCCTCTGCTATCAGAATAAAGTCATGTAGATTTATTGTGTTACAGCGTTCAGTGAAGCAAAGCAGTTCTGAAAGGCATTGTCTCCAGCTGAATGCAAGATTAATTCAATTTCCAGACCTAAGACAGATCCTTTAGTATTATGAAGACCCAAATAAGAGAATGATGGTGTCTGCTTTCCAGGTTGTGCACTGATCTGGGTAGCCTGTGGACTGCTCTAATGAATCTCTCTCCTACTTTGGGATATTCAAAGCAAGACGGTCAGGCTGGCAGTCCAAACCATTAGGTAGTTCTGTGCCAGATGAGGATCCCACATGCTGTGAGGTCTGGAGCAATCCCATCAGCTCTGCCTCCCAAACCAATGGCTGTGCTGATGCCATCCCAGAAAAGAACCTTTATGTGAGAAGCTTTGAAAAGTAAGTGCCAGTGACCATCATAATTTGCAATTATGGGACATTATGGGCAGATTTTTTAAAGTGGACATAAAGTGGAACGGCTTTCCACTTCCTAAGGAGGAAGACTTTCGTAGAGGCTTCAGCCGTTCACTGATCTTTTCAGAAATAAGTCAGTGCTGACTCCAACCTAATTACTAGTGTAAAAGACAATTTATCACTTACTAAAGCTTTGATTGCTTTTTCAGCCTCGTATGGCCTCTTGGTTAGTAGATAGAATTCTGTATGAGATTTTTTTTTTAAAGGGAAAGTTAAAAGAAAATAAGAAAAGGGCTTAAAATTCAACTCCCAGTTCTATGCCTAAACATCTGTCTGATGTTTTTAATATTTTTTTTAAATGTAATCCCAAAGCAGTTCTCCTTCAGGTATCAAAAAAACTAAAATCTCATGTAAGAAGTCCACCTTCAGGTTCATATTTTTTAAAAGATACTGCCCCAGAGAGTGAAGATGCAGATTCCCATAGCCTAAAATGCAAGAGTCAGCAGGAGGAATCATTCACTTGAAAACTGAGATTCACTTTTTAATTAATGCGTACACATACACACACACACACACAAATCAGTGTGCAAAGTTACTATGACTTTCTCATTTTTATCTCTTTCCTCTTCTTCTAGAATTCAGACACAAGAATGAACAAGCCATCTTATATTTTTGCAGATTTAATAATCAGAAGATAACAGGCCATATGTTTTGATAGAAATGAGATTGAAAAGAGATATTTAGACTGCTATAGCTGTACTCGCATTTGATTACAGGGGGATTAAGTTTCTTCAAAGCAAATGACTTTCTTTTACTTCTCAGTGTTTCTCATGTAATTAGTGAATTGGTTGCATTAACTCAGTTGACAGGCAATATTACTGATATTATCAACTTTCACTCGTGTATACAAGGCTCTATTAATTCCTTGTTTGCTTATGAACTGTTTCGTCAACAAAGAAATTGGTGGGCAAATGTGGAACACGCATGTCATGGCAGTGTTGTTAGCTTTGCTTATCAGTAAATAACAAACTTATGGCAAATGAATAGGAGCAACGAGGGAGCAGGTGGGTCTTTAGGGTTTCCTTTGCCACTGTTGGCACGTTGCTATGTTGCTAAGTTACAGGAGCTTCTGACTTCTACTTTAGAAAGTAGAAGTTATTTTTAAATGTATAATGAACACTGAAGCAGGGACTCCCAAAGCTGTTCTGGAAGTGGCTGTATTACATGGGGACTCTGAACGTGCTCTGAGGCCAACAGTACAAAGTGCTGGTCTGGTACAAAACTGCTCCCTGCTGCTGTATTACAATTATAAAGATGTGCCTGCATTACTTGTTTTTCATGAAATACTGCAAAAATAGCAGACAGCACTGATTAACAGCTGTGTTGGATGGTACATACCTGAGACACTGGTTACAAGCTGAGTGTGCTTGTTTCTCTGAGAGTATAGGGATGATCATGGCCACCAGTACAATTTCCAAGTTAACCTTTATGAAGAGACTATTCCAAGGAAAATATTTTCTTACTGGATATGTAGATCTTTGCATCGCTCAAAGTCAAGGATTTTTGTTCTTCATATTAATAGAATCACATCATAGAATCTTAGTGTGGTTTGGGTTGGAAGGGACCTTTAAGCCCATCTGGTTCCTACCCCCTGATATGAGCAGTGACACCTCCCTCAAAACCAGGTTGCTCACAGTCCCATCCAGCTTGGCCTTGACCCCCTCCAGGGAGGGGTCATCCACAACCTTTTTCTGTGCCTTACCACCCTCACAGCAAAGAACATTTTCCTAATATCTGGTCTAAATTTACCTCTTTCAGTTTAATGCTGTTGCGACAGTGCTTTTGTTATCCCAGCAATGGAGATATCAGAACAGCATCATCCACTTTCTAAAGCAGGAATTTTGAATGAGAAGTCACTCAACTTGATCTGGTGCTTCAGAAAAAGAAACAGCAAAGAAGGAGAACCAGGTGGTATGACCTGGGGTTCAGCTGCTCTAGCCACATGACAAAGACTGTAGTTTTGGACTGAAATATGGAATCAATGTTTGTAGTGGAACTGGAAAAAAATGAGCAGATTTCTATCGATATTCCAGTTGGTGAGAAGAAAACATCATTTTCATGCTGGTTAGAAGTTATATACTGCCATCTGTTGCTGGGCAGTGCAAGCCCTTTGAAAGGGCTGGAGTTCAGCTCCACTTGGCCTCAGGTACCACTGTGCCTTTAGTAGAGGAGTCCAGGGGTCTCCTGGAGAGAGCATATGGCTCAGAACTGCAGGGAGACACCGGGGGGGAGGAGGAGTGATCTGAGTCCAGGGAGCTGAGCCTGAGGTAGCTTAGTGCAGCAAATTGCTAAGTAACGTGCTTTGGCAGTGAGTGGTCTGCATGAGAGCCACAGTGAATCAGGGAAGGGCTGCCTGATGCCAGCTGCTGCCCAGGACCGAAACTCAAAGGGAGATGCAGTGAGTCCATGGAAGATGGTATTTTCTGACCTGTAGCTTCTGGTTTATATCAGCTAACAATATCCAGATGTGGAGATTGCCCAATTCTGGCAAGTAGTATATTGAGTTAACATTGGTAGGCCCCAACACAGCAGGAAGTGAGACTTCCACAGTATGTTCTCTGGGTCTCGGTTTTGCTGCCTGAAGTCAAGATAGTCTTTTCCTTCTACAGGATGCATTTCAACAGGAGAAAACTTTTTTTAAAAAGTTATATATATTTTAAAGAGTTCATAGAGTTGTTCCAGCTTTGCTTTGAAATCCGTAGGTATTCCATTGCTGCCAAAGATACTTCCATGCTCTACTCCATACAAGTGAAATGCTCTTACCTACTAGTTGTGAAGCTGATGAAAGAATTCAGTTGTTGTTTCTGGATACCTCAGTTTTCTATCATACTCAATTGTCCAAATTCTAGATTCTTATGTATAGAAGAAGAAAGTATGGGAAGCCTCATATACCCAGCTGAGGAGAAGCAGCAAGCCCCAGGACACCTGTCTAAGAGAAACAAGAATAGCTGTAAAGATGACATTAGCACGAAAGGTTTCTTTTGCAGATGGTACAGGCATAGACTGACTCGCACAGGCTACCTGAGGCCCTTCTCCCTTTGTGCCCCAGGAGCCTGCTGGGATGCCTGATTCACCCCTGCGAGCTGCAACAGAACCATCAGGCTCTGAAAAATGGATTTGAGAGGGGTTTTAGTCATTGTCACAGCATGGCGCCCTTCAGGACTGCTAGCCCTCTGCAGAAATTGTTGTAATTGTGCCTTGGCTTTTGAAAGGAGGCTGTGCTGTGTTTCCAGCCTCCTCTGGGATCTGGGTTCCTTATGCATGACATGGCCTCGGAGACCTCCTTTCTTCTTAGAACAGTTGAAGTCAACAGGGGCTCTGGAGAAACAGGTTTTGAAAGAGTTGAAGAATGTAATGCAGAGCAGGAAACTTTCAACATGTTTTAAAACCTGCTCCTCTGCTGTAAGGAAGGGTTACATCCATGCTCAAAATTTATAGGTGAGACTCTGAAGTGCAGAGTGAGGATATGGTCAAGTCTCTGTCATTCTCAGCTTATCAAAGGCAGAGTTATTACAAATCAAACTATGAGTGGCAGAACGCAGTGGTGTTGCCGTGAATGAAACACAGGGAGAGACAGACCTTTCTCTATTTTTTAAATTCTTTAATGTTATTATTCGTATAGAACAGAGTGAAATTCTTGCAGGTCTGGCTGTGGAGGTCTGTTAAATGTTTGCCATGGCTCTGTATTCCCAGTGATTCAAGAGCAGTCCCAACTCAGAGCCCCTGCCATCTGTACCAGGCAGGGCTGTGTTGGGCCAGTGCTGCATGGTGGCTCTAGGAGCAGACTGGAAACTTGTGAGTGCTGGGAAAGCAGTGCAAAGGGATGATTATTCTCTGGTTTTCACAATAAGGGAGTTAGGGAGCTTCTGAATCACACAGCAGGTTAAAAACTCAGAAGCAGCATTATTTCCGTATAGTACAGAACTGAGCTGTGATTTGGTGGGGATAAAAGGTTTGGATGGCTTCCAAAAACTCATTGAGAAATGTTACAGAAGGACTGACTAGTAAGCACAGAGATGAAGAAATTTCTGTGACTGGTAGCTTCTCCCTCTTCCTAACCATGGAAGGATCAATGTAGACCTTTATTCATCTCTAGCTGATGACTGTCAGGTACTTGATTAGACCTGAACTGCATGTAACCAGCAAGACAATTCCCCTGTTTCTTATGCTGACTTTGGAGCCTGAAGCTATGTGGATGGTGAGGATTTTGGACTTCTTTCACCGTTCGACCTCAGGCAAAATAATGGCTATAAAAAGATGAAGAAAGAAGAGTGTGCAAACGTGGGTTTGATTTGTTATCTTCATTTGTTATGGGGCACATTCTGGAATTGGTCAAAACTTTTAATTCTACACTACATTTGTAAAATAACAGGAAGTATTTTTCTATGTTTTGAACATGAAGCCTACACCATAAGTCTTTACTCTGAAGTAGTTGCATGTCATGGTGAAGACATGAAGACATTACACTAGAGTGGTGACTGGCCATACAAGTAGATGGGGAACTAGTCCTGCTTATCCTTTCAGACCCACATGATTCACAGACTTCTTCAAGCAATAGCAGTTGATAAAGATGTTTGGTCTGTCACAGATCCAAAGTAAAACACATTAGCCTCAACCTAATCAAAAAAGGTGAAGATAAACAAACCTTTGTCTTTGTTATGAGTTAAACCATGCGCATGAGAGGTTCCTGCCAATCAACCAGTGTGTGGTGGTAGCTCATTACACTGCAATAGCTTGATCATACTTTTGAACCCTTGGGCTTCTCAGTTTACTGCAAGCATCTTTGTTTGGTGCTGAGCTCGTATCTCCTCTTTGTTTTTCAGCAAGCACTTCCCTTGGGAGTTTATGTTCTTCTCCCCCCTCACCTACAATTTCTTTGACATTTGTTTGACATCAAATCCAGTGTCATGGCATAGAAACGAATATGCCTTGATCTTTTTTGGAACCTCACAGGGAATGACCTTGGAGCTGTTTCCCCTGAAGTACACTGACCCGTTTGTATCTACGCCAGGTGCCTGAGAGGTGCCAAGACTCAGGTCCCTCACCTTAGGAAGGACCAAAGGTCTGTGCTCATGGGGGGTTAATTATCGTTTTGCTTAAAGAAGCATTTGACTGCCCTTAGGTGTAGGAATTTATTTAAGCCTTATCTGCATAATTATCATGTTTATTGCTCAACACAGCTGGATGGATATGAAGAGTATGCAGTTTTTGATACACACTTTATGTCAGAACCATTACAAGGCAAAATGATCATCTCTTACAGCCCCTGCAAAGAGGTTGGAAGTAATAGTTAGGTTTCTGACTTTAAAAACAGATCCTAGGAACGAATTTATTGGGTATATTTACATATTTTTGATGCTAAAGCTTTTCTGTTCTTTATGAAAATGTGTGCTGTTGTGATGAACAGCCAGAGTTTTGGAGGGTGACTGGTGACCCAAAGTGCTTGGCTTAATAGACTCAAATAGCAGAGAGGAGGGGACTGCATGCTGTGAAAGGCATTCACCTCTGTCAGGGACTGCTGTCAAGCACCCGAAATCCTCACTTGTCTTCAACAATCTTAGCCAATTCTCACATCATCGTTCTGCAGATATTTATCACAGAAATTGTGGAGTAGCCAGAAAAATGTAAAAAGTAGTCTGATTTTTAAAATCTCTTTCCAAGCTGACTTGCTCTATTTGAAAGCATAGCATGATGTGTCTTTTACAGGCAAACTTTGATGAGGCAACGGTGGGTATTTCTGTATTTATAATAGGGTGCAAGCATCTGAACATTTCAACTTCGACTTATTCATTAGAGAGTGCTTACTATTCCAAAAATTCGTGTTACTGCAGTAAGCAGCATACTGCAGTCTGAAGGCTTCCCAGTCTTGCCTGCAGTGTACAGGAGCCCTGCAAGTACCTGCATCGCACAACCCTGGGGCAGCAGCTGCCTCATACTGCTGTGACCGTGATCTGGAATAGCACCTGGAAATGAATACAAGATGCACGCAAGTGCAAGGGAAGGCAGGGCAGGGATCTGCTGCATCATCAAGGCCCCTAACAGCTCCTGTTCTGTCAGAAGCGTTAATAGGGTGCTGATGTTATCGTCAGACAGTGACCGAGATCAGCAACTGGTTTATGGAATTAGAAGATACGCAGCTTTTAATTTTAAATCCTTACTGAGTGTGATGGGAAGAGATACCAGCCAGTCTGTTGTTTTTAGCTGGAGCATTAGCTACTTCTATTTTCTGTTTGTTTGTTCATTATACAAACGTATACTGTCGTTGAGAAGATGAACACTGGTGAGGTGATGGGATAGAACTTTTGCATAAAGCCAAAATAGAAAGGAGGGAGGTGAATACCCATCGCCTATGACTTTGCTCCTTCGCTCCAGTAATCGCATTGTATTCCATAGATGATAAATTACCTGTTGCCATTTTTCAGTGGGAGACATCTCTTCCCATACTAACATCCTGCCCCTGCTCCTCAGTTACCCAGCTATCTTCTTCCTTTGGGTCTGATCAATATCTCTAGTCAGACAAATTGCTTCTGACTTGCTTGTTCTGAAGAAAAGCATGTGTGTAACTTCCAACTACGTGAGCTGTTCTTGTAAATGTTGTATTATTTCCACATGCAAACATTGTCTATGGATCAGCTTTGTCCCTTGAAAATAGAATATCACTGTGAACTGATGACCATGGCACAAAATACTCATCAAACTAAAAAACTGTTTAGCAGGAAGTAACTCCTGAAACTCTCACATGTCTATAAATCCCTTTGGAAATGAAAATAAATCCTGGGCAACAGCATGGAAACTGACTTGCCCTTTATCTTACAGCTTGTGAAATCTGGGAGATGAATATAGAAAGTATTTGATTATTGTTATCCCTCCAGAATGCTTTTCCAACTCAAAGCTGTTTCAGAACTGAGTTGTTTAATCTCCTTTCTCATTTTTGCTTTACAGATTTACAGATCAGCACAGCGTGTGAATAAAGTGTCAGGTAGACTAGGAGATCAGCGTCGAAATCAGGAGTTCTGAGTACGAGCTGTGAACCTGAGAGCTGGAGGGTACAGCACTCAAATGAAATGAGAATGAAAGGCTTTTAGTTGCCCTTGGTTGCTGCCAGCTTCTGGCCATGGCCAGGTGAGTTCTCTGGGTTTGCACGTGGGGACCAGAGTGCTTTAGGTCTGATGAGATACCTGTGTTTTCTGCAAAAGTGGCAAATTGGAGTTCTCAGAAGTAGTTTATATATTCGATGTGCAAGGTCTACAAATACATGACCAAGCTGATCATTTGAAGAGTTTTCTGATCAGTGTCTTATAGGGTCTCACTGGAATGAAAGGAACTGTGAGGAATGAGCTAGAGCAGATGCTCCTTAGCTTGCTTTCATTTCATTTCTTGATATACAATTTGTGTTGTCTTCTGAAGAGCAGCAAGCTGTGGAGGCTCTCACTCAGAAGCCTTCCTTGTCCAAAATGGTTGCTGTATTTAGTGTCCCAGATGGGAGAATCCATGAAGTGCATCATTTAGACTTCTCATACTCTGGACCCTGATGACAGGATCTGCAATTCCTTGTGAGAAGGTCATGGATATGGGTGAAAGAAGGATAAGAGTATTTGTCCAGGTCAAAGAGAAATAAGGAAGAGAAGTTCATAAAAGTTCCATCTAGAACATAAAAAGCCTGGTTTCCTGGGGGATAGTGAAGGATAAATTACTGGTGCCTCTAAGGCATGCTACTCAGTAACTACATTCACAAACAGATCTTCCTGCTTCCCTTTAAAGCCTAGCACTACAATTCTCTGACAACTTGCATTACATTCAGCAAGACCATGTAGTATTACATCATGTCATATTTTCTTTTTTTCCCCACTGCCTGCTGCTAACTGGAGGTGACATTACATGAGTGAGCTAATGTAGCTGAGATGGTGTGGGCTATCAGCTGAACTGATGTCAAGAGGGCGAAAAAGACTAAGGAAAAGAGAAATGTATCTTCTCTGGAATGTGCTGAAGGTTTGCAAGCGTGGACAAGACTCAAAACTCAAAGTAGTTGTTGCTGAGTTATTAGCTGAGATTTCAGCTTTTATTTTTTGGGTAGGAAACTTAACACAAATTATTTCTGGCTTTCTAGGATTTATTATCTGAAAGTGTCTGGCAGTGGCTTATAGAGCATTCTTAGCATTCGGTTTATTTGCTCTTTATGGTGGTTAGTCACTGAAGGCATGTGTTATCATTTCTGCACCTTGGTCAGCTGAAAATGAACAATAAATAAGTGTGGGATTTGGGGATATTTTTGCTAATTGCAAGCTTCCTATTAAGGAAGCACTTATGACCTGTGGTGGTTGAATCTAACAGAAAAAGGCTCTCAGGACAAATTTGCTGGTGCTGTTATCAAAAATAATTTGAAATCCTTTTTTGTGTGTGTATTAATTCCAGTAGCTTTTTGGGGAGATAGCAACACAACTCGTTCTTCAGCATAGCAATCTATTAACTTCTCCTTCAGGAGCAATATCTCTCCATGCTATTATTCACATAACTCCAGATGCAGCAGCCCCTAGTATGGGGCCCTGCCTGTTGCTGGAGTTTTGTACTCAGTCTGATGGATGCTAACCTGCACGTGGTGTGCTGTGCACCAAGCCTTTCTCCAGAATAATCAAGAGTCCAACTACTCAAGTCTGCTTGGTGTGGGATAGAGAGTCTGAATGTCCCCTTGGCTGAACAGTGTGTTGGAATACATTACGTTCCTCTGGTGGACCAAGGAATATTTGTTTATATTAAATAATAAAATCAATCTGTTAGTAGTTAGAGGTATCTCTGCAGGGAGCTAGTGTAAATCTCAGCTCATTTAATGGAGTGCTGATGTGGAAAACCAGCATTTGGTCATTTTGGAGTTGTTGAATCTGCCTGATTTGACCACAGAATCTCTGTTAGACATGAGAAAACTTTCTTACTTAGGGGCTTGTCTAAGCTGATATGTCTCCAAGAAATTTAGGATCACAAAATCTTCTAATGAAAAGCCCACTATCCTTTTATGTTGAAAAAAAAATTTCCTTAGACCTCCCTTTATTCTGAATTCTTATTGCTTTTTGCCTTTTATTGCCACCAATTAGGTGGCAATTAGGTGGTGTTACATGGAGAACACCTTTAATTTCAGACATCTTGCTTTGTGTTGCTTAATACATAAGAGCAACAAAATAGATATGAGCCCAAATAATTATGCAGAAAAATTAAGACCATTGTGTGGTGTATAAGTAATGAACAATTATTTGATAGGAGAAAGTGAAGAAAGTAAAAAATAGAAACAATTGAGAAGAAATGATTATTTATAGATTGAAAGTATAAGGGAGAATAATATAATGAAAGGAAAGACAACATGGTTCAGCCATCAGACAGACTTCTGACAGTCAGATGTACTGTGTTAGAAAATGGTCTCGCTGGGCATGTGGCAGTACTTCAGTGTCTGGCACATTTAAAACTAGATCAGACAAGACACTGAAAAATGTGTAGTAAGGAACAGCACTGTGGCAGCAGGAAGATGAAAGGGAAGACCCAGGTGGTTGCTATGAGTCTCCATATCCCACGCTATCACCCTACATAGGCAGAGCCTAGGAAAAGAGAGATTGTTTCTGTATTCATTATGAACTCTGACTATGCCATCTGTAGTATCCATATCTTGGCTGAGATGGAAGAAGAGGTGAGGATTCCAGTAAGCTTAATTTTCATATTATAGTATTTAAAATATGACAACAGTTATTTTCCTTATAAAAATTCTTAAATTTTTGTCTCAGGAAAGTTCAAATGAAGGAGCACTTTCTATCTCCTTTCCTCTTAGGACTTAGAATAAGGAATAGGCAGTAGGGAAAAAATGTAAATACAAACGGCATTGTGTCTGATAGATAATAGAACCAGAGCCTGGAGGTGTCTCAATTGTTTGAAGCTCAATAGAATTTACATTTTTAAAGTAGCAACAACAATAACAAGCATCTGGGTTCCCCACCTAAGGTAAGAAACTTTCGAAACTATTTAAAAAAATAGAGCTAAGATAGAAAGCTCTTTAGAGGTCAGAGTGAGCACTTAAGTGTTTTTGTAATGCAAATGCTTGATTTGCCAATGAGTTAAGGGAACGTTCAGTGCTTCTGTGGCTTTTTGTTTGTCTCTGTGGTGGTGGGGTGGAGCATCCTTTGCTCTCCAAGCAGGACTCTTACATGGCACCTCGTAGCCAACCCAAGTGGGGTACAGAGAAGGAGAGCTGGGAGCAGCCATGTATATTGGCTCTGGTGGCTGAAGTGCTTTAGTGAGGAAATGGAGAGCAGCAAAGTAGTGTAGGCTGTCAGTCTTCAGGATGTTTTTTCTATCACTTCTCCTGAAAGAGGACTTGTTTGGCAGTATGGCTCATGACATGAGAGAACTGAGTGACTTGCTCAAGGTTGTGCTGAGTTTACAGCTTGGGTAGGATGCAAACCTTGGCCTTGTGTCATGGTTGTTCTGCTTGAACTCTGATCTGGTGGCTGAATTCCTCTGTTCATTGCAGAGGAGTTGAACTAGATGAACTTCAAGGGTCCCCTCTGACTTGGATGATTCTATGAATTTGCTGAACCTGAGGCCAGTGGTAAATATCTCCTGATGTCCACTGAATGGCAAAATGGGAATGGCTTGCTCTAGGCTCATCCCATAACTGGAACCTAGCTGTTACCATGAGCTGTGATGCATCCTCACTCACATCCACAGCTCTTGCAGCAGTTCTGTGACCATGGTGTAGTCCTGCTGTGGAGGTCTGCACCATGGTTCAGTGCTGCAGGCAGTGGCAGTGAGGGACTGCTGTTATACTGCTCCTCTCCACTGTCCTGCTTCAAATTCCTTTGTGTCCCCTGGCTCCCCTTTCTATGCTGTTCTGCCCTCTGACCCCCTACTCCTAATAAAGTCTACAGAAGACATTAAAATGCTCACTGAAGAGCTTTATAGCCCTTTTTCTCCCATCCAGTTTCTCAGTAACTGTGGTTTCAGTGGTTTATTTCTGGCCACAGGATCGTTAAAATGGATCAGGGATCAGAATATGTCCCCCCTCCCCCCCTTTCAAAAATTTTTTCTTTCCTCTTTCACCCAATCCAGAGAGGAGTTCACATTCTCTCACTTAAAGGGAATGTCTCCAGCTCCTTCGTAGGTCAGCAAGACCTGGGAAAGACTTAATGGAAAGTTGGGTGCTTTCTGATCCCAGCCTGCTGCCACGCTAGTAAAACACAGCTGCCACTCTTGTGGCTGATGCATCGTTTCAGACAGAGGTTATTGAATCAGCACAGTATTTTGTTCAATGTAAATGCTGTGTCTTAACCTTATTTTAACCTTTGCACGGCTGTAGAAAGTGACTGGTTTGAAGAGATCCCAGGGGGGTGTTAAAACAGCCCGTGTGGGAGAGTTCATTTTATAAACATAAACTGTACAGACAGTTTGCTAGGAAACTGTGTAAATTATTCAGCAATAAACGATGCTTACAATTTTAGGAGAGTGCCGCAGACTGATCAGCTGACTTTGGAAAGGTCAGCAGCCGTGGTTTAATTGCTGATGGGTCCACGCTAATGACCTCCCTGGTGCACACAGTTCTGCAGCACAAGTATGGGCAAGAGCAGCATCCTCCTACAGCAGCCGTGCTGATGTTGTTAGAACAAGTTACCTGAGGTTTGATTCTCTAATCTGGCTACTCAACAGCCCTGTAGTTGTCATTTGTATGTAAAAGAGACTCAAAGAGCTCTCTTGCAGGCCCTGTAAATCGTAAATCCAGGTGATAGAGAGAACTTTGGAAACGCTTTTAATTAAACTTTTAGGAAAACACTTTTAGGTTTTGTGAAGGGTTTTATGTATGACTTTCACCACGTTTAGCAGTAAATTTTGAGAGATGATCATTAGAAAGTGATAGGCTCTTGAGGAGGCTGTACAGTTCAGTAGTTTTGGAAGTTGTGACTTGGTTGTTTCCGTGTTGCTGACTCTCAGATTTAAGTTTTGCTGAGTGGCGAGTTCTGATTTTGCCAAGTGGTGACCTACAAAATCAGAGCTGTGTTATAACTTGCTGAGAGATGGAGATATGTGAAGTGCTTGGGTTTCTCAGAGGCAGCAATAAAGAGCTTCTGTTGACACTCTTAAACTTGCTTCCAAAATCAGTCCCAGCTTGTTACGTTAACAAAAATTTGGAGAACTATATATTGCCTCCAGATAGGTGAGGAACCATCTTAGCTCTGTTTACGAAAGTAGCTGTTGCTGGAGAGCTCTGTCCTCAGCTGTTAATGAGAAAGGAAATACCTGCAATTAATCTAAGGGATATACTGGGCTGGGCTTCATAGGAATCTTCTATGTATGCTTTTATCTTCTTTGTATGCTTTTAGTCAGAACTGTTAATTAGGAGGTAGCTACCTGAGTTTCAGACCATTTACCATTCAAGACCTTATGGCAAGGCATAGTTAATGCAAACAAATATTCAATGCTTCTCTAGAGTTTCTCTAGAAAATATCCATTTTGAGAACACAGGTGAGCAGGGAGCATCCAGGGATAAAGAGCAATGAAGTTCATAAATGGTCCTGATGTCAGGCAAATGAAGTGGATCATCCAATTATTTTCAATTACATTTCCAATCCTTTCTTTAATGTTTTCCTACACTGATATCTGTGTTGGTAACGTAGCCAACTCTGGCTTTATGATCCCCCTTGTTTCAACGTGCTGTGTTTAATTACTTTGCCTCCATAACAAACAGACATTCTGAACAATTAGACAATAATATGAAAGCAGGATAGGAAAATAGCTCAAGATACTTTCATTTTAATTATGCTGATAGTGCACCCCACGGTTTTGAATCAATGCTGGAATAATGTTCTTTTGATAGTCTTCAATAATTTTAAATGAGACCTAATAAATTTGTATTTTTTATGTGAAAATTAGAAGGAAAAATCCCTTGTTGTTGATTCTGTTTTCAATTGAAAATCACAACTCCCATGATTTGTACGCTTGTGTTCTAATTGGATGTCCACCCCCACTGAATGAATCATTTAAACACCTTAATTACTATACCAGAAGGGAACATACTTTGAGTGTATATTTAGTGCTTTCCTGAGTTACTGCTCTGCTGAAGAAAGAGGCCCTTTTGTACTTTAGAAACTGATAAAGCCGAAGAACTTAGTTTATTTTCCTATAAACGATTTCAAATTTCTCTGCGTAACTTTTTAAACACAAATAAACTGGCAATGAGCAGAGTAGACTCTTTGCAAGTGAGAAAGAAGAACAGTGCTGTGAATGGAATGTCAGCCTGGTTTGTTCATTCAGAGTGCATGAAGTCCATTTTGGAAAGGCTGCTCCGGTGCCACGCTGACACTAACACACCACTTTGTTTTGTACTGAGCTAAAAGGCCACAGGTGCACATTTAGATTGCTAAATCTTCACCAACGTCACAATAATAAAAGAAACAGCAATCAAATAGGCAGTTTTCAAAGGTGATATGGGGATCAAGCAGATTGGTTCCTTTAATAATGGAATTGATATGGAATTACTATAATCCTAATACAATGAACTTTGACTGCTTTCCTAATATGAATAAACATCCATGGCACATGGAAAGCCTCTGTGAGCTGCACATGCGGTGTTGTTTTTTTTTTTCCTTCCTAAAAAAAGCAGCATGACACTTTAAAGCTCAGAGGATGTGATGGGAAATCTGTTTCCATCACTGGGAAGTGTTCAAGGTATTTAAGGAGATACCTAGGTTTCTGTGTTTTGTTCCTAATGAACTCTGTAAGAGTCATGCTGGCATACTGCTAAGCTAAGGTTCATTTCACACATCTTCAATACCCAGACTGTAGAGAAGTGGCCAGAAGACTGCTGCTTCTCTGTCCAAATTCAGCTTTGGATCTCTTGTCCCAGTTTATAAAAACAAGGGCAGAATCTGTCTTTGAAGACCTCAGTTCATGATGAGTACTCTTGGGAACAGCTGGTTTGTTAAGGCTTTTGTGCTGGTAAATCTAGTTCTGAAAGCTCCAACTTAAATTTGCACAGCAGTGTAGAAAAGTCTGCATAAGCTCCTGGTGCCTATGGGATGCAGTGTGGTTGGCCAGGTTTGAGCTCATGCAGCACCCTCCTGCCAGCTGGTTATGCAGACAGGAGCTGAGTCTGTATGAGTAATCTATCAGTATCCATAAGGAGACAGGAAAATGAAATTTAGCGGGTTCAAATTAATACAGAATGGATCTGACTTTAAAAGAAAATGGAAATATTATTTGCACTTTGGGTGGTTAATACTTTGAATTTCTTGTTTTCACTTCAGCTTCTAAATGAAACTTGGCTTGTGGTGCCTATTGAAGTGAGACAGTTCAACCATTACCACTGCTAAACAACATTTTTTTTGCAATTAAAAAAACAAATAATTTCAGCAAAGGGCTTTCAGGCAGTTTTTGTGTGTATAAGCAAGTGCAGGGTGAAAGCTTAATTTGATATTTTTAAAAGCAAGTGAACAACACAGCCTTTGACAAATAGTCTACAAGACAGAATAGACTTGTAGAAATATTAAGGTTGGAAAAGACCTCTAAGATCATCAAGCCTAACCAATAACCCATCTGTGCCCATTAACCATTCCCCCTGGTGCCATATTTACATGATTCTTGAACACCTCTGGAGACTGTGACCCCACCACCTGCCTGAGCAGCCTGTGCTAGTGCTTCACCACTCTTCTGGAGAAGAAATTTCTTCTAATATCCAAGCTGAAATGTGACATTGGATATGAAATAAAGGCAGTTCCAAAATTATTACTCACTCTGGCTGTGCATGCTGAAGCATTCACTGTGCTAGATCAGACTAAACCTGATGGGATTATTTTTATTGCTGCTCAGCATTGTGGTTTGAACTCACTTCTCCAAAATTCAGTGTAATGGTGCTGGTGACTTGGATAGGTGTAGCTTGTCAAATGTTTTTATGAACATTAGTGAATTATTTGGTGAATGTAGATGTCAGAAATTCCAGCAGTAGTGTTCTGCTATAATCCTTAGACTTGCTCCTCAACCATTCCCTATGAAGAAAACTTTTGTTAAGCAAAAACAAGGTTCTGCTTAGCTTACAATGATCAGTTACACGAGCGCTTCTGCTTTCCAGACTGAATCCTGTTTTCTGCTAAGCAGCAGATAGAGCTGTCACTGGGGAAAATTATTTGATATTGCTCAAGTTTCTCAACCACATCATAAGTGAATTACTTCCTGTAATATGGAATGTTCATGGATAATATTTGTAGAGTAATTGCAGCGCAATCACTACTCCACTGCCAAAGTTTCGAGTGAGTTGTTATGAATCTTGCAGTAAAAACTCCAGTGGGGGTAGTGCAGTGAAACCATCACAAGTGTCTGAGAGAATGATGTGAGGTCAGTTGGTTTAATTTGACTTGATGTGGGCATTCAATATGCTGCACTGTCTGGTACTGGAGAGTTTTAATTTCCAGTTTAAAAATGAGGAAACCTCTCAGATGGAGAAATTAGTGGAAAGTTGGAACTCAATTTCCAGCACTCGTGGTTATCTGGAAAGAAACAAGAATCTGTTGTCCTTTGGATGACTTGGTGTGGTGTGCTGTTCCAGCAAAGAAATACAGGTCTGGGTCATTTTTTCATGCTGTGTAGTGCATTTTTGACAAGCAGTCTTCTTCTGTTCTCGAAAAATCCAGCCTTATCTTTTTATTAGTGGAAAATAGGTTCCTGATGGCAAATACAACTGAATTTTTCTTTGACCATTTTTTGTCTAATAGTAGATACATTTTATTTAATCATAATCCAGTGTCTAACATCTAACATTGATTTTTCTTATCTAATATTGAACAGCGGCTGACTGTATTTCATTTCAGTTCTTAAAATTTGTTGCTTTCTTCTGCTTGAGGAAACTCTTTGCTGTGGAAGATCAGTGATCTGCCCTTACATCAGTGCTCTGTCCCCATAGGATACCTTTTCATCATTATTTGTAGTACGTGTAGTCCAACTTCTTTGACTACTTTCACTTGAAGGCAGTGAGAAAATGCATCTATCGTCAGCTTCCTTTATGACTTGTAGAAAGCTGAGCTGGGGTGTGGTTTCACTGCTGTTCTGCAAGCTATGCACTTTCACAAATCTCTTGTGCTGAGTCACCAAGAGAAGGATCTCATCATGTAGCTTTTGTTGTCTACCTTGCTGGAGCTACATGGTAGTCTGCCTTTTGCACCCTCAACTGTGCTGTCAGAGTAGCAAGCTGATTATTTTTCATTAATGTTCTCCAAAAGGTTCAGCTGTGTTTGGAGGATTTTGCAGTAAGATGTCTGCAACTTTCCCTGACCTTTGAATGAATTTATTTGTTTGGTGTTTTGATTTGGTTTGTTGTTTTTTTTCTTTTTTCTCACCAAGGTTCTCAAAGACAGCCAAAGAAACATTCTCAGGGCCAATTAACTTGAGAAAGTGCCTCTCTGAATCAAGGGTGTAGGTGATGGATTTCTAAAGCAGAATGAGTTCAGTGGAGATAGAGCAGCAATGCAGAAGACACCGGCTTGTGCAGAACAGATTTGGGCATTTTGAGCTGGTTTTGATAGCAAGATGTCTGCTTTACAATGTTGCCTCATCCAGTGTCTCCCCTTGAGTTCTGTGCAGAGAAATGGAGGCTGAAGCAGCCGGGGAGGTGACACTTCTTGGAGAGCCCTTTGGAGGGCTGGGGGGCTGGTCTTGCTCCCCAACCACCTGGCAACATTCCTATTGCTATTATTTTCCTTCAGTAATATTGTTTCTGGAACCTTATATCCTAGTGTCCAACCTTGCCCAGGAATTAGAAGGATCAATTCTTGTTTTATTGGAGAGAGCTGTACTGTAAGCTGATGTTCTTCCCTTAACCTTGGTAGAATTCCAGTGGGAATTTGTCTATTACATCTGGGGGGACTGCTTGCTTTTTCTCTTCACTGATCTGTTTTTCTTATCAGCATTTGCCATGCTCCAGCAATGTTATATTTGTTCTTTCTGCAGAACACCAAGCTCTGTTCTGAAATATATGTATTTTATGCTCCACTGAGGTAAGGAATGGATTACCTCTTGTTGTATAGCAAGGATCTATACAAATATCCTCTCCCTGGCAATTGGAGGAATCTGATAGCTTAAGCACTTCATTAGCAGACTACCACAGTTTCTGCTGCTCTCTGAGGGCAGAACGTGAACTAGAATAAATATTAAGCATTTGTTTCACCCTTTTCTTTTTGTACATCCACAGAAACAAGCCCATATTCAGCTGGTTCCAGCATTATGCTGGTAAGGCTGGCTTAAAAAAAAAAAGAAAGAAAGAAAGAAAAGAAAAATGAAAAAAATGAAAAACAAAAAACACACCAAAACCCAAAGTTATATGCTTTTGTATTCAGTGGTTGCAGAATTTGGTGAGATAAAGTGTGTAACATGAATCAATTCTGCAGTTGAAGAAGAATCGATGACCCCAAGCAGAACTAAAAATAAGAGCAGTGCTCTTTGCAGTGTTTGCACTGTCACTTCAGAGTAGGTGTGAGTACAGGGCAAGTTGGGGACTGTTTGCTTGTACCACCACACGGTCATGACAGTAATTAACTTTCATATATGTGCAAAGAGTCCTGTAGGTTTAGGCAAAAGTATAGACTTGATCACTAGGTTAGCAAAAATTATCTGGAAAAATATAAAATCTGATAGCTGATTAGCACCAGAGCACATGATATTAGAGCCAAGCTGTTTGGGTTATCTTTTGAAAACAAATTAGTTTAAACTTTATTGAAAGTTATTGATTTTCATGGTCAGAGGTTAACGAGGTTTGTCTTTCATTTATCTTCCCTGCTCTTGGGAAAATAATGAAAGTGCCCAAAGATACGGACCATTCAATTAAAATCAACAGATGAGTCAAACATATATTAGAGTGCTTTTTATCCTCTGTCATTTTATTTTGTGTGTATGTGTTTTGACAGTTTGGGATTTCGAAGAAATGTTTGAGGGGCTGGTTTTAGAACACATGACATCTATCTGTTTGTTTTCCATATGTATGAGCCTCTGATAGGAATGCACCCTGAAGTGTACTAGGCAGATCAAGATTGATTAGATAAGTGTGTTGGTGAGAGGGGATGCTTATAGAGAAGAGCAGAGCAGAAAGAAAGCATGAGAAGACAGCAGGGATTTTCTTGTATTTGGGGTTGGAACTAGACAATCTTTGAGGTCTCTTCCAACTCCAGCCATTCTATCATTCATTAAGAGTTTTGAGTACAGTAGAAAAAGCATGTCTATCACTGACCCAGTTTTATAGGTACAGGTGTACTGGCTGATCTCATTTCACAGGTAACTGCCCCTTTCCTGCCCTTTTCTACTTATCCCTGTTTCCATGTCTCTGTTTTCTCCTTTGCCTGTGAAAAAGGAATGACCATTCAGTTTGGTGATGTGCTTCTGAGGGCCAGATCTGATGACTGTTGTTTTTACAGAATTTTTGACCTTTGGCATAAGGAAGTAGTGAAGTGCCAAACAACTTCAGCTTGGTTTTTTATCCTCTCTGAGAACATAAAAAAACATGGAAAACCTTTAAATGTATATGTATAGGGCTTAAAATTTCGCTATTGTGAGTTTCCAGAAGCTGTCAGCTAACCAGTAAGGAAGCTCTGAGTCCAAATCAGACTGGAGTGGTTGGTGTTTTGCCTTTATTTAGACTGATGATGTAGACAAAATTTGTGTTTTAAGTCCAATCTCTAAGCTTGAAGTCATGAAAGAAATCTTTGGGCCATGGGACAAACCAGAGTCACATCAGGAGCATGTAGACCCTTAGAGCCAGCTGGGATGAGGGCTCTTGTCAGTGCTGTGGAGCCAACTACAAACAGCAGATTGTCGAGCTGCAATGATGCCTGTCAAATGGAGGATCTTTATGAAAACCTGCATCTGTTGCAAATTAGTTTTTGGAAGTGGTGTCTGTTTTAGTACACGTGATTTCTGTCAACTGCTTCTTATTATGGAGGGGGAGATTTTTTTATGTGAAGCAAAATATTTGCCATTTCTCAGGTTAAAATCTTCCCTAGTTTAAAGTAGGACATGTCCTTCACCTTTTAGAGCTGCTAAAAATGGCTCAGAAATTCCAATGGCAGATGAGGACAGACAGGGTTTTTGGCCACGTTTTAAGTCAATGTGCTGCCATTTGATGATATTGGCAAAAGAAATTTTTATTTTATGCATTTTCCCTGTTGTGTTCAGCTCCAGCAGCTCTGACGTGGTCCAAAAGATGGATTTCCATAGATATCCTGTACAGACGCTCCCCTCCCCTGACTAATTATGGGCTACAAGGAAACTAAATTTAATCAGTCTCTCAGAAACATCAAAACTGAGGCTGTTTTTCAATGAGATTACATTCCTAGGGTGTCCATAGCAGCATAACATTGCAGAAGAATCATCATTCATGCTCTAGCCTTCAGTCGTTACCCTATGCGAATATCACGAATGCTACTTCATCATCACAAACATTAACCAAATGAAATAGAAAGGTCAAATACTAAAAAACAATTAAATGAGTATTTCCATCCACTGAAAAAAATCAATCAAGAATGAAATTTGGTTTTCCACTTCCAGTAACCTCAAACATTGAATGTGAAATGCTGAAAAGACAAACTACTCCTGTCCTACCCTTCCCAGTAAAACACAGTTTGGGATAAATGGAGAAATGATGGCTTTATTGAAGATATCCTAAGCACTGGTACCTCCCACTCCATTCAAAATGGGTGTCTTGATGTCTTTGAACTGTAGACAATGAGCAGATTTCTACTTTCCATGTGCTGCTAAAATATTTTGAAGTTTCTCTCATTTTGTGACATAGACCAGAAAGGAATAGAGTGGACAGCAGGGCAAGTATAGAGAGATCTTTCTCCCACCTTCTAGTGCTTAGAGACCAAGCATGGTGCTTTCAGGTCATGTTTTTTGGTCCTACTATAGATATTTCCAACAGCCCATAAGCCCCTTTGGAAACTGTTCTTCAGCCAGATCCACTGTGTGACTTTTACAATGGCACTGTGCTGAGAGGAAACCATTTTCCCTCTTAGTCTGCCTTACTACTTTTCTAGCTATTTTGATTACTGCTGAGAACGGACCTGAGTTTTGCTGGGAACTAACCAAATGCTTCAGTATCTCTATCCTGAATGGCAATGGCTATTGTAAAGCACGTTGTTATGTACACATGGAGTTATTTTTCCCAGTGTGGAATGCTTTCCTTTAATGAAGCAGGATTTCATCTGCTTTTTTCTTTTTTTTTTTCATACAGTTGCTTAGTATTGCAAGTTCGTTGTTATGCAATTATTCACAGACTGCTTTAGATTTGATTATCTTGAATGATTTTGTATTGCCTGTAAATTTTCTTTTCACTATTCATCTCTTTTTCCAGATCATTTATGAATAGAAGTGTACATTTTCAAGTCCTGAATGATCTACCTTCAGAAGCATTGATTTCTGCCACTGAAATTTGCCTTTTGAAAAAGCATTACAGAATTCAGTGAGAATAAGCAACTTCCATAAAATGCTTTATTGTTCCATTTCATGAAATACATATTTTCAGTAGCAAAAATCATCAAATGCCACCACTTCTGAGCAACTGCACTATAATTTTTTTTGGATGGGGTAGAAACATATGTATGGAGGAGGTTGATATTGAATGGGTTCAGTAGTGAATAAAAATGACTACATAAATGTATCAAGATGTCTTTTTCCTCCCCTTTTTTTTTTCCATACTGATGATAGGGAAATGGACAGAAACTGAGAATCACAAACCTTTCCATCTGTATGTTTATTTTCCTTAGGTTTGAGGGATTTTTTTTTGCATTCTCCTTGACAGACTGGTACTCTCTCTCTCAAAACAGTGAAACTTCTGTACCTAAGCTTGGCAGAAATGAGCAATCTGGCTTTACTGGGCTGCCTAGCTTTGTGAGAACAAACTTTCTAATTGCACAGTTTTGAGCATAAGGCACAAATTTTCCAGTCAAGTTAGATTTTTCTTCAGAAATAAAGTTGTTCTGAGTTTTTTTTTTTTTTTTTTTTGCACCTATTGGTCCAGGGAAGATGTAGTTATTTGCCTTCTTTCTTGCTGTAGAACACTACTCAATTCCAAACCATCCTTGAAAGACCCTAATTACTTATATGCACGGGCTGCTCCAGAAGTATTGCCTCCTATTTTATTGTGTTGGCCCACATCTTTAGAGGTGGATGTTGGTGGGATGGCGGTAGAGGTTGAATCTTACCACCAATATTCCATCGTGCTTTGTTGCCATGCAACAGCTGGCAGCAGAGAGGTGGTCTGACACAAAAGTATCTGACATGGAAGTACAGATGAAGCAAATGTGTGGAATCAAATTCCTCTGTAGAGAAAAATGGCATCCAATGACACTGATGAACATTTATGGAGACCAAACAGAGGATGTGAATACAGTGAAGTAATGGGTGGTGCATTTCAGCACTGGTGACAGTGGTTGCCCCCGTTGGTACATATTTTACTAGTGCAGCATGGAGTCTCTTGTTCCTTGTGGGTGAAAATGCATAGCTAGTGATAGTGTCTGCACTGTAAGATAGTGCTTTGTAGCTGAGAATTTGCTGTATAAAATAGTGTTATTGTGCTCTTTGTATCAGTTGTTGTTTCCATGAAAATAAATAGGAGACATTAGTTTTGGAGAGACCTATGTATATTTGTTATTAGGAGTAGCCACCCTGAGTTGTGATCTACCTTCATCATGATTAAAGAGAGGAGGGGTGGGGGTGGAAAACAAGGGCTTAAAGAGTCTTATGGAACAGTTCTGAAAGTTCCCTGGAGTTAAATATCTGCAAAATAACAAACCCTTTCCTTGCGCTGATAAACTACAGACCTGCTTCCCCCCTTTGTGATCAGTGGAAAGAAAAGCTGAGTTCTAGTGTTACTCAGCCAGTAATTGGGTGATGATCATATTAATGCCATCTCTCTTTCAAGTACGTCAAGGTCACTTGTCTGGAGAGCACCATAATAAACCTTCTTTGACAAGATTAAGCCATACTCAATCCCTATTACAAAACAGTGCAATTTGATACAGACACAGTCTATTTTGACAAGGCACCCAGATCTTAAATTTATTTTTGTAATTTATGGAATTAGTTCAAAGGAATGAAAATATAAAAATGGTGCATCAGCATTTCCTGGTGATTTAGCTATCTGCTATTGTGGTTTAAAATAGTTTATTAAAATCTTCCTTGCACTGTTCCTCAAATAGATGAGCAACAGTAGTTATTATGCAAGTTTTACAGCTCGAATAATCCCAAGCCAGCAGTAACTAGGCACAAACAGCTTCACCTTTCATGAAGCTAATTATTTTGGAGCATGTCAGGTATTCAAAAACACTAGGATTCTGGAATAGCAGGTAATTGCATGCTGACTATGAAACATTAGCACTTTTATAACACTCATCATATAAAGGAATAGAACAGTGAATGCTGAAGTCATAGCTGCCTCACAGAAACCAGTTGCAGCTGTTGCACTGATAGCAGTTAAGTTGGAATTTGACCCTACAAGTTTAACACTGTGGTCTTGCGCTGTCATTAACACCTTGACTCTATAACTGAGAGTGAATCAATTTGGTATTAGCACTTTCCAAGGCTCAGAACAGCTTTCATAGGAGTCACAGTCCCAGAGAAGCAAGCTCCAGGCTGAATCAGATTACCTCCTGCATGTGAGTCCATCCACCAGAACAGTAATTCCACTGCAGTGATTCTGCCTTGCCTCTAATCCTGTTTTCCGTGCTGTAACTCAGCTAACGTTTTTGTGGTTATTTCTGATTTAATTTTCTATGCTTATTGCTTCCCATTCCTCTGTCCTCAGTGGGTAGAACTATTGTTCTTTATGGGAGAAGTAGCAATGGGAGCTAGAGAAGTAAGGTGGATCTCTGGTTAACACCTAGCTCCAGTGTAAGACCAAAGAACTGTAGAGGTTGGAAAAGACCACTAAGATCATCTAGTGCAACACCAGTGCACCCCCACCGTGCCCACTGACCACATCCTGCCGTGCCCCATCTCCACAGTTCTCAAACACGTCCAGGGGCATTGACCCCACCAAAATAAGGAAGTTTAAGCGCTCCACAGAAGAAGCATCAGGAATTATGGCGGTATCGTGGGACTTGGATAAGACCCGCTCAGAAAAGGCATAGTGATCTTGTTGCAACAGCGAATGATGTGCCTTACATGTGTGCCTACCTGAGGTGACAGCCCTTAGGCTGTAAAACAAGGATATCAGCGCCATCTAGTTAGCTAGGGAGTTTGGTGCAAAATCGTTTTAAGCAAAGGTGACACTTCTGGCATTAATTGTGACAGCTGACCTTTCTTTAGATCATTGCACTCCTAATGGATCTCTTAACATAAATGGCACTGACACATGACAGAAGTCCTTAAGCATTCAGACACTCTGCACCAGTCCATTAGATGTTACAGTCTACTGTCAGCTACAGTCAAATCCTGCAGCTGCTGCTGGGGAAGCAGGGCATTTCTGCAGGTGATGGCAAGAATATGTCACCAAGTGAGTCGGCTGCACGCTTGGTGTAGCTGGCAACTCTGTCAAGTGCACTCAGCTGGAGAAACCTGCCTTTCTGGATAGGAAGGGACAAGTGTGTGAGAGCAGCTGAGGCAGAGCTGGAGTTATTCTTTTCTTTGTGTCTCAGAGACTGAGTTAACTTTTCTGGTTACGCCGTTCCACTTTTCAGACAGCCCCAGCACACATGCTAGGCTGAAAGATCATGGTATAGGGCTTGACTTCTCATAGCTCAGTAAGCATGTGGCAGGAGCGTGACTGAACGAATGCTAATGCTGGCAGAGAGAGCTTAGAGGATTGGCTTGGGACATGGCATTACACTGGGCTGTACAGAGCACACCTACAGATTTTTTTGCATGAATAAAAGTGAAAAGTTTTGCTATATTTCACCTCTTTCTACCTCACTGCTCTGATGCAAATTTTGACAGTGAAATGATTCCTCCTTGCAAGGGGAAGTGTTGGCTTTTGCTTTTTTGGGAAGTTGTTGCAGGAGCCCCTGCTCTGATCTGCACTGTGGTATTTCCTGCTGATCTCAAACCCAGCATCATGCACTGCTCTAACATTGGCATCATGGTGAGTGACTCTTTTGGGTTTGCTTGAAAATGTGTGGAAGAGTCCTAGAATAATTAAGGTTGGAAAAGACCACTAGGATCATTTAATTCAACCATCAACCCATCACCCTTAAGTTAAGAACATATCATGTGTGAATGCAGTTAATCCACTCAGTTTGCATTGCATAGTAATGGTTTTAGGAATGAGAGAGTGATGGGTGGTTTCTCTGGCACTTCCAGAATCTTTCTGTTGGTGGGCCAGCTTCCTGTGTTTGTGGTGAACAGGGCTGGAGACAGTTGTTGAAACAAATATTTTGATACCTATCTGGAAATTGTCATCCACATTACTGAAATTTGAACGCTGAAGATCCAGAGATCTCCTGGACCATGTGTAACTGATCTAGTTAATCAATGAATTGTTATGTAATTAATCTTTCTGCATTGAGTTCTGTTGTGGGCTATACAAGTTAAGGAGTGCTTTTCATGCTACAGCTTTCCTCAGGCTGCAGACCAAACTTAGTGGCCTTTTTAAGAATCCTATTTGTGAATCTTAAATATTTATTTGTAGCAACAATAAAAGAATTCTTTCAATACCTGTCAAGTTTCTGCTTAAAAGCACTGATGAGAAATGAGTCCAGTTACTGAATCACAGAAATTGGAAAAGGCTGAAATAGTGATTGATTGAAATTCAAACTATCATTCACAAATGCTTTCTTGTAAGTTTCAGGCAGTGCATACAATGCATGTACTTTCTCTTGGAAATACTTGGGGATACAGCATATGTAATTTCAGTCTCGTGTTTGTGAATTTGAGTTTCTCAGAAGATAGCAATTAAAAGAGTATCTTTTCTCTCCATGCTGACAAGCATGTATTTCTTCCCCCTTTTTCTATACCTTCTACATCTGTGCAGTCTCACAGTGAGTTGTGTCTGTCCGTTGACCTAACTAAAAGTGAGCTCTGCAAAGGAAATGCTGCTTTCAATCAGAGCAGCTCACTGATTCAGTTCAGCAGGCAGCTGGCCCTGCAGAGGTGAAGGGCAGGTGCTATTAGTGAGAGCCAATGGGGAGGGAGGCAGAGCAGCCCCTTCTGGTGGGGGGATTGGAGATAGATCAGCTGGAAAGCTTCACATAGAGTTCAAGGATATATTTGGAGGTTCTTGGAGAAATATAGGCCACTTCCCTTGAAGTTTAGGGACTTGTTTCGAAGTTTGTTTTTTTTTTTTTAAAGGAAGAAGGCGACTTCTGTTGTGTAGTATACTGCTGTCCTCACAGAGTCATTCCTCCCACTTGTTCCAGTAAAAAGAATCATCTCATATTCCAGAACAGCACAAACTCGATCTTCAGGAAAGTTTGGTTTTTGGTTCTTCTAAATGGGAGTTGTTTGACCCTACATTGCAAAAAGTTGACTTAATATCTGCTGTAGATGTGTGCATTTAGTGGCATGCGTACCTCTGCAGTTCGTAAGGTGATGCTTTCCATAATAGTTTGAAAGCAGTGCAGATAGTTTACGCTATATTTCCACCTGTTCTAATAAATCTAGATCAGATGCTAAGATATAATGCAAATACCTATCTACTCCTCAGGAGTCTAAAGGCATTAATGCATTTCTCTGAATGAAATATGTTCCCTTCATATCATATTATGATGCATCATGTTGTAAAACAACATGACAGCATGTCAGGATGTGACAAACAACTGGTGCAGTGCATTAAGAAATTTAAATGAAAATTAGTTTAGACCATTTTTCTTCCCATCAGCTGGAAGAACAAGGTTTTATCTGACATTTGTAGATCACTTAAGTAACAGAGGAGCTGCCTGGTTTTATCCCTCACCAGTTCCTAAGAGGTAGACTATGGATGTGGGCATCTTTGGACATGTTTAATTGACAGTAATGATTGGATTCTTTATGTACATAGCAATTGGGGGAAAAATGTGATCAGTTGTTACTATTTGCAAATGCTTTTTGAGGTGGACTTCAGAGTTTCAGAGAAAATATTTACATACCCACCAATTCTGAGTCACCACGAGGTTTCTGACATACGGAACGTACGTTTGTCTACACAAGAGTTGCTAAGTTAAAACTTCTCTTGCTTGATCTTCCAGTGATTGTTTGTGTTACATTTTATTTATTATTTTGGGAGTAAACATGTAATTCTTTAAAAACGATCTCCCATTAATATGGTTAACAAGGAACAAAATCTTCTTTGTAAAACAATTTCATCTAGGAACTAGATCCAGCCAATCATTAGAAATGATGGAACAACACCTGTTAATATTAAGCTATAATGAGAAATGCCTATTTCTTAAAATTTTATTCTTTAGTTTATTATTCTAATCTCATTTATGTTTCTATAACTCTAGCTGCAGAGTCTATAGCTGCTTAGTTTAATTAATGAAGTCTTATGAAATGCTTTGGGAAGGGCTTTAAAAAGTTGAAGTTTATGGTAAAGATGGTTTTCAAGGCTTTGCTGACCCCTTAGAAGAATTCCAGGCTTCATTTTTTCATTTTCCTTTATAGACTTGGCACTGATATCCATTATATGATTCTCATCTAGATGCATTATAATTCGATTTTTAATTGGCTTTGAATTAAGTATCCATTTTTTCATTCAAAATCACTCTCTTATCAAAAACTCCTCAGCCTGTCTAGATGGCACTTAATTTACCATTTCAGCAGCTTCTTGCAAGAGTGATATTACATAAAATGATTTCAAACGTTAATATTTTCTGAGCTTGAGGGGAAAAGGACTGAAGAAAGAACTTTGAGAAACAACTTACAGTGCTTGTTTCAAAAGTTACTGTAAGAAGACAAAGAACACGGTTGCACAAGACGTGTTTCTTTAGGAAACCATGCTGAAGGTAGGAGATCTCAAAACAGCTGGATATTTAGTAAACTTTTGGTTTGATATGGGAGAATCTGGGAGCTAGAGAATGTATTTTTACATCAGTGTTTCAGAAGGACCCAAAGCAACACAATTTCTTTTTATACATAAAATTGGAATAGTTAACATTTAATGTGCCATATTCAAAATGAAAAGCATATATTTATTTATAATTTCTTGGTACTTGAACCTTAGCTATAGATATAACTTTAGGCAATGTTCTTTAGGAACATCTAGGAAATGTTCAAAAAGAAAAGAAAGAAGATAGAGAAGAAAGAAGATAGAAGAAGATAGATCATGCTCTGTTTTTTTCATTAATTTAAAAGGGATTAGTATCTGACAGATGGTCCTGCACCTTCTTCCAGTTTAGAGGATGACTTGGCCAGTAAGCTTAACTCTGGGGAAATCCATGAAGGAAGAAAATTCTCAAGGGAAACTTTGTCCGTCTGAAAATACCACATGGGAATGTGATTAGAGTTGCTGAAGGAGGTAATAATCAGAGGAGTTGGGATAGCATGTCCTTCCTCCAGGAACACAAAAACCTGCACTGTAAATGATGTTGCTTGCTCCACCAAACCTGTAGGATTGAGATTCCAGCATTTCAATCTATGTTTCTGCAAGGAGGCTCTATTTTTTGTGGATAAATATTTTACCTGCACCTGTAAATACCAATCTAGACATATTTGTTGAAGCATTGGGTATAAATTTTTGGTGTGTTGCTTTGCAGGTTTGGAACTGTAGGGCCCGAAGTTAGTGTTCAGTCCTTTGGAAAATGTGTTTTTTTATGAATCTAGAAATGACCATTTTCCAGTGTTCCTAGAGCTAAATTTAATGTACTAGCCTTAAAAGAAATGCTCATTGAGGTAATGCGTGGCATCAAATACTTACTGAAGATTATAAAATGAGATGATTTTAGCCTCTGTATGGTTTTCTTCTCAGTTGGTAAGTAAGAAACAATGCAACAGATCTGGAAAGGGACATACTTGAGAAGGACCAGGGCAAAGGACCCTGCAAATAGGGAGAGCAGCAGCAAAGGAGCTCAGCCATCATCTGTTTGCCTTAGGTGTCCTATTGCTAGGCTCAGCAAAAATGAGGCAGTCATAGTTCTCTGGGCTGTGTGTGAAATTTCTTAAACTGACTTCCCATCCCACCTCTTCTAGCAGGACAGTCGTGTTTCTGGAGCATGTTTACCTTGCACTGGATTGTCTCATAGGGTTGCTACTGATCTCTGCAAGGAGGTATTTTCCTGTGATATAAGGACAGAGATACTACATCCGCCGTTCCCCTGAGATATTTTTTTGGAGAAAGAAACACCTCAGTAAAAATCACCCTTGCAAAGTTTTGGATGATATTTGAAATAGATGGAGTGACTTGATTGCTGCGTTGTAAAGGTTCTCCCTTTTTCTCTTTGTCATTATGAGTGCTATCATGTGGAGTACTTCCGTCCCTGTTGAAGACAGTCCCTAAATGTCAAACCTGAATAGATACAGTTCTTTAATTAGCGGGGCCATTTTATTCCATAGATGCTCCTTTAAGGCTTCCCTAGACCCTATAATTTCTGCTCTGATAGACTGAGATTTTTTTTATGTTCACTTCTAAATGTCTTTGTTTCTTTTGTAATGAATTAAATGAAGTTTTAACAAGGCTTATGGTTAGATTCCTCTTCATTAAAATAACAAATGGTTGAAAAGCTGCCTTCTGTCTTACCGAAATCTAACAGCATTAGTGGACCATAATCCAGCTGGTAACTGATTGCTGAACAACTGCAAAACCTTTCATACTTTGAGATACTATCAGTACATAAAATATGTTTTCATGAAGTTTATTGAGCAGCTTATTAGAGGAGGTTAGGGCAATGGAGCTTCACAAATTCCATTTAGCATTCAAGAATATTTTATCTGAGAGTTTCAGATTTTTCAGGTTTAATTGGGTTTCTTTTATCTTTTCTGGATATGTCGAGGTAATATTCCCTGAAAGATTTGCAACTTTTCAATTTCTAGCTAGGTGGATGTTTTCGATCCTAATCAAACCTTGAGGAGCTATGGATGTGCATTACTTCCCAAGATGGACCATTTCATTCTACTCATATTATAAGGTTCTTTTTCCCAGGAGGAATTGTCTGGTCTCTTACCGGAACTTGTGCAAATCACTGAGATGTTATCAACATTGGTCCAGTTACTCTATTACCATTTTTCAACTTTCCTTGAAGTTGTCCCCAGTAGATGTGCTCCATTGCAAGCTGACTTGCCCATGTTCCCCATTGCACTGCAGTTTTTTAATGCCGTTCGTGTAACACAAAGCTGACACATTGCTAAGATCTCCCCAGGCTAAGGGGAAGCACGGGGTGATGCAGGGCTACATGTTCTCCCTTCCTCCCCGATACAGAAGAAAGAAAGGATGCAGCCATAGGAAAAGCACACACATCTTCCTGTGATTTCTGCCTGCCCTAACAGTTTCTTGGGCTTGTGGGCACCCAAGCACAAACTGAAGTTGTCCGGAGGCTATGCTTGTTCAAATCACAGATCAGCACGAAAAAGTGCTTCAGCTTGCTGCATCTGAGGGACAGGGGTGGAGCAGAGCACTGGGAAGCATGACCTTTGCTATCTCCCTCTATTTCTGATAGCCAGAGCCCCTCCATCAGGCTGGAAGCAATCAGCTGCAGCTCCTGCTTGGTACATCTGACTGCCTGTATCCTTTGATTGTGAGACCTGCAGTCTGTGCAGCCCCTTTTAATCCATCCCCTTTTACACAAATCAAAGCCCTTCTTCTCGCTACCATTACAGTCTCATCCAGATTTTTTTCCAGAGATTTCCAGCCTGTTCTCTAGTTTAATCTAGTGATCAAGCCTTTTGTAGTGTGTTAGCAACAGCATAAAGCATTTTTTGACACATCTTATGCCTTCTGGACACCTAATGCTTGACAGCAAGTTTTATGGATTGTTGGCAATGAAACTTACAAGCACTCAGTTCACAGCTGAAGGATGACACCACATAATTTCCTCCTGGAATTGCAATTTTCCTTTGTTTTCTTTAATACTGGTGAGGAAGTTGGGTCCTGACGACGTGTTTTGCATGCCGAAGGAAAAGCAGTGAAGGGGAATTTTGTTGTTGTTTTCAATCATGTTGAGACATCAGGTCTACCCTTCAGCTTACTGGATCCAGCACAGCCTTGCTGGTACTGAAATTTCCAAGATCACTTTTCATCTTTTCTCTCACTTATATTTGCATCCTGAGTATACACAGAGAAATACCCAGGGACTATGTAGGTATTTCCAAATTCTCTTTTGAGTTTCACTGTCCTCAGACTATTACTTTTGGAGTTAATGATCCATTCCTGCTACAGAAAGGAAGTTTGGTGTCAGAACTCAGTCTAAAATGTTTGTATTTAGTTCCACTAAACTGCTGTTTGCGCTCTTCCTTATACATGAAGAAATTCTGTGTTACAACTCTGTAAATTTCTGCTGTAAATGTCCTTGAATTTTAAAAATTGTTCTTTGTTTCTTAGATAAGCAGTGACCTGTACAGGTGATTAAAAATATTTTCACTGCATTCAGGCTAGCAGAAAGAGACATAAATGTGGAGGAATTTTTACCATCTGGGATTTATATTCAAAGCAATTTCATTAATATGATGTTAGAAACTATAACTGCTCTATTAAATTTTAATTTAAAGACTGCTTGAAAACCTGTAACCATTAAACATTACCCCAGAAGTGTATTTCTGATATGGCAGTGGTAGATCACAATACTACAGAAAAATGAAGTTTTGATTTTCTCAAGAAGGGCTTTGAAAGAGCTCTGTGTAAGTGACCTCCAAGGTCGGTGCAGTGCTGCTTTGGAACACCTTTAAAAATGTGACTGGCAAGAGGACCTCCAAAATTAAAAATCTCTACATAGATAAAATATGACAGCCCTGTCTGCTGTGATTACTTCAGTCCTCCAGGTTCATCACTCATTACAGCCCTTCCCTTTGGATCTTGGAGCTGGGATTTTCCTCCCCTCTGCCTTCCAACCCTCAGGCAGTGCTGGGAGATGGTCCCAGTTCAACATCCTTGGTCTTAGCTCTCTTTTGTTTCTCCCTTGGTCTTCCAATGTCCCACAGATAACAATAATGACTTCTGTCTGCCTTCTTCTACTACATCTTAAAATGCAAAGATGCTCAGCCCGTAGGGATGAGGTCTCAGAGAAAAAAAAAAAGGGAATATCATCTCCTCCCTTCAGTTTGTGAAAAGATCTGTGAGCTGTATCAGGCTGGGAGAGGAAATCTCTTGCAGGTGTTTATGTTGCTCAGGCATAAAGATTCAAAGTTCTCCCTGTATGGTTCTGCTGCTTTTCAGTTGGGTGTGAGTTTAATGCTGGTGAAAGGTGCAAGGCGTCCATGCATGGTACAGAACTGTTGTTGGTTTTACCTTGTGTACACTCCCACGTGTCTTAACCAAATGGAAAATCATCACTAGGCAAAGAGAAAAGTTCTTCTCAAGTTTTTCCTTTCTCAAGGTTCCAGAAGCTCTATGTACTCTGCAATGTGTGTGTTTGAATTTTGTTTAGGGAAAGAAGGTGGGAGGTGTTTTCAAGAAATTTTGAATGGGCCTCTGCTCTTGGTGGATCTGTTGTGCCATGGATCCTCTGCTGCTGGGATGCTTTACGCAGAGAGCTCTCAGCAGAGCAGGTGGAAACGGACATCTGAATCTTCAAGCTGCCTGCCTTATATAGGTGATGTCTGAAGGAGCACTACAGCACATCACATGGCTACTGCATCCGGGGGCTTTCTCCTTTCCTCTGGTACACCCCAGTGACAATCTTTGAATGTTAAGGAGAAGTGATCAGTTACAACTCATTAAATAAACTTGGACTCTATCATTCAAGGCCTGGGTGCCATCCAGATCTGCCATGCCTTGGGTCTTTGTGCAGTGGGTGGTTTCTGAGGGGCAGAAAGTGGCTGAGTATGTCTAGAGAGGAGAAAAAAAGGACTTTTATGTCCTTCTTGAAGTAATTATAAGTGGCTGGTGATTTGTGTGCTTAACAGTAGGCTGTAGAACTTCAAAAATCAGGAAGACATGTAAACATCCATTTATTGCCTCATGATAGGAAGGGAAAATTGAGAGAGGTCAAGGGATGAGGGGAAGACAACTTGGGAATAAAGGATTCATGTTTAGTATTAATCAGTGTGGCAAGCAGCAGAGACACCAGGGTGGCCTCAAATGCATCCAACTCTGAGTACAACTTAGTACAGCTAAGTCCTTGGCTGACCTGCTTTTGGGAAAAGGGGAGGGAGAAGGAAAGGAGACAATCTTAACTGCATCTCCTCCGTGCTATTGGCGATCTCTTGGAAGCAAAGACGGCCAGAGACCTGGCTGAGACGTGACAGCTGCCCTGTCTGCAGTCGCTGGCCTAAGGCTAGGCTTGTGGCAAGAGGAAGGAAGAAAGACTGCTGACCTATTAAATGGAAGCATGCTTGTAGATTAAATTTAGAAACCATACATGGTGCAGTAGGAATTACACCAGCAGGGGAGTGGGCCTGTTAGAGCAGTGGGTCTCTACATCCTCTGATAAGAGAATGGATAAAGGCGTTGTTTCTCCTTTGGCATTTGTTATTGCACTAAATTTGCATTGCTGGGAACCCATGAAGGATTCCTGCTGTAACGAGGATAATTCATAGAGAGGCTTTGTGCTGCTGAGAATTATTATTGCCTGAAGTACAATGGGGGATGTTCCAAAGTGGGTGGAACATGCCTGCCAATGAACTTGCGAGTGTGTATGTCTGGGGTGTAGCATATAGAAACTCCTAATAGCATTAGTGGCTCAGGAACATCATTTCAAGCCTGTTTCTAGACGCTGCTGCTGCAATTGAGCATGCTCATTATTTACAGGGTTCCAAATTAAGCATTCATTTATGCTGTGTTTGGAATAAATGGAATCAACAACATGCCTTTTGGTGAAAGAGACGCAGATGCAAACAGAAGCACGCACAGCTTTCAAGTCTTGTGTTTGTTTACGTCAGTGAATGTGGATTGTTAGAACAACTTCCACTGCTGATTATTTTCAATTAAAGCTTCAGGGATTTTAAGAGGAAACTGTCACAATACTGTGATCAGGGATATTATAGCCTCTGGATGCAAATTAGCTACCAAACTTTAAAACAACAGATTTACAGGATCTGTTTCAAATTAATTGCCAACTGGCCATAAGCACCTCCAGCTCTCAAAGTCTGCCTTCACTGCTGATGGGAATGGTACTGTGAATTTGCCCAAGCTGTTGGGCTGTAGGTGGTAATTTGCCTGGGAGGAGAAAGCGACGTGAATGAGTTTCTGAAGTGTCCTTCAAGAACCTTTTCTGATAGAGTCTTCTCACTTCAAACTCTAGAGGCAAATCCAGCTTCTCAGCCAGCCCTTAGGGCGTTTCTCCAGCAACCTCTCCCTGAGCAGTTCCCAACCACTGCATCTGGGCATGAGGGAAACAGATAGACAAGTTAAGATTATATGAAGTTGTTCTAGGCAGGACCAAAGCATGGTGATATATATAGCATTGAAACAGGGGATACTGATGGTGTTTGGGACTGAAGTACCATAACACAGATGCAAAGAAAACATACATTTTTCCTTTTTGCACTGGACAGTCTGTAAGCATTTAACCATTCTGTAAGAATATGACTAAGAGAAAATATGATCTTTAATGTTCCTTTGAGACGTACACACCATTTCTTAGATTTGTATCTAATGCATAGCCAGCACAGAGGAATAATTTTTCATTCTTTTGGCTGTTAGATTTCATATGATGCCACAGAAATTTCAGGTATTTAACAGTTTGTGCATTTATTTTAAAGGCCATAAACCAAAGTAATTTATTCCTAAGTGAAATCCTTGTGAATTTTGTCAGTGTTTTTATTCCTCATACACATTATTTATTACTATTTCTTAGGGGAATCAAAGTCATTTGCCTACTTAATGTTATCTTTAGTAAATCAAAATAAAAGGAACTGAAGCAAGATCTCCTGTGGCTCTGGTAGATTTATGCTTTCTTGTGTCACAGTTGCAGAATACAGGCATGGAGTTGGTAGGGAATATTTTATTTCTCTTGTGCTCCAAGAGGAAAGAGTATGATACGCATAATGTTTACTGACACAGTCTGCTGCTTAAATTCAGCATGGCTTTAAAGGCCATCAGGAGCAGCCCTTGGTAAATATATAGTGCTCATACATCATTTCAGGTAGAAATATGCAGGGAATGAGCTGCGTTCGCTTTGGTGCCAGAGCTGAGACCAGAATAATTTGAGTCCAGCACAGTAGTTGCTGCTAATTTGAAAGAATTGGTAAATGCCGTTAGTGCAGTGGCCATGACACAAAATGCAAATGGATGCAAATCAGTAACACACTGCCAACAGAAGAAATGAGCAGTATGCAAGCATATGAATGCCTAGGTATTTTCCTGAAATGAGGGAGACATTAAGTAGAAGATACAGGCCATCTCTTTGCACATTCTGGCTGGGTGTTGTGTCAGGCTGGAATCATGCATCAGGATTTCATTCTCCAAATGGGAGCCTGAAGGAAGAGGAGAAAGTTGACTAACTATCACCTCTTGCAATGATGAATCATAGGGCTTAGCATGAACAGCTTTATGAAAAGCTTCATCTTTCATTGGGCTGTTTAGCACCATGACAGTATGCAACGACGACACATGATCAAAGTCTTGGTTTGTGTGCTGTTTCATGCTTAAAAAAGCACCACAGGGACAAAAGAAGAGCTGCGAGGGAGCACTAAATGACAAAAACAAGTTCTTGTGCACCTTCTAGGTGTGCTGGCTCTCTGAATTTTACATGCCACTTGGAACCTAGGGACAAAAGAACAATGCCTGGGGTGAGCACTAGTGCATTTAATGAAAGCAGAGCTGATAAGTGCTGGCTGTTTGCACTACCCACCTCAAAGTTTCTTTTCAGCTCAACTGTAGCTCTGAGTTTCCCTTCATTATAAAAGAAAATAGATTAATTTCTCCAACTGTGTAGATTGCAGAGCAATACCAGAAGCTTTAAGTTCATTTTTAATACAGTCATCAGTCTTTTAGAGGATGATCAGCAATGAACAGCAAGCAGCATTCAAAGTCAGATGCCCTACCATGACCTGCAGTAGGGTAGTTGTGGCAGAATAGCCAAAATGTTGTTAAAATGTTTAATGTTTAATTAAAAAGCTATGAAAGGCATTATGCTATCTGGTGATTAACATTGTCCCCACTGAGACAAACTATTTTACTAGACATACATAATTTCTTCAGGCCTCTTGTATTTTAAAAGAGATTAGAGAAATAAACATATTTTTTTCCCAAGAATGTACAAGTATAAATTAAGCTGGGAGCAACATCTTACGCTACCACCTTGACCCCATGTTAATTGTGTATGTGAGGCAGCTACAAAGAATCCCAGCTTCATACTAGAGCAGCATACCGTGAGCAGAAAGCATCATTTCACATCTGTCTGAAATCAGTGGTCAATTCTGATTCAAATGTCATTGGTTTTGTGTTTGTTTTTTGTAAATGTTTCTGTGAACAAGCTTTACTAATGAAATGATATCCAGAAAGGTAAATATTTCCTAAAACCATCCCCAAAATCAGGTTGTGAAATCCATATTCATTCTTGTCAGTTTGTCATGCTGTGACCATGACTATCCCAAATCTGTGATGGAAGTTCCAGGGAATCATACAACATTTATACAGATTACAGCACAAATGGGAAACTGTGAAAAATTGATTGCAATATACGTTATTCAATTAATCTGCCAACTCAGATTACTCACTGCTGACAGGAGCAAGCAGATAAATCAGGGTGACACACTGGGATGTTTCAGGTTGGATATTAGGAATAACTTCTTCTCCAAAAGAGCAATCGGACTGCTGCTCAGGGAGGTGGTGGAGGCACCATCCCTGGAGGTGTTCCAGAAATGTGGAGATGTGGTTTAGTGGGCAGTATTGGTGGTAGGTGGAAAATTGGGCTGGATGATCTCAGAGGTTTTTTCCAACCTTATTGATTGTACATTTCCATGGATGGCCAATGTGTGGAATAGCCCAAGGAAAGTAATTTTTTTTTTTGAGAGTTCAGATAATGCCTATACAACCTTCTTTAGTGAACAGTGAAATAGAAATGCAAAATGTAAAATCTTACAAAAAAATGCAACTTTTCTTCCTTAGTTATTTTAATTTTTAATTCCAGCAGGGACTATTACATTTAACTATTCCCACCAGCTGTAAAATACAAGCCATATAACTTATCATCTGCAGCATTTGCAACAAGCTTCTGGCTTCTGAATAAAAACATGTTTGAGAAAGGCATTCACTCCCCATCCAAATTCCAAGAAACTGCTGTTCTCTTTTCAGTGGAGAGACGGGGCTTTTGGATCTTGCTCCAACAATGTAAGAGCTCTGCACTTTTGTACCTGTGTGAAGTCTGTGCTGTACGTTATCTACCTGGGAAAGATGCAGATCAGTGGGATCCACATTGTAGCCACGAGGCACATTTAGCTTAGAATAAGGGTTTTAGGAAAATTGAATAAAATACCATTTTTAATTTTTCTTGGGGAAGCTTTTGAAGGAAAACTTACCATGTTGTTCTCTAAGTGATAAAGTACAATTGCCGTATAAGAAACACTTGTTGAAAAAGCATAAGGAGGAGAAAACTTGGCAGAAGCACCAATCCATAATTTAGAAATGATTCTGCCTTATCACATTCTGCAAATATCATGCATAGTGGGAAGTTAAATTACTGCATTCTGAAAGCATAGGCTGAGAGAGCACTGTTATGGCCCAGCAGAGGTCTTACTCTCAGACATCTGTGTGAGAGATAGAAGCCAGCTCTAACCTTGAGCATGGCAAAATTCACGTGTGCGGGGCTGCATCCAGCTTTATTCCTGCATCAGCCCCATAGCCACACTTGTAGGTACGCAGCCCTTACCCCAGAACCAGCACAAATCTGTCTGGAGAGAAGCCCCAGCTGTTGGGGCTCAGTTGTGTCTGTTTGAAGATTTCAAACACAGTTTAATTTTCAGGGGTAAGGGACAGAAAAATGTTCCCGTTATGAGTGTTTCTTAATTAACTACATCTGAGTAAATAATTCACAGTGAATAATTAACTGATGATTTAGCCTGTCTCTTTCTCTCTCTCCATTTTTTTTTCCTCCTCTTTTTCTGTGCACCAAATGTCCTTGAGCAGGTTGCAGGTTTCCTAACTTATCTTGCTACAGGAGTGTACTTGATATTTTATCTGCCATTTTTTATTGGGTTCTCTGAAACTAGCTTGTTCCCTACTTGGCTTAGTGAAACTTTTAGAGGCAGGATTGTAGAATAGAAATAGTGCTCTCTGCAGGACCATTTAAGGACTCATGCTAGGGGAAAAGCATTAAGGAATTTATAAAATTTAAACACTTTCATGTTATGGGTAGAGCTCCCTTCAAGGTGCTAATTTTATGCCCTTACATAGCAGATAATAGTGTTTCCTTTGGTGAAGTCCTTTGGTTTGGGCTTGTCTTATAGGAACTGATTGTAATGTTGTACCGCGGAGGTAAGCAGTTCACAAGGAGTGAAACAGCTGTATTCCAAACCTGAAATTTATTCCTTTTGATCTTCACAGGCCTTTTTTTATCTGAAATCTCCTGGTAGAATGAAGCCCATTGCTAAACAAAGTACCTCACCCTGTGCAGAGGCAATGCCATTAGTCACTCTAAAATTGCCCTGCAGGATGGTGTTACTGCAGGAATCGCGTGCTGAGCGGACAGCGAGCTGAGTCTCGGCAGGTTATTCCATTGAGAGGCTGGGGGCTCATCTTGTAGTTGGGAAATCATCACTTTTTGGGATTAGATACTCGCTGCTGGCTCAACCCATCTGTCTTCATGTAGTTGCTTTTGCAGCAGTGTTTTCCAAATGTAGCAACACTGCTTGCAGACAGACAGATGCAGCACATCTACCTCCTGCCTAAATTAGCATAATATTTTGCATAAATCTCTTTGGGGCTCATCACTGTGATTGGGCCCTGCAGCCTGACCCAGTTGACTGGCACTTTTGTAGGATTTAATTGACACTGTGGTTTCACTTGTTGCTGTGGGAAGTAGAGAAGAAAAGAGGATGTTGTGTTGCAGGTCTCTGGGTTAATGTGAGAATGGGGCAGAAAGGTGGGAGATTGAAGTGGGCAAGTGGAGTGGTGTCCCTTTGGGCTGGGGATTGAGGCTGCTGAATTCTCAATGGGTTATATTCCCGTGCCTTGCAACAGGGCTGCAGCACTGCTTCAGTGGGAGAGATCGTCCTGGCTTTGAGCTCTGACAGTGCCACACCTTCAACAAGATGGGGAGAAATACCCCGAGCTTTAGATGTTCTTCGTTGAATTAGCATGATGTGGGGATAAAATAAAGTAGGACATCTGCAGCTGCTTTGTACACTGTAAGTGGGACAGGGTACTTCAGCATCCTGCTGCAGATATTAGCCTCGTAGTGTCCTGTAGCTACTAAGAGAAAAGACTCAGCAATAGCAGTTAATGAACGTTGTTTCTCACTCAGGAAAACCAACAGAGAACAGCATATGGACTCTGTGACAAGAACAACTGTAGGGTGCTGGACTCCACTGACTTGATAGTTTTCCTTACATCCTGCTTAGCCATAAAAGTCTAATAAAGAAGAAAGAGGCCATTATATTAATGGCATTATGGAGATTGCAGCATGATCTCTAGGACCCATGGGGGTTTCTCTGATGTCCAGAATAAATGCTCTTCTATTTTAATGACCATAAATGACCTCTCTCCTAACCTGGTATCGATGAAATAGCTCTAATGTTTCAACATCAGTACTCGAAGCTTTGCTGAACAGTGACATTAATCTGATATCGCATAGCACACGGAGAATAGCAAAAAATATATATATATTATGCAGCTTTCTAGCCTGACAACAGGCTTCACACCACTTTTCCACCAAGTGGAAAGAAGCTGTAGGGTACAGACAACAGACACATTTTCCCTTAAAACCTGGTGCAAGGAAATCAAAGGTGGTTTGGAACAGCTTGTAATTTCAAAGAGTACAGCATAAACATAGGAAGATTTTGGAAAAGTTGCTTTGCCACGCTCTTCTGTTTGCTCCTGCCAGGTTACAATCTATTCTCTTTTTCCTAGCAAACATTTTTGATTACTTAGCATATCTTAATTAATATGCAAACACAGACATGGATTCTTGTGGCATAAAAGCTGAAGCATTGGCTGATTTATGATTTTAATCAGGTCAGCCTTGCCTGATATGCAGTAAGAAATAATTAGCTAGTTGTTTGTACACAGAATTGCATTGTACCCAACTTGTAGGAGACAGTTTTTCCTGACACTTAGACCCCCTACTGGCTTTGTTTTCTAGCTTTCCTTCTGGTCTCAAAAGGAGTGTATTTTGCACCTCTGACATGTTGCCCTCTATTCTTAACCAAGGGTAGGTAGGTCATTTGCAGTTTTTAGGAAGTAATTTGGTACACAGTAGGCTAAAATACTTGAGTTTGACTAATATTGCAGTGGTCTAAAGAAGTTGTCTGAAAATTTCCTTCTGCGTATCTAGTAGCAGCTCTCACTCTACCTTACTCTTTCTGACATTTCTACTGCAGTTAAAGCACATCTCTAAGTTTCTGAAGTAGCCCAGGTGTCAGGTAGACTGGACAGTTGGGGCATGTTGACGTTTACTGGTCTGAATGTTTCATGCCATGTTCTGCTATCTGTGTGAGTGAAAGCGATTAGTGCATGGCTCTTTCTCATTGCCTCTGCATCAAACCAGAGTGCCCAAACTTGTCTTGAAACTTTAGAACTGTATCAGGTTTCACTGACACTCCATGATAACCTATAAACCCCTTGTTGCACTGGAGACCAGACCAACAACATGGTTTTTAATGTTTCTTCACAAACTCATTGAGGCATCTGGCCCCAGCCAGCATTTGCACAGACCTGAGTCTGTGCTGGGGGGTTGGACTAGATGAGATCATTGCTTCCCGTTTTGGCTTCATGTCACTGGTTGCCAAGTTGGGTAGTGTTTTAACCCTGAATCCTGGAGGTACAGTGGCTTCCCAAGGCTTGTAACAAGGAACCATTGAGCAAGCTGACATGAAAATACCTTGTCAAATTTCTGCCCGAGAATCTGGTCGTGTTGAGGTTAATGCTGATGCACTTGCATTAATTCTGCTTCTGTTCATACATCTTAATTCACCCCAAGAGCACCACTAAGTTCTTTTGTTAATAATTTTCTGTCTCCCCCCCATGAAGTCCATTCTGTGCCCAACACCAATGCAGCCAGATTAATAACTATCAATGTCATTGTGCTAATAATGACCTTGCAGTTGGAGCCTCCCCCCCAACGAGATGGTGGACAGGACCCACTTAATCATCACATCTCCCTGTTCACGGATCTCATATCACCCTGCAAAATTTTCATCATTCCAACCAGCTAATCACTATAATTTCTCACTGTTCAAAGTTGTGAATTCACCCTACAAACAGCTCTGATGTGCTTGTTCATCATTGTAACCTCTTACTGCTCTTAAATTACAAAACACAGCGATGTGCGTGCCAATGGGGGCTGGACATGCATTTTAAGGGATGCTCAGGGCTCTTCATTCTCCTTCTGCCTCTGATTCTGTGGCCATTTGAAATCCCTTCCACCAGCAGCAGTGTTTTCCTGGCAGCTGTCTGCATGCAGCCAGCTGTGTGCAACCTCTCCAAAGTGGCATGCTGCATAATGGAGTTTCTGTGCTCAGAGCAGCCTGGCTCTGCTGGTTGCATGGAGCTTTCCTGAAAGGTGAACTCAGAGCAAAAAGATAAGCATTAACTCAATGAGACATTTTGGTTCATTCTGCTGAGTAGCACCACTGTACTGGGTCAGTCTGATATGACTGTAAAACTAAATAGGTGTTGATGTGGTGCTGCATGCTGTTCCTTATGTTGGCTCCAGCATGGGGCTCAGTGCTTTTAATGAGCACTTACAGCTGTTAATGCCTCAGTCTGTAACATCCTGAATCATTGCTGGAGTCTAATGGACAGTGAGAGGGAAAATCAATCACCGTTTTAGGACACTGTAAAGTCCCACCATGCTTTCCATCCTCAACCTGGAGAGTAGGACCTGGGTGGACACACGGAAAGACATGAGCAAGTTTGCTGAAGCCACAGAAATTCCAGGAATTTTGCAAATTCACATCCATGTCTTTAATGCTGGCGCATGAATTGCAGTGGAAGCTGCAAAACTACACTAAATATTTGAAAAGGGATCTTGGCTCATTTTAAGAATGTCTACCCCATGCTCTGTGCTGCCTTTCCAGGCTTGCTTCAGTTTTTTCTCTCCAAAAACCAGGCTACCTCCACCCGCAAGTAGAATTGACAATCAGATTAGATGACACAGTCAAATTTTTGTATATTTTTTGTTTGGTTTTATTTTCCTCCCTCTCATCACTAGATTGGGTTTGGAATTCAGATTAATAAACAGAGCAGCAATTAGTTTGCTTGGAAGTGGCATATGTGCTGCTGTGACAGAGGCAGACTCAGGGGTGTTTCATGTCTGCATTGTGAGAATAGGAAACCACATTTACTCTTGGATACAACAGTAAATAATGTTTATTTCCAGTGGAATGATGGAATAGCTTTTAATGCAGATGTTTTTGTGCCTTCTAGGGAAGGAAGACTGGAATTCCCCCCCAAAAAATAAATAACAGAAGTTGAAGAGAGGGCAGTTTATACCAACTTCATTGTGGCAGGTGTTAGGGAAGTAACATTTTTTGAAAGAGTTCAGGAACCAAAATCCCATTTCTAAAGATAGCTTCAGCCGTGCCTGCACCACAATAAAGCTCAAGACTGGGAGCTGTTTTTATATCCACTGTAAATCTTTGAGTGCAAGCTTTTACAAGTTTTTTAACCTGGCCAAGAAGCTTTCACCAAGCCAAGAACAGAGCGCACTGGCTGTATTTACCACATGTAATTCATTCTAAGTAGTGACAAAAATACTTATCTCAGGAAACATGAAAGCTGGAAAAAAGGCAAGGCAGCAGGGATGCAAAAAATGAACTATTGCAGTTTCTCTCTGAAGTGTGGCCCTATGGGAAATAGAAATATTTAGGTTTCCAGTTTGAGCATATTATTTCGGATAACCCCCTTGGTTTCAGACAGAGAACAACTGCAGACAGACTGGTGTCAGCATCAAGAGAAAGAGATAAAGTGATCCTATTAGTGCCATTAGAATACATTTTGTGGAATGAACAATAGTCATTCACTGTCATATGACATATATGTCACAGTTTGTATCTCGTGCTGTTGAAGTTATGTCACATAGACTTAACAGCAAAGGCAGATTAAGCAGGGTGTAAAGTTTATAGATTTTTTTTAAGTGTCGGCAGATCTGTGTGTTCAGGTATGTGGTGCTCATGGCATGAGTATGTCAGGCTTGGCATTTATCAGTGCACCTTCTAACTGTGCATCACAGTCTGTTCCCTCTTCCTAACCTTACTCTGATGGTTGCAGTTCTGTGAATAAACAAGGGCATGGAGGTTTCCCCACTCAGATGCCCACTGTGTGACTGCTTCATTAACATGCATGTCCCATGGGCAGAATGGAAAACAGCTTCATCAAAACAATGCAAGTAGCCTAAGACTGTGAAGTCAGGAGCCAGGCTGGGGCAGAACCATGTCTCTGTAAGCCAATGGAATGCCTCTGTACCATGTTCATTTTAACAGGTAACTTAAGTTATTGTAACCCAGTGATGGCATTCACTCATGCGCACACTGAAGGATGATCTGAGCCATGAAAAGGATGTTGTCACTAGGGGAGTTGGGATCATGGTGGGACTCAACTGCATTTTGGGTCTTGTGTCTCCAGATCTTGTCTGCAACAAATGCCAGCTGACAAATTCCACGTTCAGCACTTGGGATGCATGTGGCAGGATGGGGACTGAGAGAAGAGGAGATTTTCTCATCGGCGGCATTAATTACAGGTCCACCTTCTCCCATTCTGTATGCTGTGCACAGAGGTAAGTGTTTGCTGTCCTCAGTGCTGGTTTGATGAGTTTTTTTCTGGTAGAGTTTGCAGCGGGACCTTTCAGTGTAGTAATTCAGGTATAATAACTTCTCCTCCCCTGATGGGGCTGACTCATGAAATCCATTAAGCCATGTGGTTCTGGCTGTGTTCCTGGACTCCTCAAGATAAAGGCTTTTTAGTTTTTTTGCTTGAAGTAAATGTTTATTTGTTATCAGCAGTTTAGAGTTAGCAATTATCAGCGTTTTGAACCTGCAGATAGTTCTGACTGGAAAACATCCGTAAGTTGACTGCCTAATGCTCATGGTTTAAGTGGAAAAGCCAAGCACAGTGCTTAATCCAGCCCCTACAATTTCCTCTACCTGAAACCCTGAACCAGCTCAAAATCAAGGGGTAAAAATATAGCAGATGTTCTACTTAAGGGATCGGAAGGATTTTCTCAGGGTATGAGAGTTTCCTGACACCACTTCAGGATTTGAATCCACAATACCCTGTTCCTACCTCTGCTTAATACAAAGAGTTCCCAAGACATCAGTCTCTCCTTGTCCTCTGCATGAAGGGCTCTGCAGATGTGCATTCGCTGGACATCTGCTCCAGGGGATTACTTCCATTGAATCCATTACTTCTGAGTGCCGTCCCATCTCCAGCACATCCCAGCTGCAGGCTCCTTCATCCTTGAGGAGTGTTTCCCAGAACTCTCTCCCTAGGATGGACAGGCTAAAATGATGGGAAAATGTCATTTTCATTGTGTGGCCACGGTCCATGTTCCATATAGACTTCTTCGGGAGTAAAGGAGAAGAAAAGAAAGAAAAATAATAGAATAGGAAATAACCATTACTAGGTTATATGTAAGAAATATGTTTAGGGGTTTGGCTCAAATAAAAATGAGGAGCCTTCTGGGAAAACTACAGATTTCATTTTGATTTTATATTGAAACCCCCATAGTCAGTGGAAATGTGCTTGGATTTGCACAGGCTTCTGCTAAATTACTTTGAAATAAAATATCATTTCCAAGCCAAATTATATGCTGGGAGGAATAATTTTCCTGATTTTGAATGGATTTTTTCCAGGAGAAAAACTGGCCAATCTTGCTTAACTAAATCACAACTTGGACTGTAGGCCTGGAAGCAGGATCCATTTGGATGTTTTAATCTCCAGTGAATAGCGAGTAGAATATGCTGATGTTATGCAGTGCAAAATAAAACAATATGTGTAATGAGCTGATTTAAAATGCAGCTTAAAAAAAATCACTTTCCTTTTTCTCACAGTCTATCAGGGCATCAGTGGGTCTTTCATTGCTCCAGTACATTGTTATTAATAGTGCAGACAAATGCAAATTGTAGGCTTGGGGTTCCATACATTTCCTACAGCTACTCCAGGAAAACCGAATACCAATTGAATATGTAGTAGCAAAAGGGAACAGAGACCAGGGTGGGCAGCGTGGGGCACAGTGTGGCACACTGATGAGCCCTTGGCTATGTGGAGATGCTCAGGCTTTGTCCAAAACAGTTTAAACTATGAATCAAATAAATCCAGTAAAGCCTCATGTGAATTTCCTAGTTCATATTTGTAAGTGGCTTTGAATGAATTTGGCATAATTCACCTCTGAAGAGTAGGAGATTAATTCCAGTATGGCCATTCTCAATCAGAACTTTAACTGGTCATGTTTCTAGTTACTACTGTAAGTGAATTAATTTCAAAAGTTAATTTGGGTTTGTCCTCCTGTGGTTCCCTGTGTGTGAAAATCCTAACCCTGGTCAGTATATCCACACAACCTTGAAAATATCCAGTGTTTTTCTCTCTGTTTATATTTCTTACTGGCATTTGATAAATGTCATACCCACTAATCCATCCTCGCACCAGTGTAAACCTCCACCCAGTGAGCTCAGTGGGTTTTATTTCTGACTGTTGAGGGCTGTTCTAAATTTGCAACCAAAAAAAAAAAATCAACAGAAGATATTTCTTTTGTTCCTGATGTCAGATCTTATTTGCCTTTGAACCATAGCAACTACGTACCCAATGGAGATGGGGCATTATGACTTTGAGGTCTCTGCTGATTACTAACCTATTTATAATGAGTACCAGAGACTGCAGGAGTATTTCATAACCTTTAAGAAGATGTTTCTCTGAATGGGTCAATTTAAGACCTCTATTAAAGAAAGTTCATTATTTCCTTCAGATTCTGGTTGTTTCTGCCAGCTAACAAGGCATGAGAACATAACTACACTTTACAATACTAATGATGGGCTGTAAAAACCTAACATAACGTTTTTATAACTCTATAACAAATCTTTTTATTATCAGGTTTTAAAGATTTCCATCAAATATGTGTATCATCTATAATTAACTTTTACAAGTAGATGGTATGGAAAACTGTTGCAAGCTGATTCAGTCTGTAAATATATAGCTTTATTTGAAATATGTGGTATCTTACAAGAAGGATGTAAAAGCTGTGCTTGAAGGCAGTGCTGCATATCAAACTTTTCTTGCTGGAACAACCATGACATTGTATCTCAATTTGCAGATGGAAGCAGAGTTGTGTTTTGAATCACAGTTTTGCCTGTGGTGTTAGCTTGGAGCATAAACCTGGTTGCTGGTGTGGTAAACAGAACTGATCAGGGGCAGTAAACAGAACTTATCAGTCACTTGACCTGTGTATAGAGCTTAAATTCACCAGTGCTGGATCTTCAGGGATGCAGTGATGCCTTGAACACATGAACCAGCTTGTGGAAGTCCTACGTAGTTACAGTCCTCTGGAAATGTTCCTTCTACACAAATTAAGAGGGAAGGGGGTAGTTGGGAAAGAGAAAGTTGAAAGAAAAGCTCTCTGGGCTCGTGGATGCTTGAGGTAGGATTAAAGCCTATTTCAAGATGCTCACCAGGCATCCCCTGGTCAGAAGGTTGTACAAACTATGAAGTCCTGCCCATACATTTGAGGGCATACATGAGAGGCTGGAGGGACCTTCTCTGCATTGTGGTTGAGGCATGGTTGTTCTGTATTGCAAAACTCAGCTGGTCCCACTGCCCGTGCAGGCTGAAATAGCTCCTGCAGAGCTGGTACGGTCAGGTATGATTGAAATATTTGCCTGGAACTGCTCTAATTAAGATAGGAGACCTTTTTGTGCATGTGTGCATGAACTTGAACTACTTGAAAACACTGCAGTGATTTTGTCCCCCATACATTGACCCTAAACATATCAGTGCAGGTCTCTGGAGAGGAAGCCAGGGTATTCTGGATGTTCCTGACTTCTTTGTATGTTTTCAGCTGATTAGAGCCAGTGGTGCGGAGCCATGATCTGTCTGGCTGACTAACTGTGCAGCATCCTGGTAGCAAAGGTAGAAGTGAAAAACCTGGCTGACTTGAGAGACACCACAAATTGTGGCTTAATTACAACATGTTGAAGAAATGCAGGAAAAGCTCAAATGATTATGATTTCTGGGCTTTCAAACCAAAAGGGGGACTCACTGCAGTAATTTCAGTTCATTACAGATATTTTAAACCTGCCTTGCTTAAGTGGGTTTAATTTTTTTCACCTGCCATTTGTCTGCTTTAGAGAAGCATAATTGCAGCAGAATAGTTCAGAGCTATAGGCCTCTGAAATGGGAAAATGATTTTTTTTTTCAATGCAAACATTAAAATACAAAGGAGAAAAAGAACGACTTTTTGAGACTGGCTTTACCACACACATGTGCCTATACAGGGATGTGTGGTCTCTTATAGGTTTTCTTGTTTTATTTTAGTATCTTTAAAATACACAACTTTGAGAGGGAGGGGCATTTAGCAAGAAGCAGCAAGCTGAAACAAAGATTTTGGAGGAAAAGGAAGTCAGAGGACCTGTGCTGTAGTGGTTCAAACAGTGAAAAAGAGGACAACACTGTGCACATCTGAAACACACAGCTGGGGAAGTAGAGGGAATAATTCCCACATCTGCCCTTATAAATCATCTCTCACCTTTCAGATCCTCTCATTTTCCGTTGTGTTGAATAATTTCGTATGGAGGGAGAGGTATTTGCATTTTTCTCCTTCTGCTGTCTGTGATATCTAGGTCAGTTCTAGCAACCAAAGCACCAGGAAAACACTGTGGATTTCTCTCTTGTCCTTTTTAGCAGGGACATTTTTCTTACCCTTCAGCACCAAGGATAATCCAGCAAGAGAACAAGGGAGGCCTCAGCAGAGGGTACGTAAACAGACAGAGCCAAGAGCACCAGCTCTGCCCCTCCTCTGTCATGAGCTGCGACCAGAATGAGAAGTAGAAAATAGCCAGATGGAAAGGTTTCGTGTAAATTTTCCTCAGAGCTCTGCAAACTTAATACTGATGCAGTAGGTAAACAGATGCTCAAATGTTGCACATTTTAGGTTCTTGTTCAAATTGGGCGTGGCTTTGTAGGCTTTCCATGCTCATGCCTCCCTGGGATTTGGTTCACAATAACAACTCATAAAATCTGGGAGCGGCTGGTTTACATCTGCAAAATAACAGGTACCAAAGCTCACACATCAGTAATTATCCCCCAGCATCGAACCTTAGCAATGGCTTAAATGATAATGGGAAATAGAGAGTTTTGCTGGTTCTGGCTAAAATAAGATGTTTGCAGATGAAGTGACATACTGAATTACCTGTTGCTTGAATAACACAGTCTATCCTAAAGCATAATTAAGAAGTTTGGGGATATGTCAGTATTACAAACATCTATCTATCTTGTTCCAAACCTAAGGGGCTAAGTATGCACTTTCACAATGCACAGCTGGGATGAAGACAATCCCTGATATAATGCCAGTAAAGTTATGCCAGGGATAATCTGTGTTCAGGAAGTCTGTAGATAATGTGGGATTCTGAAATGTGGACAAAGAGAATCAGCCATATGACAAGTTCTGCTCCTCTTACACCTCCTGTCCATGCATTCCATTGAATAAGAGATTTTGCCTCCTCAGAGGTGGTTAGAAGTCCTATATTCCAACAGAGCATAAACAAAACAAAAAACAAAGAGAGAGAGAAGGTAAAACTTGCAGTATATTTCAGAGATTTATTGGAATGTTAATGAGTAAAATTGCATAAATTATGTTGTTTCATTTTTCTGATAGCTCCATAGGAAAATGAGTGAAAAGCTGTAACTTTTCTAGTTAATTCTTTTTAATGCTTAACTTGAAAAAAATCTGAAAAAAGGCAGATTAGGTCTCGGCTTTGTAGATATAAACACCCTGAAGACATTAGATGCCAATTTATAGCAACCAACCATTTCACTTTCTGAAAGAGGCCCCTTCCAAGAAAATATTTTTAGCTCTTCAAGCCAATGTTTTTCAACAAGCAAATTCACTGTAGGAAAACACTTTAAAATATTACCAGAAAGTAAAAATCAAAGTAATGTGAACTCGCTTGTCTTGGATCTTTAAGCTTCTATACAGTGCAAGATGGGCTAAAGCAGAGGGAAACATAATTGTTACTGCACAGAATAACAGAGTATTGACACTCTGTTGTTGGATCAATTGGTGCCATTCTGTAGGTTCAGTTAATAAATTGCTGTGTTAAAATATGATTTCTCTTTATAAAATATGTCTATTTTCTCTCTCATCATTTGTTTTAATAACTTTGCATACCAAAGGCTTGTTTGTGCCTGCCCTTCTCGACATGGCACGTACAGCACCTTGCAGAAGGCCATTTCACAGGGCTGCATTAGTGTCTGTGTGCCCTTAGGTGATGAGAGAAGAGTGGCAGAACGGTCTGAAATTTGTGGCAGTTTTCCTTACAGCAGCCTAATTATCTCATGTCTGGGTGTATATCTACAGTAATCTAGACAAGTTTCTAATTTGTTTTTCAGTACTGTAGGATTAGTCAATTTAATTCTAATTAAACATCATCCATTGCGTAGTGTGGCCAGAGAGCCAGACAAGATCATAGTCTGACATAATTATTGATTGTGGCAAGGCTGCTTCTATCATGGGTGCAATATAGGTCCAATGCAACTGCAAATGTGCAGTAGTGATTGGTGCTGATTTTACTTCGTGAACTTTGGGAAAATAAACACTTTGTACCATTTTGCTGAAAGGCTGTCAGGGTTTATGGAAAACCATGGTGATGTTATGAACACCATTTGCTCTGTCTGAATGATATGGGTCAAAGTTATGTTCTTATTCATGCTAGGACTCAGACCTGTGAATTTACATTTTCATATCTATGTAACAGTCATCTTATTGAAACTCACTTGAGGTAGGTAATACCTAGTCTTATCACAGCTCAGGAATCACACACAGGAATGAAATGTTGTCTGGAATTCTCATCCCGATGGTAGTAATAGCTAGTGGTGTTAATGTCATCACATTTTCTGCTCTTTTGTACTCTCAGTGATAAGGCATTCCAATTTATTGCTCCCTCCTGTAAGGGATCGAGTGACTAACTGAATGATGGAAGGGCATAGATCTGTCTGCTGGCTGATGGATATGCCCCACTTCCAGAAGTCACAGATGGGCTGGCCCTTTCCCTTTGCACTCACTGGCCACAGACATGCCACACAGCACACGTTGCCTTCCTCCAATCTGGTTCCTGAGATCAATTTTCTGCACACACCGACCTCCATGCTATTTCTTTTTCTCCTTTGCATATTCTCTTCCCCACTTGCTCTCTTTCCAGCACTTTCCTGGCCCCAGTAAATCACTCTTCCATTCCCGTATGACTCCCACTAATTACAGAGCTATCTCGCTGTTTAATGCTACCATCTCTTTTTTAGTTAGTTCTTTAGAAAGGCCGTTAGCTAGAAATACATCATCCTTCAGCTCTGAACCTACAGTCCACTTGGTAAGCATTTTATACAGTCTTAATAAATGAGAAGAGAGAAAGAAAACAGCAGAGGAATACAAACATGGTCCCCTGGGAGTAAGGTTGTCAGAAAGTCATGGCTACTTCATAACTCTGGGCATGACTCATTTTTCTTTCCATGGGTGGTCCTATCATGGACTGAATTTTGAAAGGTTTTTCTTGCTGCTCTGCAAAGACACGACATTGCAGAGCATGGGAGAAAAGGTGAGGCCCTCAGGGGTGCCAAGGCCAACTCTTTCCCACAAACTTTAGGGCTTTTTTGTTCACATGGCTGCTTTTGCACTTAGTGGAAGCCTTGGTCCTGCCAAGAGAGGAGCATCACAGCTGTGTCACAGCAGGGTAAATAAGCTTTGTGTACAATGGGTGTATCAAATGCATTTTGCTTGAGGAGGGAATGGGTCTCAGCCCTTTGCAGCTACCAGAATTTACTATATGTAATAGACACACATATATATGTGTATATATATTGTAGTTATTTTCTGAGCAGCAGGTTTGTGCTGTAGCATTTCCTTGTGTGCACTGCCAAAATGCAGTGTCAGTTCTTCAAATTCCCGTGAAGGATCAGAACAATTTGTTCAGTTGGATACTGACTCCTCGCTTGTGTCCAAGCTTGGTTTCTTGGCTTTTTCCAATCTCACCGACCCGAAAGGACAATTGACCACTGAGACAATTCTCAAGGTAGAAAAAGGCAAATTATGTTGAATGACTTTTTGGTAATTCAGATGAATGAAGTGAGAGGAGTGTCAGAGCTGCTGGGGATGGTAGATAAAGGAGTCTTCATTGCCCCATCATGTGGAAGAAGATGATTTTTTTTTAATAATATTTTAAACCTACTGAGATGAGTGTTTACAGTGAAATTCAGATGCATTATTCCTTCATATTTTGTATTACCTGCAGGTTATAAGGGAGCATTACACTCATTTTTCACCACTCCTTCTGTCCAACTGAGTATCACGTGCAAATTCTTGTCCCATAAAAGTTGAAGGCTGCTGAAAAATGAGTGGCTGTGCTGTCTTCTGTCAGCCCTTCTATGCTGTGACTCTGATAGCTGTGGAGCCTGTTGCAGGACAGAAAATCTGGTCTTATGTGCCCAGATACAACACTGGTCCCAAATGGCTTTATCTATGTCCCTCCTCAATTCAAATGAGGCCCACAAGCAGTACCATCCATTTACTGAAGATCATTACAATGAAATGGGAAATACACATATTTCAGAAGTATTTTATTTGGAAAGCTAATCTTATTTTCGAATTCATGTTAAGCTGTTGAATCCCTAGCAACTAAATGAAAACACACTGAATCATAATGAAATACAGTGCTACTATATTCCATTATATTCTGTGCCATCATTCCAGAAGCTTTTTCTCTTGCTTAAAATAGGATTGCTTACATTGTATTTTTATTTATTCTAGAGAAATAAGTAAGAAAGCATTTAATCATAAAATCCATCCATTGGCTCATGTCTTGTTGCATGCACCAGCAGCTGTGGATCAAGGAGAGGGGAACTGATGACTGCACAAACTTTAGCAAGTATCTCACTGCCTGGTATTGCTATTTTGGGCAGCCTGGACCTCAGTTGGTGCTGCAGAGAGTCAAATGGCAAAGAACAGTGCTGCAAGTGCTGTGCTGGGGTTGCTACATACAGAGCGTCAGCCAAAGAAGTGATCCAAGATGCTGTATATCATAATAACGCTGCAGGTAAAGAATACTGTGGTGATATAGGGGAATAATACAAGTCTGACACAACTTTATGGCAAACAGTTGCTGTGCAGACATATATTACACTGCAGGAGTCCACACACCGCAGACTCCATCCTCTGCCCTCTTGTGGAAACAAGCAGCTGTGGAATGAGGATTACTGAGCACACAAATCTGTGTGAAGCTCTTCTTATCCCTTTCCCTGGCAGATGTGAGGTTGTGGCTGAAGACTGAGGCTTGGTTGCTTTGGGAACTACAATTCAGAGGTACTGAAGGAGAAGAGAAGAAATATATAGCACCCTGAGTAGGCTGAATCATCTCAGTTGTTTCCCTCCCTTTTCTGCTGAAACACTTTATTTCTAACAAACAGCCTGAGAAGCAGAGATTTAAGGCCCAATAATAGTGTGACACGGCTGAATTAGTCTAGCACAACCAGAGATTGCCTGGGAAATGCACTGCACTCACCATGGTAATTAGTAATTTCAAGAAAGTAGATTATACCAACTGCGCTGTGTTTTTTCTTTTCTCTTTTCATTGGGAGCGACTCTTGTGTGGGATACAACAGAGAAGCTATCTGGCTTTAAGAATCAGGGAAGAATGTAAAGAGAGAAAGGACAGAAATAAATAAAACATAGGGGTGTTTTACTTGTGGCTTCAACCAGCTCCATGTAGGATATGAACTCCTTTGCTCATACATGGGCAAAGAGCAATTCAGCCTAGGAAAATTCAAGGTCAGGTTGTGAAATATTTTCTCTTTTCTCCTGCCAAAGATCTCAGCCATGAGTTAATTTTCCTCTGGACTTCATTCTTCCATCCCCTCTTCTTGTTGGGTCCTTCCTGATCACGAAGCATCTGCGATACTCTCTTGTTCTGCCTTCTTGCTCTGCTTCATTAAGGAAGTGCAAAAGCAGGAGATGCTACACAGATGAAATAGGAATAAAAAGAGTGGAAGGGACCTTGGGATATCATCTAATCCATCTCTCTGCCTCAGAGGAGGTGAACATGTAATTAACTGCTCCTAGTGGCTGGCTGTCTGATCTGTTCTTCAAAGCTTTGTGCACGGGGATTTCCATCACCGATGAGTTTAGCCCAGCATTTCTCTAGTTTCATGATAGAGAGTTGTCCTTAATCTCTAACTAAAATCTCCTTTGCTTTTATTTAAGCCCCTTGACACTGATTCTCATGCTTTTCTCGTGTTTTTAGAGAACTTTGTTTTTTCTTGTGGCTCTCTGTTGGACTTTTTCTCATTGGCCTGTAAACTTTCATCATGTACTCAAGCTAAATCTGAGAGTCCTGCTCTCAGAGCTGGGAAGATAAGAAGTATTCTTTCTTCATGCATAATTTCCAGGCATTGGCTGAATCTGTAACTTAGACATTCAGCTCTCCCTCTGCACTCTGGTCACTGAGCACTGCATTTCAGATAATTTCACTAAATAGTGCTCTTAGATGTTCAATTTCCCCATTTGGAAAAGCAATACTTACAGAATTTTTCTTCAATTTTGACTTTAATTTGAAGAAAATCAACTCATGTCGATTCACTTGTAACAAAATTATTTCTTATAAGAAGGATTCCTATCTGACTTTATGGCTCCCTGAAGCTAAGTATTAAGCATCTTGTTTACTTGCTGTCTATGTAGCAAAGAAATGTTTCGATAACCACAACCAAGATTTGAGGCCCACTGTAATAAGTAGCATTTGTTTTACTATCTCCATCTGGAACATTAAACCCTTCCTATTACTGAGCTTTCCTAAAGACTTTCTGTGACTAAAACTCTGGTATCATTCATATATCTAAAAACATTGTACAGGTTTCTGTTCATATTATATCACATATAACAGTGACTCATCTTGTTTTTCATCTCTGTCTTCAAAGACAAATATTATTCTGAAGATAGAATGATTGGTTTATCTGAAGTGTCCTGAAGAGATACTGACTTTTTTAACACCAATTCTATCAGCTCTTTAATTAATTGGAAATTTGTCATGCAATCTGTGAAGTACATGAGTACACACGATGGAGAAGATTTTGACTTTCCCCCAGGCTGCTAAAAAAAAATTAAGTTTTTCACAGAATGATAATTTACTGCTGTGATCCCAAACCCCAGGAACTTTTGCTTCCAATCTGAGCTTTCTCAAGGCACTACATGGATCTCAGAACCAGTGGAAATACGCAGCTGTGGACCTGTATGACTTTGCCATTGCTGTTGCTTCTTGATCCTCTGCAGTACATCAGTGCAGAACCCCAGACTCCCGCATACTCAGAAGGCTTTGTTCCGCCCAAATGTGAAAGAGCTTCACGTGCCTCCTTCATCAACTTTACTTTTAACTTTGCCATTCTCTCTGTTCTCATTTCCCTCATCCCCTCTCCTCATGTATTTCATGGTGAGGACCAGTCCTTGCATTTTAAGCTAGACAGCAGTGGTAGAGATTGTCCCTTGCTGACATAGAAGAGCCAATTTATCAGCCTTATCTAACTAGCTAGTGTCTAATATTAATGTACCTGGAGAGCCGTGTTGTTGTTTATTGGAGACAAAGCTCCCATCTGAAGTCCATGGATGATTTTGCCTAAATAAATGCTGTGTGGTAGCTGCAGATAAAAGTAATTGTCTGCCTAGTTAAAGTGGAAGAATTGAGCAGGAGTTTTGTAGTTTTTTGAACTAAAAAGTAAGGCTGAACTTACTTGTGTTGGTACTTGCTTAGAACTGTGCTGGTGGCATTGGAGTTAGCGTTGGCTTGTGCTCATTTTCTTTTACATGCTTTTTAATGATGAAAAGATGAAATGTCAGTGAGTTTTCATCACTGGGGTTAGCATGCATGTTGTCAGATAGCCCCTCCCAGCCTTCTTCCCACCTTACACTACCCTTACCCTCTTAATATTTTGCCTATGCAAGGGTGACGTTTCCTGCATTCCACAACTATGGGAAAGACTATTAGAATCACACAGGCCATAAAGCAATAAAAAGTTGTGCATTGAGTATCTGTGTGGGGGAAGCAAGCTGATGTCAAAGCAGTGAATAAAATGGAGCAAAGACAGCTCCCAGTCCTTTGTTGTAATCACTGACACTAGACAAAAACATGGCCAGAGGTCCTGATCCAATTTTTAAAAATTATTTTTACCTGCACAAAGAAACTCTTGAAGTCCTCAGCTTCAGTCTCAGCTGTAGCAGTAACTTGTGAAGAAACAAAGAAAAAGTCAGTTATGAAATCAGTTCCTCAGACTGAATATGGGCTCAGACGTCCAAAGGTTTTAAGTGTCTGAATTTCCAGTGACTTCTCTGAAAATTTAGCCTTCAAGCATGGAGAGCCACCAGCTCATCTTTACACATCTGGAGGTTGGAATGCAGAGCTCAATCTCACGTAGCACGTTGGAGAAGAACATAGGTGCATGTGATCCCTTAGAAGAAAAATGGTAGCAAAGCTTCCCCTTCCATACCCTAGAAGGTAGGAAGTTAGGAAAGAAATCCAACTAATCTCAGCTTTTTCACAGGTGTCCCAGAGGTTTTCTAGTCCCTGTGCTCCCCCAGCACATGCAGGCTGGAGTGACATGAGAAGGGACAGGAAAATCCCTGATGAGAATGAGAACGGTTGCCCTGTCAGGTGTGATTAACATAAACACAGTTAAATATCTTAGCAGTGAAAACCTGCAGGATGTGCATGAAATTTTAAAGACCCATTCTCTTTGCAGTCATGCCCTCTTGGTAAATTATAGTTTTGGTAAATTAGCAGATGCTGGTGAAAAATTGAATGTGGTGGAATCTGAGAATTCTGACAGCAAAGTCTATAATGACTCTTGAAAAACTCTTTCTTTGGATATCATGCAGCTGTGCAACACAGCCACGTTCCTCCCACCATAGGCTGCACATCAGATGTTGGTGATTACAATTAAAATTAAACAGTTCTCAAAAAAAAAAAAAAAAAACCACACAACAAAGGAAGATTTACTCGATATTATCTTTTTCTTGTGGAAATCCTCCTACAGGAAAGTTCACTCATCGAAATGAAATTGCAGGCTGCTCTCCGGGCTGGCGTGCACTGCAGAGCTGGTGACAAGCTGAGCTGTGAGCAAGGCAGGCTGCTCTGGGTGCCGTGAGCAGCACGGTACGGAACCACATCACTAATAGCAGAGTCAGGGCTCTCGAGCTGTCATGTACCAATCTTGTTATAATGAGAAGAGCATTAGTAATAGAGGCTGAAATTTTCAAGCTGCCTAAGGGATTTAGATGCTCAGTTCCCATTAAATTTAATGGGATGTGTGCATCAAAATCCCTCCCACAATAAATTTTTACCAGACGTTTTTCGTGCAGGGGAAGGAGAAGGGGGAGAAAAATAGTGAGGGATGGAACGAATTAGGTACAAGAGTGGTTCTGATTGGGACTGGAGGCCAACCAGGTGTTGTAAAATGAGATCCAGAAGGGGACTGGAATGAAATATTGCATGGAGGTCTCTTCTAATACTTGGGTGATTTGGGTCTGGACTCTGATCCATCCTGCCCTGTGAGGTGGATGGGAACATAATGCCCTCTGTGCTTTGAGACATCTATTTCTAGACCATAGACTTACTTGCAGACATTAAAGCACATTTTAAAATGAAAATTAGGTAGGGAGACATGGATGGGATAGTTGTAGTCTTTGGAGATACATAGGAAGAGGATGAAAGAAAGCTGTGAGGTGAGTAAGCCTCACATGACACCAGTTTGCTTCTCTAATTAGGTCTGGTTACATTTACTTCTTCAACCAGATTTATCTGTATTTAAAGCAGGTACATTCTTTTCAGTGTCAAAAATATTGAAGATGAACATGTCTTCCTCGTGAGCATGGATTCCATTACTTTGCTTCCAGCAAGATACCAGCTACCCAAGTTCAGGATCCAGACTGGAGGAGTGTCACACCAGGATTCCTCCATTGATTAGGAGCAAGGAGAGGTGGAGAGTGACCTGCTGATGGTCCAGCTCTTGCCCCAGGGGAGAGGGAGCTCTGTCTAACTGTACCCACCCATACACCAGGCATCAGCCCTTAGCTCTCTGCCTCAGCCTTCACTGACAGGCAAGTCTTTCCAGTAAGAAATTCCTCTACCTGAAGTTGGGCTTCAGGTACATTGATAGATGTATTGAGAGAATTCCAATATTACATAGTCCTGGCTCAGAAGAATGCTGACAGTTAGCTGGGATGAACCTATGGCCAAATATTCAGTTAAATGTGAATGTTGCTGGGCTTCAGTTGCACATGTGTTTTATCAGCATATTTACATTTGCTCATAATCAGGTTTTACCCCATGCCCGTATTGATCTTCTCTTTTTAATACCTCCCGGAACCATAGATTAATACCAGGAGGTGTGAATTTTTCCTGATTTCAACCCAGCCAAATGACTTTCTTTCTTTTTCTCCAAAAGAAGAGTCTGAATTCAAGATGGTTGGAGTTTATTAAAATTTTTTAAATAATTTTTATTTTTTATTGGATCTTTGCATGCCTTGTTTTTCCATCTGGAAACTAATAAGGATAAAATGCTTTCTCCACCCTGTGCTTGCCCTGCCTATTGAGCTGAGTGATGTGGAGGCGGGTAGGAGGGATTCCAGGCAGCCTGCTGCAATGTGGCATCTGGAGACATAAACTTGGCGGGATTCCCGGGAAGGGAATATAACATTTGGCAAGGAAAGAAGGAGCTTAGATGAGAGAGGGCTCTGAGGTTTTCCCCTCTTCTGTCCCAGTCCTGTTGCTTATTTCTGAATATTTGTTTTATTCCCTAGCCATATTAGGAGTGTAAATTACACAGATGAGCTAATGAGATCACCTCTGTGAATTCCATTTGGGGAAGAGGGAAATGAGGAGTCGCTTTCTCCTTTCTGTCCTTTCTCACCATTTACCTTTATTTTGAAACCAAAGATGCTCAAATTGTGCACATGGCTCTGCACTCCTGGGATTGATCTTATGGTATTTCTTCTGTGACAGATGTGTACTTTGCACGTACTTTGCTGCCTTTCACACCTTTAGAGCCTTGTTGTGCCCTACATACGGAATGAAGTTCTGATCCACAGAAGTTTTAGTTTATAGGTATAGGATCTGGACTTCACTAATGCAGAGCTTTAGGTTCAGTAAATACAATGAAACACTGGAAGGAAAAAGGTGCCTGTAGCATTATCCTTGTTCTTTTTGTCCCTAAATTCTGTTGAACAGTGCTCATAGGCAGCTCTGTGTAACTGCTCAGCTGGCATAAACATAGGCACCTTCACTGCAGCCTTGCTGATTTATTGGGATGTGACCCTATGCTTGTAATTAAGATTATGTCCATAGAACAGATGGGTCAGAGTGATGCATTTGCCTTTACAAGGCACTGAATCAGTTTCACCACGATTGATCATTCATTTCACAAATTGGTGCCACGCTGTTTTAAACAGCAGTAGTGCAAGGGAGGAAACTCTTGCAGCAGTTGACAACTTTCAGACTTTAGTACATGACATTGCTTTTCTTTGTGAACGTTTATTTGCATAGAAGGGAAGCAAGACTATAAGAATTATTATTTTTTTTCTTTTGCTGATATCGCAATTCTGTTTTTAAACTGAGTTTGAAAGATGCTCAGTTAGTAAGACTTTTTTCATGGGAGGGTAGACAGTTCTTCATTCAGAAGCTGTGCAGTTTGGTTGTGAGTCCTTCTATAGAGTCTCCCACTGTTTCAATCCTCGTTCTTAACAGTTGCCTAAAATGTAAATCCTCGGGAATACCCAAACTCAAACTTTCCCCAATAAGGCAACACTTCCTGAATTGCTCAGCTGAGGCAGGGACATAATTATGTGCATGCTCTGACATAGAGAGATGTGAAGTAAGAGGTAAAGCACAACAAATTTCCACAGGACATAGGGATTCTGCCACGTTCCCTATTATTGCAGCTGCTTTGCGAGCTCTCCTGGTCACTAGACGATGCCTCTGCTTAGGCTGGAATTGGTGATGCCTGTGACCATCCTCTGGAACCCCAGGAGCTGTTCCTTGGATCTCATTATCATTGCATTTTTAGGGTCAAAAATGAGTCCTTTGACAAACACTTTTATGGTATTCAAGCTGCATTTCTGCTTGAAAACTTCACGATAACAGAGAGACCAAAACTGGGAAATGCAGACCTTAAACTGAATAATCCTACAGGTGCCATAGGCACAGCTTCTGGGTCCCCTCACACACTTGGTCCAAGATACTGATAATCCAGACTGCTTCAAAAACTGCAAGCAGGAGAGCAGCAGAATGCTCCTTGCTTCTCAACAAAAGGTGGGCATCTTCTCACTGTGGCTTCTAAGTCCCAGGCAAGCAGACATTAAGACGGAAGTAACTAGGAAAGCATAGTTATGCTCCATGGTCAAGTCCTGAAAAGAAAAGCCCAGCTCCTTTTGCTGCCTCAATTGTCTTTCTCAACAAACCCAACCAGGCTGTAACTATGTCTTCCATTTCTTTGGGGAAATTCAGGCGTGGCATGGATGGGTAGTAAGAGCTCAAACTAAGGGCTCTGCTGTGAATTGGAAGTGCAGCGGGATTTTTTCGGTTTGCATAGGAGTCGTCTGAACTCAAAATGCTTAATTTGTGGCAGAAATAATTTAGGTCTGAACACATTAATCACACCAGGTCAAGGTAACTGTTGTGTTTTTGCATGGATTGTTTCAGAATATTTTCTGTGTGCATTTGTAGCAAACAAATCATAGGATGTGGTTGTTGCTATAGCAATAAACTTCCTTTTGTGAAGAAGGTAGGCTAGCCCCCTCAGACAGACCCTCATGCTCCCACCAATTATGACTGCAATGTAGGGACCTGACACATTTTACTTAGCAGGGATGTAATAGGTATTGATAAACCCCAAATTCCAGGACCAAAATGGATCCCATGGGATTTATTTATTTCTGAAAATTCTGCCTTGCTTGAGGTCTGGTCACCAGAGAATCTGAAATTTGCTGGCTATAATGCATTAATTAAAGTAATGAGTGGTTTGTTTGTTTTTTTTTTTTCTTCAGTTGTTTATGATCTTTGTACAGGATATGTAATTGAAGTTTGCAATACGTTGTCTTTTTGGACAGCCTCTGTGATAGTTCTGCAAAGAGGCTGGACCAATAATGGCAGTAGAAATAATGCAACTAAATACAGCCTTAATTCTGATAGAAAAGATTCAGAAAAATCTGATCTAAATCTTTCCTTCTGTAGTTTAAAACCATTCCCCCTTGTCCCGTTGCTATCTACCTGTGTAAAAAGTTGAAATATTTCACGTAGAAAAGAAAAAGCATAAGAAAGACTATGGCATTAGCACTGTTTATCAGTTATATATAGCAGTTGTGGTGTGTGGGCTTCAGGGAATTAATGTTTAGTTTGTAAGCAGTCTGTGCAGAGCAGGTCAGGCAGGAAGGGCTGCCAGTGTGAGTGCCCTCATCCCGACTTCTGCCATGTGAGAAAGTGGGTTTGGTCCAAGTCCCATGGAAGTCAATGACAGATGTTCTTGGATCCTTTGGAAGGATCTTTTGGACTGTGATTTGAGGCTGGACCATCAAGCCCTACGTCCAAACTTGTTCCCTGAGTTAGTGGAGTAATTTTGAACTTACACTGATATGAACAAGAGAATTAGCCTCTTTCCAATAGGAATTATCATGAAATAAGGAATTATCAATTCAGTTCTCTTCACCACTTTCATCTCCCCTCCCCTTCCCTCCCCTCCCTTCCCCCTCCCCTCCCCTCCCCTTCCCTCCCCCTCCCCTCCCCCTCCCCTCCTCTCCCTCTCTTTCCTCTCCCTTGTGCTTCTCACATACATTAGACATGAAAAACAGATCCCTTCAGATAGCTGCCACCTTATTTATGGTGATGATGGGCTACTGGCTGTAGGAGACAGAATGAAAGAGAAAGCAGTAGTAAAATAGCTGCTTTTTGTGGGCTGTTTGCACTTGTCTGTAAGTATTTATTATCCTAGATGGCAATCTAACTGATTCTCCTTGACATACTCCAACACTAATAAAGGAATTTTGCAGTATTATTATAGCAATTTTAAATCAATTCACTCAGTGAACGCTGTTGTGCACGGAAGTCAATTATAGATATCACTTAAAAAAATAGATACCCAAATGCAGACCTGTGTTTTCATCACTATGTAGATAGCAAAATAAAATTACAGCAAGGAAAATGCACGTTGGGAAGCTGGAGGCATTGTGAAGGGAGAGGACTATTGAGAAAGGTGATGTTTCTGCTGCAAGGTGTTCTCCAGGGTTTGGAGCACTACTGACACTCCGTCACCTGCTTTACTTTCCCCTCCAGCTCCCAAGTGGCATTCAGGCAGAAACATCACATCTTGTCATGGCTTTGTATTCTAGAATGGGTCTTGCTAAAAATCGTTATGGAAGCACACAGAAGCAATGCTTGGATCCCAGGTGAATTAAAAGATATTGCCCAAAATTAGTGATGGGTTCATCCTTTGAGGCCAACAGAACCCAGAACCTGAGAAATATAAGGCATGTTTGCTATATGGATTAGGTGCCTACTGTAATATTATGTTTCATTCCCTAGGCACTGAAGGTCCATATAATTTTCAGTTCCTTCTATCACTATGTCCTTCAGAAAAGTGATTTTTTTTCTTGCTGTTAGGTCTTCTGTTATTGCCACTGGATGCAGTGGCTGGATTGTCATTCTGAACACTCCTTTTCCTTGAAGCTTTGGAGGATTCCTGAGAGCCATCTTGGGATTAATGCAGGAAAGTTCCTAGAAATGGGGAATGGACCTAATTTGTAATTGTTTGTGACTCCAGGAATTGATCACTGATTATTCAATAAAAAACATTACTGAAAGTAAGAGATGTAGGCAAAATCCTACATAAAAATGTGGTTCTGATGCCTATTATTTTCCACATCTATGGGCAGGTAGACTTTGAAATTTCAAGGCAGATAATGCCATGCCAACACTATGATAAACAGCCGAGCAACTGTGCTCTATCCTTGGTAAAAGATAAGCTGGAATAAGGAGAGTGATTAAGAGTTGTGTTCAAGATTTATCTAATCAACTTGGAGAGCAGGTCAATGTGTTGTCTTGATGGAATAGTTAAGGTAAAGTTGCAAGTTCGAGCAGGTTTGACCTCAGCATACTTGTGCAGCTACTGCATCTCTTCATTATTCCTTGTGAAGGTTTAGAGGATAATGAATACGGAGGGGAAGGTGGGAAGGGCATCAGTCAAAACTGCAGAACTAAAATATTTTATACCAATTCCAGGGAACTGTGTTCTCTTCTCACTCCACTTTGAAGCCCTCCTTATATAGCAGGCTAGATAAAAACTTTGCAACAGTCTTGGTTTGCCTGCACTGAGGGAAATAGCTCAGGAAGCCTTGGGGCAGAGTGTGTAGAGCTGCTGTCACATCTCACCCACTGAAATTGGCTTCATTATTTATCACAGATGGAGATGCATACAATGGAGAGAAGGAGAGAATTATTGTATATAAATGTGGCAATATAGAGCATTCCCACTTAGAATTGATTTTTCCCATGTGAAATATGCTGCCTCACTGAAGGAGGGAGAAAGGTACCATTTGAAACTTCACTCTCCTAAGAGGAACTACGCAGGACAAGAAAAGAAAAAAGAAAGGGAAGGGAAGGGAAGGGAAGGGAAGGGAAGGGAAGGGAAGGGAAGGGAAGGGAAGGGAAGGGAAGGGAAGGGAAGGGAAGGGAAGGGAAGGGAAGGGAAGGGAAGGGAAGGGAAGGGAAGGGAAGGGAAGGGAAGGGAAAATAAGAAGATAAGAGAAAGAGAGAAAGAAAAGGCCAAATATGGAGGCAGTATCTCGGGGTGGGGGGCTGCTAATATATTTTGGGGGAAAGTACATTCTTACTGTGCTCCTTCCTGAGCCTTTCTGTATCTTTCCACTGTAATATTTACTGCTGAGTCCTTCTAGCTCTTTTTCTCTGCATTCAGCACCAGTTTGGCTTGTTTGTTGTAAGTGGCAGATTGGAAAAAGTAGAGGTTACCTCTGACAGAATTGTCAAATTAAATTTATCCTGATCCTTGTGCCTTCTCCAGGAGACCCCATATTTATAGCAGAGTACACACAGCTCATAAGTATTGCTTCTCAAAAACACTTTGACAGCAAACAATAAATATAAAATAATACACAATACAATATGCAATTGACTTATATGCCTCCCAGTCAATGGTAGCGTTATCCAGAATACATAATTACACTGCAGGCAGCACATCCTTTACCTGGGAATGACATAGTCTGATAAAAAATAAATAATAATAAACCCCCTAAGTATTCACCACTGGGTGCCTTGTCTAAATCTGTCTATGAAGAATGAATGTGAAATTAGCATTCGATTAGGAATGAAGGAAATGCAAGAGGTGAATGTAAAGCAAAGGACTATATCAATGTCCAAATATGAATGTGACATTTGTACGGCTGCATAAATTGTCTCCTTATGCAGTGTCTCTTAGAGGGAAGATATGGAATAGGGTAGAGAGCTCTGGTTTTAAGATGATTTTCTTAGGTGTAACAGCTTTCCTTTACTCTCTTCCCATCTTCTTCCCCACTCAGGATCAGCATAGACCTGAGAGATCTGCAGTGTTTTCTCTCTGTTTATCTACTGTCATTGTATGAGATTCATAACAACTGGCTTTCTCTGCAATTTCCCCCTTCTGTTTTGTCTCTCAGGTTTTCCACAGAGTTCAGACCTGAGCCACCTATCTCACTTCTTCCCACTCCACAGCCTGAATGCATAACTAAATAAACCTTCTGAATGTTCTTGCAGTATTTGTCTTCATGTCTTGCTTTTCCTTTCCAGAATGTAAAATGATGAAGGTGAAGGGTCAGTCATCACCATTTCCTCCCCTCTCCTCTCCCCTTTCCTATTTCCTCTCCTCTTTCCTTCCTCTTCCCTTTTTCTTTATTCCTCAACTTAGTTTTGCTTTGAAAACAGAAAGATCTGTCCACTGTCAGCAATGGGTGATTTTCTAGAAGTTTTGACCCTGAGAATTAAGGCAACTGGGACTGAAATCTTTTTTCTCTGACCTGTCTCCATTCAGGACTGTATACTTTGTAAGCAGATGTGTTTACTGCCAATCATGTTTAAACAAGAAGCCAAGGTATGTGCTTGTCAGAGTAGATGGCATTAAAGGTAAATTCAGAGGGTGCTCTTCAGGTGTGTCTGATGACATCCCTGAATCAGATCAATTTGAGACCTAAGAAAAATGCTAATTTTAGAAAAATGAAGTTGTCCTTTGCTGTCTTCCAAAGCTATCATGAAAAGTTTGCATTTGTTCCAGCCAACTTTGCCATCTACTTGACCTTAAATCGGAGCATTTATGTGCTGCTTCCCAAAATAAGCATCAGTTAGGTTTGGGAGAATGCCTTAAGGGTGTGCAAGCCAAATTGTACCAGTCAGAAAGATGCTGTTTTTAAAATCAGCTTTATGGGTGAATCTTCCCATCACTGTTAACGTTTAACATATCCCCCTAAGCCTAGATGTTCTTTGAAGCAAGTTACCAATTTAATTGGGACTCTTTAATAAATTTAATGCTATTTTTTTTAATGAAGAAAGATGAAAAGCTGCCTAAAGGGGAATCCTGAGCAAAAGGTATTTAAAGAAATTATTCTTAGAGAATGTTGATCTCTTATCTCATTCTCCACAAATCATTTAATGAAAAAATGTTGCCATTTCACTTGTACTTGTGTCTCCTCCCTGCACGCATTTCTTCATTTTCAGTTTTCCTCTTTTCAAGGAAAAAATAAAGCATGACCAGGCTCTTGAACAACAGCTATTGTTGCTATTGAACTGCCATGAATATTGTCTCACTCTTGCAAATGGGGAGCACAGTATTTTTTTCCAGACAATTAGGTAGATAGCATGCTCTTACATTTATTAATGTTGATCTTAAGTTTAATGGGGTTGGCTTTGCCACTTACAAAACTGCTGCAAACTTGGGCATCTGCACCCAGGCTCCAGATACAAACAGCTGTGTTGCCATTCCCCACAAGTGATAACCTGAAACAGGAGGTGGCTTTCTGCTCCAGTTGTGGATATTGAATGCAGATGTTTGCCATCGAAAGTGCCTGATTATGTGAATAACAAGGATAGGTGTTTGTTTTTCACCACAATTTACTTCAAAGCTGCAGTACTCTGTTGGAGAGTGCCTCTTGTATTTTGAACTAGAGAAGGGGAACTTTTGCGGCCTACTTTCCTTGATGAATCATTGTCTCCTCGCCCTTGTTGCCACTTCATTTGGTGTTATCTCAGGTCTTGTTTCTTGTTGTCAGATGAAGGCACTGTCCATTTCCGTGACATAGGTGTTGGATGGCAGTGAGGGATGTCAGCAAGTCAGTATATTTTGCTGCAGGAAGGAGGAAGAAGAAGGATTGGGTACAGAAACACCTGGGTGAAATACAAATCCAGCTCAGTATCTTTTACAACCAGAGCAAGAATTTCTCCATTTTGGACCTGCATATAAGTAATTGGCCTTTACTTCTGACCAATTCATAGTGGTTATTCAATTTTTGGTTCATCTCGCTCTTCTTCATGTATTTATTAGTGCTTTGTCTCTGTTCCATTTCCCCATTTTTTGGAGAAAAAAAGCCAACTCTATGTAATTTCCATACAACCTGCCTCATTTTTCTCTATGACTTTTTGCCCTAATTTCAAGTCCCTATTATTTTCTGTAATACTGTAATACGATCTTCGTGGTTCTTGTAAGATTTAGGAGTGAGTGGATTATATGAAAATTTCCTGAGCTGTCTTGAGAGCTTTGTCTTACATACAAATCACCATATGCATCCATAGGAAATAGAAAGGAAAGAAACAGGTCACAGCGTTCCTTCTCTCCAGCATATTAGTTTATTTCCTCTAAAATCATTGGAAATAGTTATCCTTCAGCACAGAGGGGAATTAAAACCCATCATGGAGTGTAATCGGAGATGCTGAGACTCCTCACCTATCTGCCATCCCACTGAATTTAAGGTCAGAATGCAGGACTGGCATATGGCTTTACACGAATGTAGTGTTTGCTCAGCTTTCCAACAAAGGGAGACCATTTTTAAAACATTTGGGTTTTTAATTTCTGTCTTCATTCAAATCTAAGTTCTTGCATATCCTTTCACTTGTCAGAGATCTGTAACTGTCGTGCATTTGATTGGTGACCCAATATACATTTGTTATCAAGTCAAGCCCTCTGCCAGACTGCCAGATCTCAGTTCCTCACCAGCCCATCCCCAGAAGCTCCACATACTCATCCCTCACCTGGCCGCCTTCCTGCTCCAGAAAGGACTCTTCACCAAAGTAAGAAGCCAGTCAATTAATTAATTAAATGAACAAAGAAGCACAATTCATCCAAACCAATCTTTTGCTTCCTAATGAGCACTCACAATATGCTGGATTTTTTTTTTCTCTTTTATATTGATCAAAGTATGATTTAATTGTTGTGAGCAACCAGAAGACGAGAGAAGTTGAATAAACTCAAACTGGCAGAAAATTTTGAGTTCTTAGGTGCTCTGTTGTAATGATTCATGCATTTGCAGCTGGGATAATAATAGTCTAATACCTCGATCATATTGCACTTTACATAATTTTACATAATTGTTCGTAAGGGCTACAATTATTGAGACTGTGAAGTGTAAAACTACAGGAAGAGAATGAAAAAGCCAACCCAAACTAATATGTTTAGCCTGATTTTCCTGTACTAATTACCAGTGGGGAAACGCATTTTTTAACCTAACAACGTCTGAATGCTTTTGTACTGCAGTGCTGCCACAAATGAAACAGTAGCAAAAATACAATGACTGTCATCTCAGGTGCCAAATTACTGAGCATGGTTAAGCATGTTCAGGGGTGATGGGGGTGTTCGGGCTTTCTGAAGTATTTCTAGTGAGGAAGTTGTTGCTGGCAGTTGAAGTACAGATCGTGCTCACCTGTTTGGTTATTAAACCCGCTAATGTTTCTGCTCTTTGCCATACTAAGCAGCATTCTTGCTGTCAGCATCATGAGGAATATGCTGGGTTGGTGTTATTTTTGCTGTTTTCTCACTGCTGTAATTGTTCCCCAGTGCTGCTGAAGAAAAGCAGTGTTCAGCGGTGGGAAAGAAGGAAAAAATTTAAAAAAGCACTCTTGAAAAGTAAAAGCGGGGCTCAGGAAGGAGCTCTGTGGTTTGGTAGATGCAGATTTTCCTGCAAAAATTGTCCCTGTGGATGGATGCTCCCATGGGATGGTTTGCACACACACAGGGTCCCACTGGAGCCTGTCCTGGCCCCTTCTCCGCAGAGCTGCTGGCTGGGATGCACCTGGAGCTCTGCAGCTGTAGCAGTGCCTGCACAGCTGCTTCTGCTGCACCACCACCAAACCTGCTGGAACAACCTGCTCTTGAAATCCTGAAAAATTGCACATAGCTGCACCAGAGCTGACCCAGTACAAAGTTCAGTGCTTCTGCTGCAGATGCTGATGGGCTCCTGTCTTGATGCCAACATCTACACTGGAGCCATTGAAATGCAGGCACACGCTTGCCTTTAATTGTTCTGGGGAGGTGGGCCCCTGGGAGCATTAACATGGAAATTGCCTCTCCCAGGTTCCCCAGAGCTTGCTACCAGGGCCATCATCCCCATTTAAAGCTGTGAAAAGCCCAGCATCACGTCTGAGGTGGATATAGGCCTGGAGCATGGCCTTCAGCCCACGCAAGGAATGAGATTTGAGCAGAAAGTTGCCTTACTATGAAATGTGCCAAGCTTCAAAACTGGCATTTGAAACCATTTCCAGTTAGAAGGAATGATGTAAGGCAGAAACAAAAAGATGCACTTCACAGAAAACCAGCATTTTGCCTTCTTACTAGCTTCTTAGATTGGTCTTTTACCTGTGTCCTGTCTCTTCTGATTCAAGACCCAAGCACCACTGGGACAGAAAGACCAGTATGGTAGTCAGGTCTGCAGGATGGATTGAGTGAAGGGCTCATTTTCTGGACAGCTTCATGACTTTCAAATCCTTCGAGATGGATTAAGACAAGGCTTGTTCAGTCTGGTGTCTTTGAAAGTCTGAGTGACCATCAAAGTAAAGGCTGTTGTTCTCCAAGTCATCTCTGTTTTCTTGAAGTTAACCAAATTCCTCTTTCCCCATCTCTCAAAGGAGAACAGCAATGCACTGCCAGCACAGCAGTTGGACTTTCCAGGACCTGCTGTTCTAACAGATCCAAAATAGATCTCTGTGCCCCTCTTATGTCAGTCTTCAGCCTCCAGAGACTGACCTGCACAAGTTGAAATTAGCTCGTTCAGCCAGTGCCTAAGAATTAACATAGGCAGCCTGTGTGTAATGGCCAGTGTGCTCCTGTGTGCTCAGCAGTCCCACAGCCAGCCTGCTCCCACGGTGTGTCTTGGTGCTTTCTGCAGAAGACATCAGTGGAGACATCTGCATCCAGCTTCCCTCTGCGAGTTATTCTTCACCTCTCCCCTCTTTGTGATGACTGCTGACACACTGTTTTCCATTCAACTGACAGAGGCATTTATCTGCACCGCAGTGCTCCGTGCTTGGTCAGATGGTGCTTAAGGAAGGAGCAGTGCTCCATCATCCCTGTCTCATGTGGGAGAATGTGCGTGTCCCCAGTGCATGCACTGACTCTGAGCAGCTCAAGTTACTCTGGAGCACATTGGCACTTCTCTGTGGAAGAGAGGTGTGCTGAGCAGTGATACTTGCTCAGGTCTCAAAGCATCACCACGTGTCACAGCAGCATATTATTCTCCCCTCTCAGGAAATTGTTTCTCAATCAAGCAATTGTTCTATTCAGTGCAATCGTGCTCTGAGCTGTCAGGATGACAGCAGGCAACTAGAGTGAGGAAAGCATCTGGCTCCTAATTTATAAAATGCTACGTTATAAAATGTAATGTATTAATTTGATCATGTGATCTGCAGCACTTGGCTGTCCCGCTGTCCTGAGATTTCATCCTGCACATGAGAACACATCCAGGGGTGAGCACCCACCTTTCCCCCATAGTGTGCCTGCCCTGCAAGATCAGATACTGGGAAGATTAGCGCAAACTGCTGCAAATTCCCCTATCAGCAATGCGTAGCTGGCAGTGCTGTGTTGCACTCCTTAGTTACACATTAAGTTCTTCTGAAGCAAAAAGACAAAAGCAATACTCTTTGTCGTCATTCTCAGTTATTTCAAAATTGCTACCCACAGCAGAGCATCATCAGTCATTAGAGTCACATATAGGAGCATTATATTCACTTTGCGGTCTCCCAGCTCCATCGCCAAGGACATCACAGTCACAATGAGACATAATCAGTGTGCTGTTGCCAATTTTGAGACATTGTAATTTAGCAAAAAACTTCCTGCGTTCGAAGCCCTCTGAAGTTGGAGGAGCTGCTCTGCATTTCTCTGCATTCCTTTCATCAAATTGGGTGCGAGTGGTATGGAGGGAGCAATAATGCACGAGGCCACTCTGTACTGTGCTGCCGTGATGCCTTGGATGGCTGGGCACGTGTGGTGACCACCACAACAAGAGACAGCAGGAAGAAGCCAGGAACAGCCCCAGCTGTGGGTGACCTCACTGCTGTGAACTCTTCACTTCTCCCTATTGCTTTCATGGTTACGATGAAAAGATACGATGTAAAAATACCCTCTTGCATGGAATTGACAAGAAGATGACACAAATATCTTAGAAGATGGTCGATCTGGTGCCTTAGTGTGTTTCAGATGGGATTTAGCAGGTCTGACCTTCATTCCTGACTCTGGTGACAGCTTGATGGGTGACATCAGGCAAATCACACGCCTCCATGCCTCGCTTTCCCTGGGCACAATTGTATTACCTGGTGCTTGGTGAGCTAAGGATATTTTAAATGCTGGCTAGTATACCACCAGCAGCAGCACGCTGGATCTCAGTGATATTCCATCTCACAGCAACATTTTGTAACGTGCAATAGATTAGAAAATATTTTTCACTCTGAAGATGCAAGAAATTCTCTGTTGTATCTACAGGAGAATAAAAATGTGAATTTTTATGGTCTGGAATTGGAGTTGTCTCCAGAAATTTCCCTTTCTGCTCAGGCGAGAGGAGATTGCTCACTTTGACACAAACATTGCCCCCATCCAGCCCAGCCACACTGGGTCATTATCTTTCTTGATTACCAGTACTTTGACTTTATTTACCCTCTGCAAAATGCTTATGAGCATTTGGCTGTGCTTTTAATGTATGCAACTTACTTTGGGGTCCTTTGAATACTTGAGCGTGAAGGGATATAAACATAAATGCAGACAGATTTATTGCAGTCTAATTTAATAAAAATGTCAACAAATAAATGCACGTTTGGCAGGGGAATAAATATCATATAGGAGCAAAGCAGGCGGTGGAATAGGTTGTAAGAAATTAGCATGAAATGTTTTGGTTTGACATCGACCATAAAACAAAACCGTACTTTGGGGACTCGTGGAGTGATTTAGCAGAGGTGCAGTCCCAGGGCACACACAGCCCTTGCATGAGCCAGGTGTGTGGAAACAGTTTCAGGAGGAGCTCACTGCTATCAGGGGACTGGGTTGTGATCTGCTGCTTGCATTTGCAAATCAGCACGCTGCTTTCCCAACATGGGGCTGCACCTGCACACAGCCAGCCCCATCCTGCACCAGCCAGCTGCTCCTTCAGCCTATAGCCCAGCCTGCATGGGTCCACAACTCCAGCTCTGGTTTCCCTCATGCAGTTATGCCTTGGGAGAGAGGCAGGGAGGAGGTGCAATCTGTGAGTCGCACCCAGCCTGGCTGGGTTTTTGCTTACACAGTGATTTACCCAGGGTGAGGTAGGAAGAAGAGGTGGACAATTCTCTTGGTACCCACATTTGTTGCATTTTAAATCCTTCACTCTCTGCTATCCCATCCCTGTGCTCCCCTGCAGCCCAGCTTAATCTTGGGATGCTCATCGAGGCATACAGCCACATCTCTCCTCACAGCCAAGGCACTGCTGCAGCTACACAGCTGGCACATCTGGAGGAGCCTGAAGTGTTTCTACTGTGGGCCCCCTCCATGTCACACAGGCTTTATGAGGGCCGTGCTAGCAGAATTTGAGGGCTCCAGTGGATATCAGAGAGTAGATCCACAGCAGAGCACCTGCCTGCAATGTTAATGGACTCTTCCAGTGCTCTCCATTGATTTCAATGAAAGCAAGAGCATTAGGATGCTGTTCTAAAAGAAAACAAAGTTGTTTTTTTTCCTCTGTAGCAGCAAAATAGCTGTTCAGGTATTGCAATATTTGTTTTCACCTTTTCTATTATTTTCTGGTGGTATTCCCTCTTTCCTTCATCTTCTAGGCTCTGGCTTATCACAAGGTCCCCAGGCAATTACTGTGGCTATGGTTGCCACAAGCATTGCTTTTCCTCTTTATTGCAGAAGTGCACTCAAATCCTGGGAGAGATTGTGGTTTAATGGTGCAGTCGATCTATGGTGCTTATACCACCTCAAGCATTACACAGAGGTTTTTAAAAAATACTTGTTCTTCTTAATATACCTGCTCTGTTTCTGAAATGCTCAATATATCCTATGTGTTTCTGAACGTTTCAGCAAAACTCCATACAATACTTTCTTTCTAGGCAGAGAATAAGCACTCACTGCGTTGGAGATCTTATTTCAATGTGTGCATGCAGAAATCCAAGGTAACCAGTTTGCATGGGGCGAGAAATGCAGTGGCTACTGGGAAAGAAGGCGTGGGAGTGGAGTTTGCATCTACAGGAGTAGAATAAAAGCTTGAAGATTTCCATACACTAAAGTTGGGGTGTGACTGGAAACTTCTGGTCCTAAAGTTCTAGAAGAACTGATGTGTGAAATTGCAAATCTGGTAGTAAGAGTTTTTAATAAATCTATCAATTCAAGGGTGGCACTGTGTGACTGAGGAATAGCAAACAGTGTCTGTATACAAGAAAGGGAAAGAGAGAGCACACCGTGTACAGGCCTTTTCCTCTGACATCAGCTCTGCAGATTTGAAGTTTTTGCCTGAAATTTTAATGCCCACTATTGTGATGAGTTGTGGAAAGGACATCGGCCATGGCAGGAAAGGTGTGGGCTGTGTCGATAAGGAGCTGTTAATGTTTGTGCATGATACAGCCATCTGTGGAATATCCATGCTCAGAAATGTGAATTAAAGCAGGGACACGTGCAGAGGGGTATTACAGGATCAGGAGGACAGAGAACCTGATTTACAAGAGAAGGCTACAAGGGCACGAGTTGTTTATCACAGCAAAAGATAAAGCTTAGCAGGGTTATGATTACTGTCTGTAAAGCATCCAGGAGGAGAAGAGACCGCTCACACTGGATAGCAGTGTTATGGGAAGAACAAAGGGCCATGATTAAACACACACTGGGAATCCAAAGAAGTCTTCCAGTCACTGGGACAGAGAGGCTGGAGCAGCTTTTTGGTGGGAACAAACCCCTGACTGCATTTAAGCCACAGCTTGGTACATTTGTGAAGAGATTATGGGATGCAGTGCATATGATAACAAGGACCTCACACGCTGACCCTAGGGATGACTTCCAGCCCCTGTTAAGATGCAGGAGCTCCATTTCAAAGCCTTCATTAAACTTTCTGTGCTTTTCTTTTTCCTTATCCTCCTTTAAAAAGGATTATCCTGTAATAAACAGGGTGGTGCCATCTGCCAAGAGTCGCTGGCACAGAAGGGAGAAATTGCTGTTTCATGGTAGTTAGCTTCTCTGAGGAGGGTGAGGGAAGGATTTGGGGCTGCTTCCATCTGGCACTGGGGCTGATTGAAGGTGAGAGCTGATCTCTTGAAATGCATTGAGGAATGATGGTTAAGGCAGATAGAAGTTGTGAAGTGCAGTGGAAATATGGAAGTGAGCAGATTGGGTTTGGTGTGGTCATTGAAGGGAAGGAAGCATGGGGAGAGGTGTGCAACTGGGATGGGCGTAGGATGAAAAGGAGCTAAGAAAATTGTACCCTGGTTTCTCAGGGGATAAAGGCAGGGCAAAATGGCAGTTTTCTGTGTTAGAGAGAAGAAAATGAGAGCTGGTCTGCAGTGTAAAGTGATGAGATCTGGGTGAGGTGTTTTGCTGCTAGGGGAGACAAATGACCCTGTTTCGGCAGAGGGGACTGGAGAGGTGCAACAGTGATCTGGTGATAGTATGCAGGGCAGATCAGAAACGATGCCTAGGTGACACAGCTAGGAGAAACTGAAATATTTCTCTAAGGCATTGGTCTGCTTCCAGCACTGTGCTGCTTCTGTTCAAATGGAGCAAATTAGCAGAAAAACCCAGCTTTTAATCTATTTGAATCATGGCTGCTGCATCATCAGCCCCTTCCTCCTGGGAGATGAAGGGCCCTGGGCTGTGCTCCCCCTGGGAATGTGCTGCCACTCTTGTGCACTGGGGAGGGAGAAGTGTCCTGAATAACCCTGCTGGGACTGGGCTGGAATTAGTCAGAAGCTGAAAAAGATGTCAAAAGAGTGAAATCTGAGTTTATTTGTCCCTTGATTTTGGTCCCTTGGGCATTTACATTTTCAAGCTCTGTCCTCCAGCCAGGAGGGTCAGGAGTGTCTTCCAGTGAACACAGAGGATCTCGACTGATTGCTCAAAAAGCAGCTCTCTAACAGATCTCTGTGAATATGGCCACTTCAAGTGGCAGCCACTGATCTGACAGTCACACTGCATCTTGGGCATGCTGGAGCTTTAGGAACCCTACCAGATGTCACTGAGTTTGCACTTGTATCATGAGAGTGGTGAAAAATCTAGTTACTTTACTGGACATCTCATTTTCTCACTGCTTTGTGTCTCCCCATATCTGCAACTCCTCTCCCCTCAGCACTCTGACAAGTACACATTCCCTAATCTCGTGCATGCTCTGCATTCAGTTACTCCCTTTTCTGCTCTTTCTCAGAATCCATGAGCCAACAAAGCTTGTGTTGTGTTTCTCAGTTGCCAAAGCCCTGATTTCATTATTCACACATCTCTGGTGCAAACTCCTCTTGCTTTCCCTGATCAGGACTTGGCTTTTATAAAATTGTTGATATGAAAATGCTTATTGACAGTTACCTACATCCTGTTGTCTTTCTCTTGTTACTCCTTCGTAGAGTGTTTGTCTGTAATGCTGTTGATCCAAAATTAGGAAGAGTAGGTGATTGAAGTGGCATTAAGGTTTTGTGCACCTTCAGGCCTTCATTAAACTAAATCACTTAAGGCTGTTTTGATTCTGAACAGGTTCACAAAGGATTGGATTTATTTTCCCACATATTTCCATTTAGTCAAGTCCTAAAAATCATCACTGTACACAGTGAATTCCAGTGTGTGCAAGCCTTGGGGCTTCTAGAAACCTAAAGGACTAAGTGCATGAAGTCAGCAAATGATGGTGATGTGAGTGTGCTAGTGGGGAGCTGCAGCCTTCCCTGCTACTACAGAGAATCCTCCTCCCAGGCTGGCACTGGCTCAGACTCAAAAAGAGGAGGTGATGAGAAATTAAAAACTCCAGGACATGTCCTGGAACAAATATCATTTTTTACCTTCTGATTTCCAAATATCCGACTTTGTTATTCTTTGGCTGTCCAGATGTTGCTCCTCACCCTGATTTTTCCAGCTGTAAAATGAAGTTAATGACACTGATCTTTTGAAAGTGTTTTTGAAAATGTAGGGTGCTAGAGAAGTTGCAAAAGTTCTCTGTCACTATCCTATTAATTCTAATGCTCTTATCATTCTCTGGTATATTTTATTGAAGTAATGACCTATTAATATTATTTTGATGACTGTATGGATGATCTTACAAGGCAGCAGTCAAACATGTCATTAAGAGCTCTGTACAACTTATTGCCCTGATTTATAAGCTGATGCAACCAGTAATAAATAGGAGACTGAAATGAATAGTCCAGCAGATAGTTACATAAAGAGCCGTAATCTCAACTTGTGATCTCCCCAACCATCAGTACCTCTGCAAAGACTGAGATAAGATCTGCAGATAAGAAAGCAGTGGCAATTCAGAAGGAGCAAGATTTGTTCCCAATGCCTACAGGCATTGCTGCCTATCCAACCCTTTTGAAAGCATTAAATCTATGTTTTAAAGGAAACAACCCTCTGAAGAAGTCCCCAGCTTATTCAGCATGGGGGGACTGCTGAGAAGTTTGCCAGAAGTTACATGCAAGCCTTCTGTGTGCTGCAGCTTTGCTATAGGTTTCAATGGAGCCACTCCACAATCTGCTTCCTCCCAAACCTGAGGAAGTAGCACAGCTCCCTTTTTCTAGGCTGTTACATGCAAGACTAAGTATGCATTAAGAGTGATGTCAAAACAGCTAATACACATGCCGTGTTTCTTAGATAAGAAACACTGTCATACTCTTTACCACCCAGTAGGGTGAGTTGGTAGCAACCCTCCCTGCCCAGACACTGCTGAATGTTTCATGAGCTCAGAAATGCAACGTTGGCTTTTCCAGCAGAGACTGCAAAGGTCGGGGGGAGCTCTGTGATGAGGGACAACGTTTCTTCTGTCTCAGCACAAAACATCAGCCAAAAATTTTAGCCCAAACAAGCACAACCAGAAACAAACCAAAACACACCCTAACCTAAATGAATTGGTAATTAACGAAATCTCAGAGAAATAGAGAACTACTCTATTGCTTTATGGAATGTGTACTTTTTTATTTAGCAGACTAAATACGCTAGTAAAAAAAAAAAGAACAACACAGTGCAAGGAGTCTTAATTCCTTGCATTTTATTTACTTAAGTGATGAGGCAGGGGCAAAGAAATTGATGGCATATTTTGCCAAGAACTGACCAGGATATGAACCAAAGATCACCCCATTATGAACTGCTTTGAAAAAAACAAAACAAAACAAAACAAAACTGAAGAAATTTCAAAAGAAAAATTCCCAGTGGGAGTTTCTGTTTCTCTCTGATTTTTTAATGCTAACTACAGCAGCCCTGTACCCTGAGCCCTGGGTGAGGCCCCACTAAGCTGGGCGATGGCGACGCAGAAGGAGCAAGTTTTGTTCCAAGTGCCTGTGGGCAAGAACCATCACCATTTTCTTTTTTCCCTTTCTGCTTATAAACTGCACGAGTCCAACGAAGAATGCGCTGCTTTGCCTTCCTTGTTCCCCACTGACTTCATTCCCCTGATCAAAGCTAAAATAAGTAGGCTGGGTTTGTTTAATAGAGAGGGTCTTACACAGCCACAGCTCTTTGTTCGTTGACATAATTGAGGAGAAGACAGCTTTGGGAATAGTGTTTCTTAATTGCTTTTACCGACGCCGTGAGGCACTCAGGGTAGGGTCTAGTTAAATTGGGCCTGTTGTGGATTTTTGTGGTAATGGAGAAGTTAAAAATAAAAAAATAAAAAAATAAAGCAAAGCTTTAACCATCAGAGTAACATTCATCTCAACATCCCTTTTTCTCTGTATGAAACTTCCTCGCGGTGAACTGGGGTTCAGTGACGTGGAGACATTGCTCCCCTGTCCCCATGGATTTCCAATGGGCATGAAAAGAAGGGGTGGAATTTAACATATGAGTGTATCTTATCTGCTGGAAAGCTCAGCCCTTTAATAAGGCAAATGTGCGGCAGTAAGAGCTTCCTTCCTAATGAGCACCAGAGTGCAGAAATGGCTGTTTCTCAAAAGAAAGCTGGGCTGTAACCCTCTTGATTTTAAATCAAAGGTTGGCAGTGACTTCTCAGTCCAGATGAAGTCAGAGGAGCTGCTAATTAGAGTATCAGTTGTGTTTTTGTGATTGAAACCCTGAAATGAAGGGCAGGTCTGCATAGTGCATCATGACAATGAGGAGACCTCAGGTTCCTGGCTGCTTGTATGGAGGAAATAGAGAAGTGCTTCTCAGGGACAGATCCCCTGTCTGGGGGGCTATGAACAACACAGTGTGGCACTGTCCTTGCCCTCCAGGACTCTGGGGTCTGGGAAGGGGCTCTGATCTTAATGACTCTATTAGGGAAACCTTCCTTTTTAGAAATAGTCTTTAGTTCTGCAAAATGATTATATTCCCCACTGTTTAATGGGCAGGATTCCAACATGCTATTGATAAATGTCCTTCAACTTGGTGAGAGGAAAGGGAGATATTTTATATGACAGTGGGAACAAAAGCCTCATCGTTTTTCTTTTATATTCACCACAGTTTCTTTTGTTTACAAGAGTTTCTTGCTCCATCAGAGGCATGGCAAATTGTCTCCTAATGGCAGCAATGAATTCACTAGACATACATCTAAACCTTGACAATTATTGTCATTTGCTATATATTTTTAAAGCCTTGAATAGCATTAATAACATAGCTGAGGAAAAGCATATGACCTTTTCTGCATCATTCTTAGAAAGATGTCATGCAGAAAGAAGCTGTCTGGCATCGAGAGAACTGCAAATGACTGAGCAACTCCACGAGTCCCCGTGGTAAAAATGAGAGTTACAGAGTCAGGAAATCAGCATCTCTGACAAGGCACCAGGAGCCCTGATTTAGCTGGGTACTGAAGTACATTACTGATGTTAAATACGTGGTTTCCCTGAGACTGCTCACAGCTTGCCTCTCTGTGCTTGTGTGTGGGCCATGCAAAGATAAAATGCTTGCAGGAAATCATATGAAATCATCCTTCTCTCATCCTTATCTTCTTCTGAAGTTGTTTCAAAGCTTTTCTTTCCCAGAAATACATCACAAATATCCTGCTCAGGTGGCAGAAGACATTCAGAGTGTAAGATCATTAAGAATTGCAGATAACCTGGTATTTTTGTTGCTAACTCACTGCCCCAAACCAATTCTTGAGTCTCTGCTTGGTAGGACGCTATGGGGAGGAGACTACCTTTGTGAATTAAGTTATACTACAAACAAACAAACAAACAGGCAAAAAATAGTACTGACAATAAACCATGTTTAACATTTCAACATCTTTGAGTACTTTTCTGTTGTAGATTGAGAAGCTTGACCAAGATTATAACAGGAAGTTCTTACAGTTCAAACTTGTAGGAAACCACTGGTGTATTAAAACTTCATGCTGACCAAACTTAGCAAACGTCAAGCTTCAAAATGAGAACAAGATGGACGGTTGGGAGGGGGATTTTTTTCAAAACTTTCTCCTTTATTTTGCCAGAAATGACATTTCCCAGTAAAGTTGTCTCTCCTTAAATCTGAGAAGATGAGAGACATTTTAACAAGGAGAAATTTCCAGACTTTAGCATGTATGGCAAGAAAAGAAAAGAGTTGACAAGACAATAATGGGATGATTTCTATGTTACTTCCTTATCCTTCGGAACTTAAAAGCCCTGGCTTAGTTAAAAGATATTTGACAAAGTGTTCTTGAGAAAAAAAAAGAAAAGTCTATTTGAAACAATTGATCTGTGATTTTGGTTTGGTTGTTTTTTTGGGTTTTTTTTGGGTTTTTTTTGGCAATTGTACAGATGTCTCCCTTTTCACATTTGGGAGCTTTCCAAAATGTTTTTATTTTTTATTTTTTATGGGGATTTAAAATGGCCTTCACTCTTACAGGTGTTGTAGCTACATTACAGTATTTGAGAAAAGGGAGCCAACATTCAGTGTGGATGCTTCTCTTCTGTTGCACAGTGGTCTATTTTTGTTCAGTGTTGTAGAGCCCCATTATCAATGATCTAGAAGAAAATATCCAATTACTAATGACAACAAATTGCAGATGACAGAAAAATGAGCAGGTTAGTAAATAACAATAAATCAGATCCTCAGAGCAATCTGGTTCTGGTGAGCAACCAGACTCATTTGAACAACTCAGAAAATGGAAGGTCCAGGAACCAAGAAAATAGGTCATGTTGTTGGCTGAGTTGACTGTATTTTTGAAATGAAAAACATCTTGATGTGAGCTGGATGCAGTGGCTGAGAAATTAACCAGGGACCTTGCATGTGGAACTGGAGAAGAGTGAACTGATGCCGTTATTACCACCACACAGAGAGAAATAGAGACTATTTCTGTGGATTTCCCGTTATTAAATCCATTTTCAAATGGATTTGGGCATCTTTCTATGAATCATGGTCATATTCAGTCCAAAGATTTGGGGTCTTCATTATGGTCATAGGGGTTCCTCTGTACCCATCCCATAGTCTGTCTCTAAGTGCCAAATCTCAGCTCTTGGTTCATGCTGCAGATGTCCATCCTCAGTGTCTCGCTCAGCCTACCCCTATCCATGGGCTAACAGAAAGAAGCACCAAAGTTTTCTGGATTTGTTCAGCTCAGGGAAGAGTCAGAAAAGCAGGGCTGGTCGCTGCCTTCAGTTAGTCCATGGATGTTACAGGGGAAGATCCTGGTGAATAGAGACAGATCAACAGACATGGGACACAAGCTGTAGTGAGGGGAGTTGAGACTGGATGGGCGGAGCAGGAGCAGCCCCCAGCCCAGGCTGTGCTCATGGGCTGTGTCCTGTGCCTGCAGCCAGTGGGAACAGAGGTCAGGCTTCCCCCTGTGCCTCCTGCCATCTGCAAGCACTTGTCTATCTTCTTTTGGGCCAACACAAAGCACTTCACCCTAGCCAATAGGTGAGGGCAAACACATAAATCCTTACTTCTTGTGGTGGAGAGAGAATATTAGAAATGCTCCTCAAGTTCTCTTTCAGAAACACGCTCTGGATTTAGGGACTCTGCGCTGTCCTTCATCTGTCAGCTCCGTCCCACGTTCCTCACATTTGACGATTCACTGCTTTTAGATTTGCTTCTGCTTGACTATCTGTCGCCGTCCTCCTGTGACTAACGCTTAGTTGTACAGCACCACTGAGAGCTCTGCGAGGTGGCAGCGTGGCATATAAGGGACCTGAGGGAATTCTGAAACAACCCTCTTAAAAAACAACGGTGTGAAATAAATTAGAAAAGAAGCGGCCTTGAGGAAGGCACAGCAGCCCCAGCGAGGAGTTTACCTCTTCAGAATGGATTTTGCCCCACTTGAAACTGATGGGGAAACTTCTTAGGTGCCAGTGTTTGCTAGGTATTGGCCTCATGTGCCTCCTGCCCTATGCACTTTGTTTCATCCCCTCTGTCATGAGGGGGAAGGAGGCTCTGCCACTTAGATGCTAAATTTCTGTCCCAAATAATTTATTCTAATGTGTTTGTAAAGAGTCTTGAGAGTGTCTGGGTACTCCCTGGGCACTGCAATAATTGCACCTTTGTTTTTCTGTTTTATGTTTATAATCTGGAACAACCAGCCCTTGAGTGAGTGTAAACTGCACTTCTCTCATATTTCCATTTGGGTTATGAATATTTCACACACCTGCAGTCTCAAAAGCACATAATCGCAAAACCACACTCAGACAGGGACTCGATAAACACTGTTGCTGATTCCTAATGAGTCATTAATCAGATGTTTAACTACAGGTAATTCCCTTGAGTCTCTGTGTCCCAAGAAAAGTCTGTATTCCCCCTCAGACATAGAGAAACAGATGACTTATGGACAGGGAACTGTTTGCTGCAGACTGAATTAACTGCATTGGCTTCCCGTGGCAACTCCTACAGCAGAGACATAATACGTTGGAATTTTATTTGGGAGCTGAATTTTCACTGCCATGAGATGTAGGGACCAAAGGGATGTGAGGAATTTGTAGGAACTAAAGAGTTTTGTTTCAGCCGTTGAAGCGTGCACTTTGGCAAGAGCTGGGGAGATGCTCTGACTGCCTCCTGTCAGTCAGCATTTCTTGCTCTTCGTGGTCGGCACTAAGATTGGGATTCTTCACACAGCGTGAAGCTCTGATCTGGAATTCACTGTTGAAGGAGGCCAAGCATTCCTGCTGCATTTTAACAAGAGATGGATAATTTTATGGTCATTATTATTTGTAGCTTGGCATGGTAAATTAAGGGTAATAAAATCACATACTTCAGAATGCAGAACCAACTCTGCGGGGAGTAGGAAAGGAATTTCTTCCACCAGCAGTATTGTACTGCAGCTTAGGTCAAGCTGGACTGAAATGGACATTTTGTTCACAGGAAATCTAACAATTTCAACATTTTGTTTAATTTCTAATAAGCCTAGTCTTATCTACTGAAGATGAGATGATGTGCTGAAAATTCGTTATGCAGAAGCACTACAGTCTCCCACTAGAACAGATCAACGTGTTTGGGTTTAAGAAAAAAAGAAGAAAAGAAAGGTTCTCCTCATTTCTAAACTTGTGTCAAAATGTGGCTGGTTTCATTCCCAATTTCACTGGCACTAAAATGTCACGCAGTGCTCAGATGGCTAGGTGAGTTACTGATGCTCGTGACAGATCTGCTGTAAACAGCATTTCGTAAAGGACACTGCAGTTTTAAGAGCTTATCCTGTTCTCATCATAAAATTGTTGCACATTTTCATATTATCCAGCGTGTGAATGTAGCTGGCTTTCCTCTGAAGAGCATGCATATAGTGACGAGGGCAACCTACACATGCTAGATATTAGAAGAGCTCCGGGTTATTAACTATGAAGAAAAAATAGGGGGTTAGACAATCTCTCCATCTGTTTCTCCCTCCTGTGCCAGAAACACAGTGTAGCAGACCGTGTCCTCATAGACATTTTCCAGGTGGAAAATGTGCATACAAGAAGCATGTGCATTAGCTTCTATATCTCTTTCCCAAAGTATAAGCCCCTTCCATCACAGCTGAAGGAGCTGTATCCCAACAACAGACATCCATAAAGCTGACAGTTGGAGTCTCATTTGTGCTTGTGCTCCCTAGATGTAATTTCCTCATAGGATGCTCAGCTTAGCAAAGTAGTTCTATCACAGCTTATTAATTAAACACTAACAATTGCCTCTTTTGCCGTGGCATGTGTAACTTGAGGCAGGATGAATGCTTGTGCTTGCTTTCTTGCAGAAGAGCTCCGTACAGCTGCATTTTGCCCACACTGGGCTCTTCCTCAGAGATCTGTGTAGAGCCTGGGCTGAAGGAGACAGCAGAAAGATTTTGGGCAGCCAGGCACTGCATTAACTTGTCCCGGAGCATTCACAGGCATAGTAAGGAAGAGATGGAGAGGATATGAAGGTTCTCCTGCAGATGATGTCTGCTCGGCAGTCACCTGCAATGCTGCATGAGCAAGAACATCCCATCAGTGTGTCCTTATTTCATTAATGATAATAAGTGAAGCTCATGTTGTCCCTCATCCCCTCCCCGGGTAGCAGGATCTGGATGTGCTGCTATTCCACAGACTGGAAGGCATGGGCATGCCAACCTATACTCACAGTGCAGTCAACATCTAAAATAGATATTTTTCAGCCTTGATTTTCAAAGTATCTCCAGAGCTAAGTGTCTGTCACCACTAAGGCCTTATCCTGCATGCTTTTCCTGGACATCTATTCATTTTTCCCTTCAAAATGCAGAAGTTTGCCCTTTACTGTATCAGTATGAATAAACGAGGCAGATGAGCATTCAGTAGCTTTGTGCATGCAAGTAAAACCCTTTTACATACAAGAAATAAAAAATGACCTCATTACTGAGGAAGACCATAGTTTTTGTCTGAAAAAAAAAAAAAAAAGAATGCATGGAGAGATAGGAGCCTGATCTCTCAGATTTTGGCCCTTTACCTTAAGACAGATAAGCAGTTTTCAGTTTTGACATCCTACTGGATTCATCAAATATTTTCCCATCTTTACAAGGAGGGAATCATTGAATCATAGAATATTATAGAATATATATAGTTGGAAGGGGAATATCCCAAGTTGGAAGGGACTCACAGATCATTACTGGGTCCAACCCCTGGCTCCACACAGGACCACCCCAAAATCAGACAGTGCATCTGAGAGAATTGGTCAGATATTACTCAAACTGTGGCAACCTTGGTAACATGACCCACCCTGAGGAGTCTGTCCTGTGCCCACCACACTCCGGTGCAGAACCTGTTGTTGAAATCCAGCCTGACCCTCCCACCCTTGTTTCTCTTGATCATTTTAGATCCAGCTCCTATCATAGTAATTTGCCTTTAGTTTCAAGGGTGTTCAGAGACATGCAAATGCTCAAGGAACATTCATGGAGGTGACACAAATGACAGAAGGCTGCTGTGCATGCACAGCTGGGTGAAGCAGGGCAAAAGATTGGGCTGGATGCACCATGGGGATTTAAGCACTGGAATTTAATTTTGAGCTAATTTTGAAATAATGAAACTTGATTTCCTCCACTCCTGATTCTGCCTACGCTGATGATAGAAGCAGATTCCTTTCAACCAGGCACAGTGCAACTTAAACTACTTAAATAGAGCTGAAGTTTCACTGTGGACCGTGGCTGCCAACGTAAATAAGCTCCAGCAAACCTCAAATGCCCACGGAGGTGAATGCCAGGCCCCACTTACACTGGCACAGAAAAGAACAAAATCAAGGCCTTTGTGTTCTGTAATTTTGACACACTAATGTATTCAGCTCTCAATCACCTAAGCATCAAAGCAATTAAGCACAGGTTTTCTGCAGTGCATCTTAATCGTGCAGTCTTCCTTGCGAATGGCATGATCCAGCTCACGTGGCAGGCAGAGCACAGGGCACAGGAAACTACCCCTGCCCAGTTGCTGTCCCTTGCACTGGGACTCTCCTTCCTGGCAGGGACAGCGGCCAGAGCTCAGGGATGCAGAGCCCCCAACTCGTTCCCCATTCAGTGCCTTTGATCCTGTGATTGGTATTGCTTGACCTTCAAACATCCTTTATATTTTATTTTTAAGTAGATTAGGAAGAAGGCCTCTTGGAGGGCTTAAAAGACTGTACGCTGAGGATGATTTCTGCAACCCGATATGGATTACCATAGTTACTCTGTGTGAACGTGGCAGCTTTCCAATTCCTCTGCCAGGAATGATCTAAAAGCTTTTCTTTTATTGCGTCCTGAGGTGAGAGGCTGGCTTTAAAAAGCTTTCAGAATTCTAATCCTTTCCTCCAGTTTGCTGCACTGGGAGGCCAGCTTCACTCTGTCTCATGTCTGGTATTGTTGATAGCCTACCAGCGATGCGTTTGGGATCTCTGTGAATGACCAATCACTTAGCTAATTGAGCACACAGAGAGCTGCGGCTCATGGATTCCAGTTCTCCCCCGATCTCTTATTCCTCCAACTTCTTTCTAAGCATATTGTGTAGAGCTCGTGATGTTCTCCCTTCAGCATGGGACGCGTGCATGTGCTGGGCCAGGTCTGTAGTCAGCAAGAGCAGCAGAATGTAAAGGGCAGTCTCTTGAGTCTTGTTATCTTCTTATGCACAGTAATAGCACAGTCTGCATGCCATTCATGATTTTTATTTAATAGAGTTTCCTGGTGTGTATTTTAGGATTCATTTAAAAATACATCAGTGATGAGCGGGGTAGGAAGAAGCTGAGCCAAAAATTCTCTCTAAAAACAGACCAATAACTATCTTCTCCTGCCTGCAGCTGACATTTAGGAGGATTCTTAAATCACTTAAAGTGATTTTTAAAAATCACTTCTTAAAAAAAGGAGTCTCAGGGAGAGATTATTGGGTGGATTGCCTGCTGACAACACAAGTTGGATGAAGGAATTTCATCCTAGTTTAATGTTGAACTGGTGTTGATTAAAGTGAGACTTGAAATGGCATACAGTGCGTGCAATGGCTCAGCATCCCTTATGGCACACTGTTTATGATGAAGAAATTCAGGTTTCTTTAAGTTGTGCAGATTTCTTCTTTGGGATTTTACCTGGGGCTTAGCAGCACAGCTTGTCCCTGTCTACTGGACCACCCCCAGATGACATTTGGGGCAGGGTGCCTTTTTTCCATTTTATGTCTCTATTAGGCAGGTCCGAGATCTGCCAGGTGGGGACAGAACCTGCCTTTCTCATTCTCAAATCAATTTTTTATCCACTAGACTATTTTTTATCCTGCTGTACTGTCTGGAAGTGATAAATTATTGCTCTGGATAACAAATACCTTCTTCTTCTCCCCCATTGCTTACTCCTTGTCCATAGTGCTCTCCTTCCTAGCTTCAGTAGTTGGGCTAAAGGCTGAGCAACAACCCAGGTTATGGTGAAATGCCAGAAGAAAAATCAGTTTAAAACATCTGGGTTGCCGATACAGACAGCTGTACATTTATTTATCTCACTCCCAACATCAGTAGGAATGCTCAGCCCCCACACAGGGTCCTGCAGATCCTCTACGGAAAGGTTTCTGCTGTGATCTTTGGCAGCAGGGCAGGGGTTGGCTGCATGGTGTTGGCTTCACTGCTGTCAAGGTTTGCACTGCAGGAGTTCCACCGCTGCCTCCGCGGTGTGTGATCAGGTCCACCAAACCCAGCACAGAAAACGTTTGAAATGCCATGAATATTTAAAACAAACAAAAATCACGCCCTCAAGCAGCCTTCTTTTCCAAATCGCAAGAGAGCCATGACCAAATGCAGACATACATGCAGGTTACTTAATTAAAATTAAGCCTTCTTTTCCATTCCCCTTAGTTTACATTTCCAGCAGCAACCTCTTTTAATGCCTGTGGCAAGCCTCATCAGCTAGAGGCTGTACTTTTTACAAGATTTGACAAAGATCATTCAGGAGTCAATATTTTGCCAAAAGCTAAGTGATAATTCTAGTGCCTTGCATATAATTTACTCTTTTTCTTTCATTTCTTTTTTCTCCCCCCTGCTCTTTTCATTACGGTTTTGAGTTACAGCAGAGCAAATGAGGCATGCTCACAAAGTATGAAGGCTTCGCCTATTTGCCATGCTTTCCTCCCTGCCTCAGCTTCATTTTGCATGATTTCTGAATAACAGCAGGAGCCCCGAGAAGCCATTGTGTCTTTATGTGCAAAACATCAGATCTCTGCCCAGGTCCTGGAGGTTTCATAGTTATTTGATGAAGTAAGCAACGGTGGGTTTGGCAGGACAAAATGGACTTGTTTAGAGGAGTAAGGCTGAAAATAGGCAAAGGGAACAGGGTACTCACAGACCTTTAGGAACAGGGTTCCCACGTACCTTTAGGCTTAACCTGGTCTGAACAAAAAGAGGTGGATTCTGACACAAAGATATTCACATCTTTGTGTTTGAACTTTGTGTAGAAAACAGGCGTAAAAATCTCTGGGCAGCTGAATCCCTTCCAAAACATGTCCATCCATGCCCATAAAACTGTGGCAATGACTTTGTCCTAATGTAGTAAAAGCACAGATATACCTGGGGCCATAAATCACACGATGGCTTGCAGCAAGGGCAGTGTGCAGCCAGGTGCATGCAGGAGTGCCACAGGTCATATTTTTTCTTTTGACAAAGTCATTTCTGAGATTTTGCAACAAAAACTGTAAGGGTGATGCTTTGTTTGTCTGTCTCCCCTGGAAGTACTGGTGGGGCACTGCCAGTGGGGTGGCTGTGAAGGGCACTGGGAGGAAAGGGCACAGGCACCTACTACAAGTAGCTGGTCCCACCAGAGCCCAGCTTTCCTGTGGCAGCTTTCAGAGGGCAGCAAGTCCACTCACTGGAAACAAAGGGCTGCCTCAGGAGTGAGCTAACACTCAGTCATATGAAAAGCATCTATATTCATTTCATCGAGAAGGTTGTTTAGAGGAAGTATTTCCTAAGACCCAAGCAGGCTAGTTAGTTTGTAATCATTTGAGTTTAAATAATTCAAAAGCTGATGCAGAACTGAATTAGTAAATAGTCTAAACGACATGGCTTTATGGCAAACTTTATCAAAGAAACCTAATTTCCCTCTCTGATTATATTACGTGTCTGGTTGACAAAAACGATTGTATAAAATTAGTGCATTTAGACTTTTGTAAGGTGTTTGACTTGGTGCTGAATAACATGCTGATTAAACATTAGCACTATTCAGTAACATTAGAATATACATTAAATGGATTAAGAGATGTCTGACACAGCTTAACAAGTAGTTCTCAATGGAGAATTGGCACCAAATGGACCTGTGGTTTCTGGGGAACGTGAAAGTTAAGCCAGAGGACAAAAGTTCTCCAGGGTTTGTGTCAGTGATCCATAGCAAAACACAAGAGCAAAACATTTGCTAAGCACAAAGACCAGAAGGCAGTATGCTGAGAAGAGGAAGGGAAAATGCCACTGAGGAACCTGAATCTTTTGAAAAAGAGGATGAGGAGTCCATAGAACTAGATGTTGGTCTGCCCAAGGACACAGCCCTACATTTACTATTGACCTGTGGGTAATGCTCATAGGAAGAAAGGTGCAATGAAAAGCTCCTCCCTGTCTGTCAACCCCATGTGATGGACTGGAAAAAATGAGTTTATACGGCCTTTAAATATATGATCGGTCAAGAAGTGAAAACCAGGAAAAGAGGTAATTTTCCTTCTGTGTGCAGCATTGTTAAAACCAGGTCTGAAATGGCAATGGGTTGTGTTGAAAACTTAGGAAGGATACGGAAAAGGTGGAGAATGTGCAAGAAAAATGGCTGAAATGATTTGGGAGTCAGAGGAAATATCAGATAATAGGAGAGCTGAAAGGCTCAGTGTATTTGTTTGACCAAAATACATTTAAGTTGACTTTTTTTCTATGTGAGTCTGTTTCTGGGGAAAAAATATAATGTTCTCAGAGACTCTCTAATTTATCAAGCAAAATTGGAAGGGTCAGTTGAAAAGCTGAACAGGACGTAATGAAATGAGATGTGTGTTGTGAAACAAACAAAACCTGTTTGTTCTGTTGTTTATAGCTGGAAGCTGACTTTGGTTGTTGGAGCAAATTCTCAGAAGAAAGAAGGGATTTTCTGCTTTTTGACGGCTTCAGAGTGAGACTCTGCTTTTCTCCACTACTGACTACCTTAGGCCTTATAGCTGTGTGCAATTAGAGGCAGCCAGGTGAAATGCAAAGGTTTGTTACAAGGTCAAGTGAAGATCTAATGACTCTTCCTGGCCTTCAGCCTGATAAAGTTATAATTGCATAAGAACATGTTGATTCTAATCATGATGTCCCCTGTTTTCAAAAGGAAAAGCCTTACCAGGGTTTTTAGCTCCCTTCCATGTGACAGTTGTTGCTCATACATTTTTAACATTTTTGTCTGGAAAACTCGTTGACATTTTGTTTGGAAACACATGGTGCAGCTCAGCAGCAGGGTACATTTCTTCCCAAAGCCACGCCATCTCGATGTGCAGAGATCGAGGCTGCCCCAGAGCCTTTCTACATCCAGCTGCTGGGGTTGGAGGGTCTGAGTGGTTCCACCACCAGCAGTGTGCTGTTTGCTGAGCTCATGCTGAGGCCACCCCAGCTGGTTCACCATGGGATGGGCTCCCTCCTCTTTTTGGGTTGTAGCTGCCTGTGAGCTGCTCCCATGTGGCTGGAGCTCAGCTCTGTGCTCAGAATATCAGCAGTGACAGGCAGAAGTATGGCAGAAGGAAGAGACTGATGAAGATAACCTGATTCCTGCATCAGGCTTTAAGGATTTAGATGCAAAGGAACAACTACAGTTATGAAAAATGTCAGGAAGTGTTTCCTGTTAGGGAGCAGTCAATGAATTCGAACCATTCCTGCTGCCTTAGCCAGGCTTTCTTAGGGCTCTCCTTCTGAAACTAGAGCAGTCACTTTCTGCTGGGTCTGTGCACAGGAATGAACATCTCCCTGCTCCTCAGCTATGAAATACCCGGAGCACAAACATTCTTTGTTAAAATAATCCCCATTTGGGTACAAATCCTGCACAGTTCTTGTGCCTACAGTCTGCCCATCACTTTGTCGGTTGCGGAGTGCCACTTTCTTGTGGTTAAAGCTGCCCCTAGGTGAAATTTAGGCTGAGATCGTCTCAGTGCAGGCTATTTGTTACGAATTTCCCCTCGCATCATCATTACTGTACTGTTTCACCCATTTCCAGCAACTAAATCTCAAATGTACCTGAGTGCCACGGAGCTGGCAGTGACCTCACAGACCTCGGTTACTCCAATTACTGGCAGCAGCCACGACGTGCACTGAGGCCATGGAGTCTAAGTGGAAAGGAGTGAGCATTGCAGGAGAGCCTTTAAATTCTGAAGCGAAACCATAATTAGCCGTAATCGCACCCAGAGTAACTTCACTGCTATAATTCTCAGCAGGAAAACAATTACACTGCAGCAGTATAACCCGACAGACATGCTGTAAATACAAAACATCCTTTGGAAATATATGCTCCATATTCTAAATACATTTAGAATTAAGGCAAACAATTCTTTGCTAATTGGGATTCGAGGCAGACGTGCTGATGTGGGGTGGATATATTTTTTTTTATTTCTGTTCTACATTTTTGCTGTGTGGATATATACATCCAAGGTGTTAGGTGACATGCCAGTGGCACTCCTAGGCTGTGATTGGAGGAGGGTGGCAGGGAGAGCTGACCCTTGTGCTCGGGTTGCAGTTCACTGCGTGGGTTGTTTCTGTCCCTTGAGATGGCCACGGGTGCACAGGGAGCTGTCTGGATGGGTCGCGGGACTCCTGAAGCACAAAGCCAGAGCTTCCCCTGGTTGTGCTTGGGGATGCAGCAGCCCTGAGGAGCGGGAAGGCTGCAGCTGATTCAGTGCCCTCGGAGCGATCCGGTCACTAGGGGGGAATAGAGCACCGCAGAGCGCGGGGCTGATGTGCTCCTGCCTGAACTGACGGAGCTTCAAGGGCTGCCTGCCCCACATCCCGCTGCTCTGCCGGCCTCCACCCCCCCCACCCCCCCACCCCTCCCACCCCCCACCTCTCCCCACCCCAGAAGCTGCAGAAGCAGCTGGGAACAGAGAGGAAAGGACCCAAGGATTTCATCTTTATTTGGCGGAGAAATGCTCAGGGTTGGTGTTGGCAGATGGTGATTTGGAGTGGCGAGATGCTGATTTGTGAGTGGTTATTTTATATTACAGGGCTTGAAATACATTTCTAAACTCTGTTTGGAGAGCCTAGAACACATGCAAGGGCAAATTTTTTAAGAGCTTTGTTTGGCTTTTGAAGGATTTTATATGGCATACAATCAAAGCTGCAGAAATAGAGAAAACTTGAGATTTGTTGCTGCCTAACCTAGCTTCTCTTGGAGAAAGGGAACCAAACAGGCTGGGACAGCTCCTTGGTTTCTACCATGCCTCTTCCAGATCAATGGGAGAAGATAGAGAGGGGAACAAAAATGAAAGTTACATAGCAAAACGTAACGTAATGTAATGCAACATAGTGTAACATAACATAACACAACACAAGACAGCACAACGTAGAGAACAGAGGTACCCAAACTCTTTAAAATCATTCTTATGGAATACAATCAATACAATGATTTTCTAAACCTAGGGGAAGTTTTTCATTATCCATTGAATACTTTGGATGTTTTTTATATAGGGGCAATATACAGGCTTGCATGGTTATATCCATAAATCTAAAAGGGACAGCTTCTCAGAGAGGTGGTGGAGTCTCCTTCTCTGGGGACATTCAGGACCTGCCTGGATGCCTACCTGTGCAACCTGGGCTAGGGAGCTGCTTTGGTGGGGGGGTTGGACTTGATGATCTCTAGAGGTCCCCTCCAACCCCTACAATTCTGTGATTCTCTGATTCCCGTGTTGCACTTATTCAGCCATGACAAGTAGAGCTATTTTCAGAGGTTTTTTAGCATTTTCTGTAAATGTTTGTCCCATTTCCACTCATATTAGAGGACATTTTTCCTTTGTCTTTAATAAGAGTGACTAAGATGTAGAGTTTAAGAACAGTAGGGTAAGCTAAGGGTAGTACTGGTGAGTGCCAACTGATACACATATTATTGCCCAAGGCATATGACTGAGACAGTGCCTTTTTTCAAAGACAGAAATGACACAAAATTCACATTTTGGAAAAAGAAATATAGAAAGAGAGTGATAGGAAGGAAAGAAAATACAGATCTTCTGGAGATCACAAAGCCAGACCTATTTATTGAAGCTCCTAAAAGCTCTGAAGTGCAGCCTGTAAGGATGAAATTCATGGCTTGGGGGGACAGCTAAATCACACTCCCAGTGCAGAACAGGGGCTGCTCTCTGTATGTTTGTCACTGCAAATAAGTCCTGGGAAGCAAACAAAGGGGAGTATGGCCACTGTACAGCCACCAAGCCACCTCTGCCTTCCACCTGAAGGCTTGTCTGAGAAACATGAGGTAAGACTCATTTCTCCATGCTGTCAGGCTTTAAGCTCGAGTGTCCCCTAGATGTGCATATCTCCCAAGCTTGTTCTTTCTTACTGTGTGTGCAGGTAGGGAAGAAAGGATCAAGATGGAGCTTCATTGAATTTCCATTCCGATTTTCAGAGAAACATGTACCAGAGGGGGAGACTGAAAGAACGCAGTCACTCCAAAGAACACATACATGTGTAAGTGCATGTATATGTAAACACACGTATTCATGCCACACGTCTAAACAAGAATATTTCTGCTATACTTATCACCTCCTAGATCTTCTGCCCTGAAAAGAACGTGAACTGGTGATCAGATGTAATCACCTTTGCATGGATTTCATCTGCTTTGAACATGGGGAGGCACAAAAAACTCATGGGGCATGGAGGAAAACAAGCAATTGTCTTTCTGTTTTGCCTATCTATATTGCATGAGCTTGACACAGGGTGAGTCACCAGCAGCAGGTGGCCTGCGGTTCTGCTGGGCAGATTAGTGGTGGCAGCAGGGGGCTGCTGGCCCTATATGGCAGCCCGGAGGGGAACTAAAAATAGTTTGCAGTCTTCCAGCAAAGTAAAAGCATTTGTGGGCTCTGAGCGGAGTCTGCTTCTGAAGGTAGGAATCAGAGCCGGTCTGTTTCATCTGCCATTTGTGTTGTTTTATTTTTCTCCTTTCTTTCTTCCTGCATGAAGCTCGCCTTGGCAGTGCATCTGCAAGTGTTATCTGGCAGAAGGCCGGCAGTCGGGAATTGCGAACAGTTACTTTCTCTGTTAGTAGAAACAGGGCGGGGAGTGGCCAGCTACAGGAAATCAGCACGACCGAGGGCATTTGCAGCTGAGAAAGAGACAACAGAGGGATGTATCTCAGTCAGAAATAGCTGCTTTTTTTCCTCCCCTCTCTCAATTGTTAGAGAATAAGAGGAGCACATAAGCAATCCCAGCATGTGTCCCTGCTTTGGGTAGCCAGCAAGTTGTCTGTGTACCTGTACGCAGGGAGCCTGCAAGACGCCCTGTTACCCCACCACGGAGTGGGATTGCTGCCCAGAACCCTGCAGCCATACTGGGAGCTGTCTTGGCTGCTGGTGTTTGTTGGGGCAGCACCTCCCTTGGCCCCTGAAGAGGGAGAGCGGCGATCTCATTCTTGCTCTGTGATGTCAGGTCAGCTTCTGGTAATGTCAGCACCAGGAGCCAAAAGGATGTTAATTTGAGAGGGAAAAGGACTGAACCCAAATTAATACAGGTTTGCCTGTGTAATTATCATTATTGGCTGGTGGGGAAGGAAGACCTTGCTCACTCCGTGCATTTCTGTGGCTGCCAGGCTGTTGTGCACATAGCTGGAAGAAGGGGACAGGAGTGCTGTGTTCATCCAAGAGGGACTCTAATTCCTTGTCCTCCCCAAATTATGAAATTTTGCTTATTTCAGACTGTCAGGCAATGGAGATGCCCATCAATATGGTGGGTAGGGTTTAGCTCCAAATGCCTGTGGGGAAGCATTTTCCATTGAGTCCAGAGTTCAAAATCCTGTTCTCTGTGATCAACCACAGAGAGGAGTGTGTGGTTTTAATTCGGGTTCGGTGTTGCAGTCCCAGGCTGGTGGAAAGAGTAAAAGTTGGAGAAAATGACTGTATGCTTGAAGGCTGGGCAGCTTTGCTAAGTGCTAGACATAAACCAGGGAGAAATACTATTTGGCAGCAGAGAGGATCTGCTGGGGTAGACAGTCTGCTGTGCAATAATTGTTTTCTTCTCCAATAAACCAATGCATTGATTGGGGTAAGCAGGAAGGATCAGTCCCAGTGGAGCTGTGCAGGGTGTTCTTACCATGCTACTTACTTCTGATGGTCACAGCTGATCTTTGCGTGCTTCCCTCTGCTGAGCAAACTGGATGTGACAGAAGACAATGTAATTTAGGTTTCTTTCCCTCTTTCAGAAAATGAATTGCTACAGATGATCTCATATGCTCAACCTTGCATACTTATGGGGAGTCCCCAAATCTAATTTTCATCGTGCCTGCCTCTGGTTAGCACAAACTTAATTTTGCAGCTTCTAAAATTTCTTCTGACAAAATAACATAATGACACATTGAAACAGAGCAGGTACTTCAATACAAGCATGTTGAATAATCAATTTTTCCTGAAAACACACACAAATATTATGTTCTGGTAGCCAAGTGACCAGTTAGCTGCAAGGTGGCATAGAAGTTTGCAGAGAGTTGTTCCCCAACCTTTGCATGTGCTCTCCAATGCTCTTGAATTGACATTTGCTACAAGAAGGTGCACGCAAATGATTTGCAATTGAGAGGGCTCTGGCTTGTTTACTTGTCTTAATAACTCGTGACAAGGACACCAAGGTCCACATGCCAGGCACGCTCATAGGAAGGAGGCAACCACAGATGCTGTCGGTAATCTTACTGGGAAGATTACAGCAGTTCTTTGGGCTGGTCCTCTTTAGCTGGCCATCTGCTTTGCATTCCCTGGTGGCACTTGGGTTTGGATCTCCAGTTTGTTTGTCATTTCAGTCTCCCACTTTATTATTTCCAGAGCCAAGTGAACCACTGCCAATTCCAATGCAATGAGATTGCATTGTGAGCTTTGCAACATGGTATACTTTTTTTTTTTTTATCTTCCAGGCTCAGCTCCTGGAATTAGTTGATTATGTTAGAATCCCAGCATTCATTAAAAAGCAAGAAAAAAAAAAAGGAAAAAAGAAAAAAGAGGGTGGATCTCTGCTCCTCGTGAACTGAGAAAAAAGCTTGTGAAGAGATCCCTGCAGACAGTAACTCAAACTAAATCAAAAGAGTCTTTTTTTTTTCCTTTCACTTTTTTTTTTTTCAGTATCAGACTCTTTTACAGACAATCATCCTGTTTCTGACTCTCTCACAGTTTTTGAATGCTAGGTGCTGGCAAACCTGAGCAGCAGCTGTTCCTTCCTAAAGGCAGGAAAAATGAACAGGGCCAGCCCTACCAGGACAAGTGATTTCTCTCGGCCTGCACTGCCTTTCCCTCTGCCCCTGTAGCACACTGCCACCTGTGGTCTTGGCAGGAGCATGAACCCACTCCCACAGCTCTGAGGACAACCCAGATCCCAGAAATCCACTGAGAAATGAGAGGACAGGACTCTGTGTTAAGCAGAACTGTGATTCCCTTGAGGTCAGGAGCAGCAGCTGCTGCTGTCACTGACCTCATAACTTTAAATACTTCTGGCTAAGGCCCTATGGCATTTGTGTTTGTGGCACATGTGAGCTGTGGGTAGGGCTTGCCCAGTTTTAGGGTGTAGACTGTCCATGTTTCCCCAGCATGAGGCTATATCTGGGTACAATTAATAGATCTGAGGAGTGTCATTTATACTCCAGTTTGCCTTGGGTACTTTTTTATTTTTCAGTGGGAAAAGAGATGACATTGAAGGCTAGTTTGAAAAAAATAATGTTTGTTGGTCTGGATTTTTCATCACTCTGGGCTGGGGCCTTAGGGAAACATATTTGCTTTTATTGCCTTTTCCTGTAACTAAGTGGAATTAGCATTCCCTGCCATTGCTGGCCAACTGCATCCAGTACTGGTTTTTTGATTGTTTTTGTTTTGTTTATATAAATATACTTATGAAAATATCAGAATTCTTCAGCAATAATCTTACAGGCTTACCTCTGACACTGCAAAGCTGAGCAACATCTCCACGTAACTTAAAAATAGGAGTGCATGCATAGAGGTGTGTGTACAGGGCAGGACTTAGTGCACTTTCACAGAATCACAGAATTGTAGGGACTGGAATGGACCTCTAGAGATTTCCATGCATTGTGGCATGATTTTTGAGTGGTCCTGTGCAGAGCCAGGAATTGGACTCAATGATCCTTATGGGTCTGTTCCAACTCAAGATATTCTATGATTCTATGAATTAAAATGAGAGGGTTTTATACTTCATTTCATTTTAACTGGTGCTGTTTTCCAGAGAGTGATGCTCAGTGCCCATGAAGACCGCAACATCCAAATCGACATCAATTCCTTGAGTCACAAAGTAAAAAAAACAAAACAACACAATCAACTTGAGATTAACTTTAATAAGAATCATACATTTACGCTGCCAATGATTACCTGGAAGTTCTAGATGTAACAACTCAGATTGACAGCCACAATCTCACTGATTTGTGCACACCTATTGCTGTTTAAGGTGCTCCATGGCTTATCAGTGGTCTGTCTGCGACCCACAGAGTGGGAATGAGACCTGAAACAGGGTAACATCTTCAGCTTAGGTTTTGATTTGTGTTAATGTTATTTTGTTGGCACTGATTTTACAGATCTCTGATGAACCCATCCCTGCAGGTGCTCAGGACCAGGCTGGATGGGGACCTGGGCAGTCCACAGCTGGGGCTGGGGCTTGGTGATCGTTACAGTCCCTTCTAACCTAAGCCATTCTATGATTCTTGGCACTTTATTGGAATTTTAAGGTAATCTGGACTCACATAGATGAGGGGAAAAGCCCAGGCGGGAATCGATGAATACAAGTGCAGCATTGTCCTAGTGAATATCAACCAGTAGCCACTGAGCTTACTGTGAACTTTGATCTTTAGCTCCAAAACATGAGAAAAAAGCATTCATTGGCCTGATAAAATCAAAACATTTGTATACAGTAGCAAAACAATCAACATTTTAAGGTGAAAACGGTGTTTCCACTGAGCCCATCTGCAATGAATGAAACTCGAACAGGGGAAATGAAGCCTGTTGGTCCCGAAGCTTTTGTAGCAGCGCTGGGAGCTGAGTGCGGGCTGCCTTAGGGATGCCATGCCCCCACTTGGCACGTTCGGTGTTCCGGGAACTGCAGACCCAGCGCTGGGCTGGGTGAGAGCTTAAGTGAGCAACGAGCTCCTTCATTTCTGCTGGATCCTTTGGAAAAACCGCACTGACTTATTCAAAAGCCTCCAAGGGCGGGGGAAAGGATGCCCATGGAGGTGCCCTGCGGTGGCAGCCACGCCCGGGTCGTGCAGGGGGGGGGGGGGGGATGCGGGGCGATGTACGTGCATCCTGCTCCCCTGGGGCCATCTGCTTCCCACAGCCCCCAGCCGTCTCCTTCGAGAGAGGCTGCTGGCCGCGGTGTGATCCGCTGTGGAAGGGAGAGGGCTGGGGGAAAGGGGGAGGGGGGGAAAGAAAAGGAGGAGGGGGAGGAGGAAAGGAGGAAGGGAGGAGAAGAAATGCGGAGGGAAACGGAGACGGGAAAAGGGGGGAATCAAAAAAAGGGAGAAGGGATAAATAGGGGGGCGGATGAAAGGGGAAGAAACGGGGGGAGAGGGAAAAAAGTGGGGCGAAGGAGGCTAAAACGGGAGAAAAGAAACGAAGGAACAGAAGAAGGGAGAAAAGCAGAGCGGACAAGCATCACGAGCGCTCCCGAGGGGGCGGGCGCGGCGGAGCGGGCGGGGCGAGGCGGGAGGGAGGAGAGGGGAGGCCGCGGGAACCGGGTCCGCCTCCGACGCCGCTGCCACCCCTCTCCTCTCTCCCCCCCCCAACCGGGGCCGGGGCGCCGCGGCCGCGTGTCGGAGGCGGCGCGGCTCAGCGCCGCGGCGTAAGGCAGCGCCGCGCCCCCGCTGCCGGAGGAGCCGCTCCGCCGCGGGCCCCCGCGCTCCCGCCCCCGGCGGCGGCCCCGGCGGCGGTGATGTCCTGAGGGGCCGAGCCGGCCCCCCTCCACCCCCGCCCCTTCGGCCGCCCGGTGTCCAGGTGAGTGCAGCGCGCTGCCCTGCCCGCGAGCCTCGCACTTGGCGGAGTTGCCCCGGTTGCCCTTCGCGGGGACCTTTTCAGATCCGGCCCCGAGCCGGGGTAGCGCTGCCCCGCGCGTCCCTCCGCGCGGCGGCGGCTCTCGGTCACTCTTCCCGGGGAGCGGAGCGCCTCCTCGCATCGGGAGACGCCTCCTGGCTCCGGGGCTGAGCTCTGCGGTGTGCGTACGGGGCGGGGGGGGGGGGGTTCCCGAGGAGACGGACTTAACGGCAGTGCCCCGCTGCGGGGCCGCAAGGATGGAGCCGCCGAGCCCGGTGCTAAGAGCTCGGAGAGCGATCGAGCAGCCCGGGGTGAAAACGGAGCTTTGCCGTGGGAAGCCCCGGGACGCGGCCGGGCTGCCCAACAGGTGCGCTGATCTGCGGGCGGCCGCGGTGCCGGAGCGCTCCGAGATGCAAACTTCTGAGCAGGAGATGCTGCTGATGTGCGTGGGTGTTTCCCGTGGTCTTATTAATACACACGTATATATAAATATACATATATTGTTTTTCCCCAAGAAAAAGTTTCGAGGAAAGTAATGGATTTTGAGTGAGGAGCTCTGTTCCTCAAGAATGACTGTGGCAGGTTGTCGGTTGTATGGACGGTATGCTGGATTTTCCGGTGGGCTTCTCATGTGGTGGCTGATGCTGCGTCTCGATCTGCAGCGTTCTGAATGCTCGTTGGAGTGTCTTTGCTTTCGTGCTTGTGATACAGCATAAAATACGAAAGGAAAGTCAGATTAAAAAATGTTTATCAGTGTATTTCTCATAACCTTCCAGGCTCCCGTGGGTTCCCAAGTACTGCCTGTTTAGTCAACTTTTAAAACAGCCTCTCCCTTGAGAGCAATTCACATTTTTCAAGGGGAGAAAGGATGGGTGAAATTGAATCGTCCAAATTAAGTCAAAATGAATTGCTTAATATTCAGAGGGGTTGATAAATGAGCCATTAAATCAACACTCGCGTAGTGGCTCATTGAAAAGAGAAATGAACAGCTCTCAGTTGTGTGCTGAGCGGAATAGGTCGTGGTGACGTTCATGCATTGGTTTGTGCTGTGCTGTGCCCTCCTGGTGATGGATACGTGTGCTCTGTGACATTCCCTGGATGTGGGGGTGAACCCTTGTGCCCTGTGAGCACATCTGCCATAAAAGAGCACGATGGTCCCACTTCCAGCATCATTTCAAGGAGGAGAAGTCTTAGTTGTGTTTCATTTGGTGTAAGCCTAATTCCATTGACTTCTCGTGGTGGTGTGTATCAGCTGGGAATCCAGCTTGGTTACTTTTCTTTTTGAGGAAGAGCCAGCTTGAGACAAAATGATCCTGATAAAGGAAAAATAAGAGTACTGATTTTGAAACAGCCCCAACAAGATGACTTAGAGTAAAAGCTCTTCAGAGATCTTCGCCTCTCAGTAATGCGATGCATGAACTTTGCTCCTGAGCTCGGTGATTAACAGAGGTACAGCTGTTGCAATATGCTGCCTGCTGCTGAGGAATTACCTTTGTCTTTTCCCCTCCAAGTCACTGAAATTGGAGTGCGGGGAAGACGTGGGCTCGCTTCTTACTCCTTACGTTGCCTCCTGGAGGCTTTTAGTGTTCTGTTTGAAGGATTGTGCCTCGTGTGCCCACGTTGTCCTTTATTTGTGCCTCTTTGCAGGTGACTCAGAAAAGCTGATGTTGCTTGCAGCTTTTAGAACTCGAGAAGTGGTGGTTCCTTTGCGTTGCAAGGAGGAAATTGGAGGAATAGATTCTCCCATTCACCGCTGAAGAAAGGTGGGATTGGAAGTGGATCTGTGGCTTTGCAAGGCTCCTTGCCTGCTTTCCTTTGGCTGAGGGCGAGCCAGCACACAGACCTGCAGGCAGGCAGGGCCGTCTGCTCAGGTGTTCGTAATTATGTAAAGGTGTTATGTAACATGCTGTGTTTCTCCTTATTTAATGTGACGTGTGGACGCAGTGTGCGTGCACGGATCCTCTGGGTGATAGGTTATTAGGAGGTGCATTAGGAGCTGCTTGAATGCATGGAGAGCTCTGTAGGCTCTGATGAAGCAGATGGACAGGAAGGTGTTTCCCTCATGAGAGGAGACTCTGGATCTGGCAATGCCTCCACATAGTGTCTGATGGTATGTGCATTTTGGAATAATTTGTTGTTCTTGTGGTCCAGGGTAGCTGCGGGTGTGTTTCTGCACCAGCTGCTCTGGTTACTCTGCTCTCCTTTCACTTCATGCTTAAAAGGAAAGGTAGGACGAAGTTGTCCTGGGAGCCAACCATACCTCCTCATGCTTTCCTGCTGCTTCTGTTTCCTTGCTTGCTATTTTTCTTTGAAGTCATAATGCATTTCTTCAATTTTTTTGATAAAGACCAACTCAAGCTTGCTGAGAAACAATCACTCTGTGTTGTGAAAGTGCCAGCATCTTACTGACTTTATTTTGGGACTATTGGAGGAAAATACCAAAGATTCACTTGCATTGATTAAAACCCCTGGGGTTCCCACAGTGGGGGGGGGGGGGGGGGGGGGGGAAGAAGTCAACCTTCTCTCTTGTCTACTCCAGCTTTTATTTCATCTGTGAGAACCTGAGGCTTTGTTACCTGCTTACATCGAGTCCCTTTGAGGCACTTGAGCAGGAAGGTGTCAGTCTAAAAGCTCTGCACACTGTCAGAGCTCATTTGTCTTCGGCTGCCCGGCCCTGCTCCCTGCCTCTGTGCCACTGACCACCTGCATCCTAAAAGAGGCAGAGCTCGTGCCAGCACGCAGCTCCTTGCCCCAACAATGTTTTCCAAACAATTGGCAGAAATGAGTTAGCCTCTGCCGTGGTGCTTTCCCAGAGGTTTTGGCAAGATAGGTGTTGCTTTGATGACAAACCTGGATTTATGAGGTAACTGCAAGGAGTGAGCGCACAGGAACTTTGTCTTTCATCTGGAGCTTTTTTGGTGCAGTGTGCAGCTCACAGCTTGTCTCTGATTTTAACAAGGGATTTTTGCTGTATGCACTGGGAGTAGTTTGGAAACATACCGCTAACTTTTTTGGGCAGTAGGTTACTAAGCACAGCAAATAGCTTCACAATTTCCTTTTCAATAACCTTGCCAGTTTGTAGGCCTTCCTTGCATTCCCTTGCAGCCCCCCCCAAAGTTTGAAGGTGGATCATATGTGAATGTCAGTGCTTTTTCTCAGTTTGGATCATAAATATTGCAGAGATGAACTGTTTGTGTCCTGCTGACCAGGGGCAGCATGAGCACTGCTGTTTCTGTGCCTTTCCCTGTGAACTCGGCATGTTCTTCCTCCCTGCATCCATCCACTGCTCTCAATCCTGGCACACCTGGACCTGCTTTGTATGGCTCTGGTCCTGAGATGATTCCAAAGGACCTGATTGATGCTGCCAGGTGCTAGGTCATGCTTGAAATTGTGCTGCTCTGATGTTGTGCCTTTTCTCCCCCCCCCCCCCCCCCCCCCCCCCCCCCAAGGTGATTTCTGCCATTTTTAGCTGCTGTTCTGTTAAATTTGAGTACAGCTTAATTTTTTTTTTTTTTTTTTTTTTAGCCTTTGAAAGACAGCATCTCGCATTTCTGTAGCAGTAGTGTGCTGGGGTCATCATCTGTGTGCTCTTCTGCTTGGAAAGGGAGGTTATGGGGTTCCTTATGGAAGTAAGAAGTTCTCAAATCTCAGCATCACGCTCAGTTTGTCATTGAACACTGAGTTTTAATTATTTTTGTTTTTGAATTTGGTGGCATTTTCAAGGAGCTGGTGATGCACAGAGCTCACTGAATCCAGTGCACTGTATGCTGACAAGCTGAACTGCTTTTTAGAACATTTCTAAGTTCAGGCTTTCTGTCTCCTGTTTTGTGCTGCTACCTGTGCTGTTTTGATCCTGCCTCCTCCTGGCCGTGTGGGGGAATTTTGGGGAGGCTTTTGACTTTGGAGCTGCCCTGCTTCCCTGCAGCATGCACGCAGCAGGACCATCAGTCAGAATCCAGTGCTGTGTCATGTGAACTCCCCTAAGGGAGTGAAACCACTGAAGTGTTCCCCTTTGGATGCAGACTCTTCCCATTAATGCTCTGCTGGTCTGGGCTTTGGAGAGCGACCACAAATGCAGAAGAGCAGAGCTGGGACTACATCCAGGGAGGTGATTTGTGTTGCTGGAGCTTCTCCTCGCTTACAGCCAGTGGTGTTGACCACCAGCAGATGCACCAGTTCTCTGACACAGAGCAACTCGTGAGCAGGTCCTTGCCCTGCAGGCTCGTGTCGGCTGTGTGGTTGTTCAGCATGGTGTGCTCTGCTCCACAGCCCCGTGCTCAGCCAGGGGTCGAGCTGCAGCACCCATCTCTGCAGACGCAGTGGCACTGAGCAGCTCTTTGTGGGCATTATTCCTTGTTCAGGGGTTAGTTTGAGAAATAAAGTTGGTTCATTCGCAGTGCTGATGCTACTCATGGACCGCTCTAAGTTACTCTCTGTAGTGCTTGGATTGCTCAGCAGAGGGAGAACAGACTGTACTGTGCGAGACACCTCGATGCCAGCAGGCAATCACCGTTCTGACTGCGGGCAGGGAGGGGAGTCCCCAGGCTGCCCTCTGTGCTGGTTTGTTTTTTTTTCTTCTAAAGCTCTGAGCTAAACTGTAACGTTCGCCCCTTGATCCAAAGTAGCTGCATCAATCTGGAGCTTAATGGACTGTTAGGGATAAAGTGGTAGGTGGCTGTGATTAAAAAAAACCAAACACAATGAAGAACCTACAGTGTGTCCAGATCTAGATACAGCACTCCTGAAAGTATCTGGTGGGTCCCAGTGGACCTTTGCTAAATATTTGGGAAGAAATGTGGGAGTTGCCTTCCAGTGACTGAAGACACTATGCATTCAGATACTTCAAAAGAAACAAACAAAACCACAAACTGAACACCCTCTCCCCTCCTCAAAAATGCCAAATACCTCCACTCCAATTAGTTGGAATTGATGCAGCAAGTAATCCACATCACCTGACTGTGGGCCAGAGCTCTCCGTGCTGTGAAGCGGTGCAGCCCCACTGCCCTGCTGGTTCTCTGCCCACTGTGCTGCCAGCTGGACACTAGGGCTGCTCTTCTGAGGGAAAACAGGAGCAGAAGATTGCCAACGGAGGTGTGTGTGTGTTGTGTGCATGGCTTTTTTTGTTGGTGAGAACATTACTGCAGCAAAGAGTGAAATCTGTGCACAGATAGCATGGTTCAGTAGAGATCTGCTCTGCATACTCTGTGGAAATACACGTGGAATTTGACTTTTTTTTTTTTTAATCAGAGATGTTAGTTTAATATGATAAGAAAACTGCTGTTAAAACACTGTCAGATAAAAGTAAGCTGGTAAGCATGAAGGAGAAAGGACCTGTGCTTGGGTTGAGCAAAGTGGTACTTTGAATTCCTGGCTCACTCCGTGCCCACAGGTCACCCTGAGGTGATTTGGTCTACATCTAATGTATGTTGGTAATGCCAGTGAGGTTACCTGTTGCTAAAGTTTGCAGCAGATCAGGCTGCTAGCTCTGGTTGCACAAGGCTGCTCGAGCAGCTTGGAGCTCCAGAACATTCCCCTGCTTGGCCAAAGGGCACAGCTCATCTGCACGATGGTGCAGCGGAGGTTTTAATAAATGAAAGAGAATTTTTAAAGCATGACTTGAGAATTGCAGAGGATCGTGGTCACGGTCTCAACCCTCTCTTAGGGAATCCTTGAGGAAGCTCCAGCAGTTGTGGAGTGTGCACCCAGCCCTGCGAAGTGAGTGTCCTTGGGAGGAGCAGGACGTCCCATCAACTGCGCTCCCATTCCTGATGGATAAAACTCACTCTGTCACAGTGTCAGACACTAGTCTGTATCCTTGCTTCTAGCCGGAGTCTGCCAGGCTCACCCTAACATGCACAAAGCCTGCACTGCCTCTGGGTACCATTGTGCCCGTCTGGGGTGGGCAGAGGGGCTGATGCTGAGTGCAGGAGGAGCAGCTCGCTGCCAGGAGAGCTCATCTCTGCTGGGTAATGAGCTCTGCCTCACTCAGGGCTGAATTGCTGCTGTATGGATCGCAGCAAAGTGCAAATGAGAATGCAGCTCTGGGCACTTCGTGCAACCTCTCCTGTACGTGGCAAAGAGCTAATTAAATGAGAGCTGGTTTGAGCTCTTGGACTACTGCTAGCCTGACTTCTCATAGAAGAATCTTGTGCAGTCTGTCTTGCTCCAGTAACTTTCTGAAGTCTCTCAAAGTGTGTGTTGCCACAGCCCCCAGATTTTGTTCTGATTCTTACCCAGTGTTGTGAGTTCAAGATCAAAAGAGCTGCATTGCTGACTGAAGCTTGATCCTGACAGCTGTCTGGGTGCACGTGCAAAATGTATGGCCCTGATGTGGGGTAGGAAAGGCTTCCATGATTTAGAAAATAACCTCTGCATTACTTTTTTTTTTTCTTTGCTTTAATTATAAAGTTCCCAGTGCAGGAAGTGTGAACTCTTTATTTGGAGTGTCAGCATGCACAGCTATGTTCCTCTTGTGACTTATTTTACAGACATAGACAGGATGTAAATGAATTTTCTACCTTACACTTTATTTCTGTACAAGGATACAATTTGCTGGTTTTGCTGTCATGCTCAAGTAAAGCCTTAACCCCGAATTTTAACTCTTCTACCTCATCCAGTTTGCAACTTTCTAACTTTCAAATCTTTTAATATATGTTACTGCTCAAAATGTGAATACAGAACGGCCTTTAGAGCAATAATACCTTGTCTAACCTGGCTGGTATTTCATTGCTTCAGTAAGGCCAAAGAATCATAGCCTTTACAGCATGTAGTTTAGTTTTCTGCTTACAATTGGTCCTGCACGGCTGAATTATTTTTGCAGTTTTGTATACAGAGCTTGCCATAGCAAGGAAAACAGAATAAAATACAGAAATCATGAGGTTATTTTACTCCTTTGGAATAGGCACTGGGCAGCCTGCTGTTCTTGGTGTGACTAGAGGCTTGCTTTGCATCGTGTACCAAACCCCTCATTGGGGGTATATGTGTAATGACAAAACTGCAGTGCGTTGACAGAAGTTTGATTGTTTTGTGCCATGCTGGAAATAGATACTTGAAAGGAGAAGTTAGGTCTGAGTGAGTTATTTGAAAGGGTAGTAGGGCTGAGTGGGCGAATAGGGATGAGGCCAATCTTACTGACCCTGGTGCCTGTGAAATTACTGGGAGTGGAGTCAGCTGCTACAATTAATTACTAACAGATAATTATTTCTGAAAGGCGTGAATATAAGATACAATGTACTGGCTGAGTTGTCTGAGAAACAAATCTGTTGCATATTCTTCTGTTTCTTTCTCTCTTCTCCTACTTTGTGCCTGACTCCAGTGTCTGAGCAGCACTTGTTCCTCTGCCCAAGTTCCAGTCTCCTTATCAGTGCTGTGGCATGGGCCCTGTGCAGGCTGATGTGTAATGCTGCCACATGCTTTAATATGGTTTACTGGTTTAGGCTAAAAGCACCTGCACACTAATTGCCTTTGAGAAAACAAACATAGATGGAGGATTTCAAATATATTTATAGTGTATCTCTGGTGGTGTCTGTCCTGGCGTGAATAGCAAAGCTTTCTGACTTGGATGAAACTGGTTTAAAGATGAGGTGCAGAGTGTGCTCAAGGTGGCTCTAAAATCCTCATCAGTGTCCCTTTTAATTGGCTGCTGTGGAAGTGTGTTTGTTCAGTCAAATCTTGTGGAAAAACATGATGCAGCACAGAAGCTTTGTAAACAGCAACAGCGTGTCCTGTGTGGCTTATTGGATTCATAGTCTGTATGTAGGAGGAGTATTCTCAGCATCAGAAGGTGCAGGAAGTCAGGACGTTAGTCATTCTATTGTACGCATTAAGGAAATGCATTAAGAGTAATCAGAGAGATTCATCAGCTGAAATGTGCTGGGGTTGTTTTCCCCAAACCTCACACCTTCAGCAGTTGGTAATTACTCCTGAACACAGAGTGAGAAGCTGTGGTGGCCGTGTTGCTTCTGAAGTGGGGTGCAAGAGATGGATATGCTGGGATGCTATAAGAGCAGCTGCCTCAGGTGAGCAGCTCTGTCCCATTGCCCATTTTGGAGAAATGAATGTTGGCTTTAAAGTGGGAAAAGAATATTTTGTAATTAACAATGCAAAATCTGTCATTCTCCGTATGCTTCTTGTGCTATGCAAGAGTGTCCTTGCAGGGACAGAAGTGCATTTTTTTGCTTTTTTCCTTCACTTTTGTGAAGCTTCTGATGTGCTCAAACCCCTGCTTGTAGCTTTTGGTCTCCCTAAATTGGACTTCTCACCCAGGGGTTACAGCTGCACCAGTCATCTAATGGGCTCAGTGTTGTAACCCAACCCATGTGCAATATGTGGTACTGCGCATACATGTCTGTTCAGTGCTATGTTTAGGATTTCCTTCTATCTAATCTTTATGTATAAAAGCTGCCCTTCCTTCCCAGCAGCCGGCAGAGGAATAAAAATGGAAGGTGGAGCATTTCGTGTAGAGATGGAGAATACAGTGTCCAGCTGAACTTGTGTAATTCACCTGTCTTTATGGGATTGGAGGTAGTGGAAGGGAACTTCAAAGCATTTTTTCCTTTAACTTATGAAGCATCTTAAGTCTTATTCACTCTGGTTACTTGAAGCCTTGTATGATATTTCCCTTTTTCTAGTTAGACCAAAGGTAGAATTTTATGGCTTGCTGTGAACCAAGTGGTTGACTAGTTAACCAGTATTTGTGGTTCCAGGGAGGAGATTCTTACACACTGCAGCCCAATTATTGTAATTTATCAATTAAACAAATTTGGGCTTATCCTAACATTTTACAAGAAAATTGCATGTCTTTGTATGTTTTCTTTTAGAGGTGGGATTCTGTGGGTGTTTTAAAGACGGATAGATCAGGAGTTCATTTTGTTCCATAACGAAGCTGTGTATTTCAATCTCTGTCTTCCCTGAAGAGTTCTGAAGTTTTCTTTTTTTGGGTACTGCTGAATTGATGTTTCCAGAGAACTGTCTGCAGTGACTACATCTGAGTTAAAGCAGCTAATTCACAGCCTGTCAATCTATGTGGACAGTCATACCAATTTTTCAGTGCAATATTTTGCATTTATTAACATTTAATTTATTCTGTCATTTCACTCTCCAATCACAGTGACTTGAGACTCTTCTGCAGCTTTTCCATCAGTTACAGTTCTGCCCACTCTTCATCATTCACTTTTGCCAGTGCAGTTCGGCACTTCATTGCCTCCCTTCTCCATCTCAGACTTTTAATGGATATATGAGCTCATACAGGTCTTGACACTGATGCTGAGGTACATGAATATCTCTCATCATCGTGGCAAGTGATTTTTATTATTGTTATTCACTTTCCTTTTTATTTTTTATTTTTTTTGTCCAGTTGTTGACTCTTAAGATGTCCTTCCTTTCTATCCCATCACTCCTTACGTTCTTACTCTGTGGTTTGCCTGTATATACATTGTGTTTTTTGCTATTTGTGTTTACAACTTTTTGATGGTCCTTCCTGAAGGGTTCAGGAAAAGCCAGTGACACAGATATCCATGCAGATCATGTCATCTTATTCATGTGCTCCTTATTTCCTTCAAGGACGTGTAATAGAGCAGCTGTGTGTGAACCTACATTGATCTGTAGTTCTGAAGATTTGGCTTTGTAATGAGATATTCAGCTGTGAAAAGCCAATGAAAGAAGTGTGAAATGTTTTATGTAAATTTTAGTGAGCAGTGAGCTTTCTTATTTATTTATATTTTTTGTTCCAGTCTCAGAGTTGTTTGGAGTTACGGGGTCCAACAATCAGAACTTATGGGAATGATAGATATGCGGGCACATGGTTAGTGTTACACTGCATGGCACTGCCATGGAAATTTTCAGAGCAGTGCCCTGAGGTGTACAAGATAAAAAATTTGTTTTCTTTTAATTTGATGGTAATAAGCTTTAATGCATTTGAGTTAAAAAATAATCAAACACTTGAGTTTATGTTGACAGAACTTGATGTTGTATTACAATTTTAAGTCATTCCCGTGTAGAGAAGTAGGAAGACATTATCTATATTCCTCACAGAGTAGCTTTAATGAGCAATTCAGGTTTTGTAAGTTTTGTTTCTGGAACCTTCAATGTGGGAGAAGAGACTTTGACTTTACATCTTTGTTCATTTCTCTACAAAGCTCGCACAAAACAGCAGTAGTGCAGGCTTGTGATGCCAGCATTTGTCACTGCTCTTGTATTGTAACTCTGTTTTATGGAGAATTTTATGTTAGAAGCTTATCTATGTTCTCAGTGGGAGAATCTGAAATATATATATGAAGTCTGTAATGAAAAGCAGTGGGAGGAAGCTTGGTGCTCATAAATACCCACCTTGGAAGAGACCTGTTGAGATTCCCAAATCTTTTCCATTTATTTTACTTTTTTTGCACTGTTGGTCTCTGCTGAAGTTACAGCTCCTTGTGTGGGTACGTGTTCCTTGTAACCTTATGTGCTGAGGTTAACAGAGCTATCAAACCTCTCTGCTGCAGTAGCAGGAAGCATTCACTCACTAAAATTGTCACCTTACTCACCCAGGGGTGGGCAAAGTCCTGTCCAGTGTCACATTGGGTGCAGATCAGCTTGGTCTCCACAGTGTGACTGATCAAGACTTTTTCCTTTCTGCTTCACAATGGTGACCCTATATTAAAAAGGGATATTTGTTGGGGAGGGCTGTCTGGTCATGTTAATGATGAGATCTAAGTTACTTGTTTTTGAGCAAGCAGATTTTTAGGATGCTCATGTGATATCACAGTAGTTCGAAGCTAAAATTGCAACAGCCTGTCAGTGGACAATTTTCACATAAAATTAGATGGTAATTCAACTTAATTAGATTGTTTTTTCTTTCGTTATTTCTGGGATCTGCTCTGTCTGAATTGTGCTCCTGCAGTTAGAAGGAAACAGCTTTTGTCTTTCTCAGAGCAGCTGTGATCTCGAAGTCATGAACATCTTGGTATGGTGGTTGTATTTCTGCAGTTTATTTGGTGCCAAGAAGGCAGAGCCCTGAATAATTCCACATGATCTTGGATGCTGCTCTGGGTGACAGGGCTGGAGTTTCCAAATACAAACTGCCCACGCCACTACCTTCATGCTGCCCCTGCAGTGATGTGAGAGATGGCTCTGTTCATCTTTGCTCTGCTTGGTGCAGCCCCAACAGCCCAGTGGGTTCACTCATTGTGCATTCCAAAACCTGAAAACTGTGCTGAAGTTTTCTATGAATGTTTTGGTCACTCCATGGACTGTCTTTCCAACCGTGGATACCTCTTTCCTGCATGCATCTCTTAGGAAGTTGCCTAAGCCTTCTTGTGTTGCCAGAACAGAATGTTCTGAGAGAACCTTGGGTTTGGTTTAAATGAATTTCCAGAGACAGCTAGATGGGGGAAAAAAATTAACAAGCACCCATTGTGGTTGACAAGCTCAAATGAGGTCAAGATGGAGATGAACTTGTAATTGTCAGCATGCTCTTTATGCCTTTGGCCAGCCAATACTTGTCCGTTCCGTTTAATTCCAGTGCTAATTGCTTGTCCTTACGCTATACTTCATGATCTCCCATACAGATGACCATTAGATTAATTAGCCCTTCATAGTGAGGGGTAGAAGCACTACATGCAGATGGAAATAAAGCCTGAAGAGTGATATATTGTTGAATGAGATCAGTTAGAGCTGTGCTCCAGAGAAAAGACAGTCAATAATTCACCTCATTTTTCAGAAAGTCAAAAGCAGTGTGGGAGCTCAGAGGAAGGAGAACTGACCTGTTGTCAATTTGTGGAGTTTGTGATCCCATTTAGGGATTTTAGGGATGCTTGACCCAATGGATGCTGCATTGCCCAACTGTTGGCAGGGCTGGGGCAGGATGCTGGTGAATGCCTCAGTGTGGGCTGCAAGCTGCTCCTCCAGCTTCACCAAGGTGTTGTATGAATACCCTTGTGTGCCAGTTGGTGGAAGGTGGCTTCGATCACATCCAATCTTTCTGAGTTTCATTGCTCTTGTGTAAATAACAAAATCATTGCATCAGCTTTTTACACAGCAGGGCTGATATTGGCAGTGGTACCTTGTTAAAATGAAAGACTGTCTATCTTATTGCAGATAATGTGAGACTAGCCTGTATTTTCTACTTTCTGACAATATTCTGTGTCAGATAAAGTCCAGTGAGAATTATGTGCAGGTTTAGCCACTCTTTTTTTTTTCCTTCAAGAACAGCCATGTTTCAAGAGGCTTTTTTTTTAATGGGGAAGGTGAGGATTTGGTGCTGTACTTTTATTGTACAATAATAAAAGCATTATTTCAAAGGATAAATGTGCTAAAGACAGGAACACAACAACATTGTGCTGAACACTGATGACAAAGAACCCAGAAGTTGTTTTAAACATAACCTATTCTCATGAAGTTTGCTTTGTCAGAGTTTATGTGAAAGAAGTGTCTCTACCTAAATTTTAGAAGCTGAAAGACCAAGTAAGTGCAAAATAATATGCTGCAGCTAGTTAAAAATATTGTGAATTGTAGATGTTCAAAGTATCTTGTATTTTAGTACAGAGCCTCTTAAAAACAAAAGAAAAAAAACCAAAACAAAACTCTTGAGACTTGGCACCACAGTCAACAATTTTTAAGGAAAAATAATAGTTCTTATGTTGTATTTTTGATTCCTGCATTAATGCTATCTCAGAGCTGCTAAACAAAATTATAAGCCCTATTAGGTGTTCACATCCCCATAGTGTTAAATAGAAAACTCTTGTGGTCAAGAGCTGTAGTCATATTCAAGTACAGGCATCTGATTTGGGAACCTCGAGGCAGCACAGTCACTGGAGGCTCTGCAGGGTGAACCAGAGTTCTGAATTGGAGCATGATTCTCTCCTGTGTGGGGGTTTCCTGGCTTAAAGAAATTAGCTGCCTCCATTGATTCTCTAGCTCTTCTTGCTAATTGAATCTGGATATTCAGTGCAGTTTGTAGTGGATGGGAGAGCCTTCCAAAAGAGGTGCTGAGTGCAGTGTGGTCAGTGATTGCAAGCAACTAGGAAAAACAAAGTGCTTACCTCCAAAGTAAGCATGGGAAGGGATGGTACTGTTAATAGTCCTTATGCTTCTTTTCTGTCCTAAAGGTTGGACTAAACGGTTTTCCAGTGAGAAGACAAAGAAATAGATAAATAGATTTTTCTATTCTTAAGTTTCTTTGATCTATAATGACAGAGGTTTGTGGAGTTGCAGCTAATTTTGCTGCAAGATGCTGCTTGTGCTTTGAAAAAATGACCTCTTGTTGGCAAGGCAGAGTGTCAGGTCATGCACAGAGGGCTTTGTAAGGATTTGTCCTGTAAGCTGGGAGCTCCACACTTAAAAACAACAGAGGAGTAATATGTGGATCAGCTGATCCATCAACTCTCTGTAATGAAGCTTTTCTAATGGCAGCTGGAAGTATCACTGGTGGTTAGTCTGTCAGAATAATATGGGTATTACAGTGACTGTTTCTTGAGAAGGATGGGCCAGGGCCAGAGGAAAGCTGATGGAGCTCTCACAGGAGATGTGTGAAGGAAGAGGAAAGTTGAGAAGAATCCTTGTCACTAATTAAAAACATATTGGCGGGGAGTACAAAGGAGGAGAAGGAGTAAATTAGTTAATGCAAAGTACTGGAGCAAGAATAAAAAGATGTACTTTGGCTTTGAATCAATTTGGACTAGAAATGAGGAGGAGGGCTATATGTAGCAGAGCAGCATACTTCAAAGAGCACTATTGAGTGGGTAATAGGGTTTAGTTTGATGGGAGGATTAAGGAATGCATTGGCCATTAGGAGGGCTGTGTCCCTGGAAGGCTGTGCTGGCTCTCAGTAGCATGTTTGTGGATGGATCTTCCAACCTGCAAATTGGTAAATTCTCCACTTTACATTGTCAAATTGTGTCTTTTAAAAATAAATAAATAAAAATACATCTCCAGTGTTTGAAACAACGTGGTTCACCTTTACAGGCTGTTCTGTCTGACCATGAAGGCCAGAATTATTTTTTCTGTGTACAGTTGTGAAATAGAATTGTACTGCTGGATTTGACTTGCATGCTGGAGAGAACCTGAAAGGAGTTGTTTCTCTGCACCAGCTTACCTCTGCAGTCTGGGCTGCCTTCCCAAGGCAGAAATACATTTCTGGTTATCCTGTTCCTGGTAAGAACTGAACTCCTCTTCCATACAGAAAGACAAGGGGTCATTTTCTGTTGCGTTTATTTATTTTGAGCAGAGCAATGAAATGCCATTTACTTTAGTGTTTTGATAGGAATGGATGGCAGAGCTGTCATCTTCCGGGGAAGAGGGCTTGGATAAAGCAGTTGCTGCTTTCTCTGGGTTTCTATGCCTGAATTCACCCCTGCAAGGTGCTCTAACCTCTGTGGTCACAACATAGCATGTAAGGAGAAAAAATCAAGATTTCCAAGTAGGCTGCAGACCAAATAAACAGTTTCTCAGTTTAATGCATTTCTCTCCTCCATGAAGGCATACATGGAGCAAACCGTGCAAAAAACTGATTTGCATTTCCATTAACGCCAAACAAAAACAGAAGTGAAAGTTAATATGCAGCTGTTAAATGAAGCTGAGAAAATGAGAGCATCACCATCAGGATCTCAGGAAGTAAAGGTCAATGCAAAGAAAATATTTGGATGTCAAAGCAGTGGAAGTTATGTAGAAGATGTCTGGTCTTCCTCAGGTTCGCACTGAGGGCATTCTGATGCATCACATTTCCCAGCTTTTTTATCATCTATGCACATGACTATTAATGTTTTTAAAAGTGAAGTAGACCAGAAATACTCTGTGTTCCTTTCAAGAAGTTCTTTGCTAAGAATGCCTATTCTTTGCTGAATAATTATCAGTAACAGGAAAAGAAGTCCGCCAGTTCTGTTTCTCTGTCTAATTAACCCTGAGAATTAGCTCCCCACGTTACAGCTTTCTCAAAGAGGAAGAGTGAGCAGTGCAGGCAGTACTAGCAAGATACAAGCAGTGTAGAACATGTTTTGATGGCTTTTTAGTATTTTGGATCAGTAATACTCTTTGGCAGCATCAGATGCGGGGAATGCATAATCTTTCTGAGCAGCCAATTAAAATAATGACTTGGATGGCAAGTTTTCTCCTTTCTCCTTGTATGGCTGTACCCTTCCTATCAAAGAAGTTGTATCTTAATTGGCAATCCCCCCTGCATCTGCTCTCTCTGTCACCCCCTGCAGAGCAGCACACTGCTTAATTAAAAGGGAGTTTGTGTGTGTTTATCCCTGAAATTTTACTTGAGCTTTGGTAGAGGCTTCAAACACAGAAGAGTTTATGGAGACCTTGCAAAGTAATTAATCCTGTAATATTCTTTCTTTCTGGGGGGAAGGAGGGAAAACTGAAGTCGTTGGTACTGAGAAGAAGCTCCACAGTTGGTGAACTACGTGTGTGTGTGTTGCAAAAAGAAGTGTGAGACCTGTTAAAGGACAGTGATACGGCCACTGTGGGAAGGTGCAGGCTTTGCTGCAGTGCTGCGATGCATTTCTTCCTCTGAAGGAGCGGCTGCTCCTGGAGGCAGCACGGCTGATTGCTGTCTGCAGACACTGAGTCTGTGGCCACTGTAATGAGCCCTTACGTAGGGAGATATTTCAGAGTCACGGAGCAAACTGAAGCCAGCAGCTCATTACTTTCAAACCTACAGTTTTATAACTCAGTGGCTCTCAGACGTTTTGGAGTTAGGCATCATCTTTAACTCTCTAAATTACTTGCAGAGGACTGTGCACTTTTGTCATCAAAATTTTAATTAAAATCGCTGCTGAGGTGTGATAGGATCCCCTGAGACAACTCTGGACTTCTTCACATGGTTTCAGAGTCCAGTAGTCTGGAAAATACTGCTCCTCCTTATGGGAGAAAATGAGTGAATGAGGTTCTTTGGAACAGCATTTTCCCAGTGCTGTAGCTTTTTTGCTACCTTGTGCCCTTTGTTCGCTACTCCCCTAAGGAAGATGTTGCCAGGGTTCCACAGCCTGGGTTTTGGGAGCTGTTAGAAGTTGTCCTACCAAAGTCTTGGTGGGTTACACTGATTTTTGAGCTGGAAAAGCAGCCATCTGCAGAGCCACTTTATCTCTCTCTGTGGGCTGGGTTGTGAGATGGGTTATTCTGCCCTGCAAGACATTATAACACCTTCAGCTGATGGAGTTGATTAGCATGCCACACCTCTAGATTTCAGAAGAGGCTTAAAATCGGGTGAGAACATGACTGATGCTGAGGTGGGTGTCCCTTCTATACTCCACAAGGCTTTTGCCAGAGGATAGCTTATAACAGTTGCTCAATTTTGCAGAGGTGGAATTAATGGCTGCGTGAGCATGGTTGTGACTGGAAACAGGAGTACATACACGTTTTGTATACCTCTAAAGGACAAGATTGTCATTTTTATCTTGCATGTAAAAATCACAGTCTTGTGAATGAAGCCATGCTACAGAAATCTGTGAGCTGTGGTAGTGCTTAATGGGAACTACTCAGATGTTGTTCAAACTCTGTACAAAGTCAGAAGGTTAGTATTGATAGAAAGTTGCTGAGTGTCTGACTGATCTTCTCTCAATCTACTTGCTGGGTGCTGGGCATGAATCCATCCCAGACTTTCTTGGGCTTGAACCATGTAAATAGTGTGTGCAAAGGAACAACCAAAAAATAAAAAAAAAAATAAAAGAAGCCAATTGAATCTGTGGACCAGAAATAAAGATGCTGGATGGATTACTGGGAGTTGGAGAATTGTCCTACCTCCACTGGCTCGTTAAATATGATGAACCTTAGCAAAGACTGTCCTGACTTGTGGCATCTGACGGAATGGATCAGAGACTAGAGCATGAAGTAGAAAGTCTTTGGATATGCTGTGCTCTAAGCTGTGTTTCCGCTTCCCTGAGCCAGGGGCTTTAGCTGCATACTTTGTGCAGTTGGTGTGGAGGCAGATCAGTTCTTTGGTATGCTCAAAAGGAGTACTGAAGGAGGGGAAGGATTCAGTGTGCTCTTGTTTTCGGTTTTGTTCAGAAACATTAGGCTTATAGAGATGACCAGTGAGATTGTCTTGGTAATGACTTCTGCAAGGAGATTGGAATAAACAAGTAGGGAAGAAAAGCGTGGCTGGAAAAGCCCTACCAATTAGCAGCTTCCCCAGCCTCTGTGCTTAATTTTCTCACAAACTAATAGGGGAGGAGGAGGGGTCATGCACCTTCATCAGAATGCTGCACAGGAGTACAGGGTTGCTATTAAAAGCCCAATAATGACTTGTATCAGTTTATGCAGATTTGCACTGCTGGGTTACTCTGTGCCTGGCACTTGGCAAAGCACAGATAACATTTAAATCAGGCAGTAAGTGTAATTAAGTACTACCCTTCAGCGCATCTCTCCTTTTAAGACGTTTTTATACACCATGATTTAGAACATGACAATTGGGTGAGATTAAAGCAGCAAATTGTGCCTATAAAACAAGCCCTAAGAATAGCATGGGACTGTAAAATTTTATAAAGGGGAATACAGCACATGCCTCCAATCCGATAAAACTTTTGTGAGCTGGGAGATTAACTGTGAAATACAAATAAGATGATACAGTATGCGTAGCATTCAGATAGTAAATTGCTTGTTATTGTAACAACTCATTTCCTCCACCCAGAAGATTTCTTACTTAACTTTTCCAGAAAATCTCATCATGTGAATGATTCATTAACCACTGGAGGTGTGGAGAGAAGGTGAGAAATCAGACAGCAGTGATGTCTGTATAAAGATATAATAACATAAATGTAGTGAGAGAGCATCTGTATTGAAACATGTGCAGTCAAGCTTGTGATTGGTTTCTTCCTCAGCTTCAGGCAAGTTGTATTTGCACAGGGAAAAAGTCCTTACCATATTTCAAATACTTAATAAGACCAAGTGGAAGGTTTTCTTGGGAAACAGAAATATGGCTTTACTGGAAAATGTCTAAAATGTTGTCTTCTGTGGTGCTCGGCAGTGCATAACCATTTGGTTTCTCCTGCACTTTGAGTCCATTTGAGCATCTCCATTAGCTAACCTTGGCACATCTTACAGAAAAGGCTCAGCTTTTTTAGAGCTTCTTTGTTTGCAAAGAAATTGTCTTCAGAAATCATGCTGGTGATGTCATTGGTAGTAGCTGAAAGGTAGAAACATCCTTTAACTGTTTTCACTGGCTTTTCC